>NC_091069.1:60357983-60660806 GCF_032405125.1 Capricornis sumatraensis
TTACCACTGAGCCACCAGGGAAGCCATCTTTGTACTCATTTTAATGGGGCTGCTAGGTAATTTAAATGATACATGCAGCTAGCACTCTATTTTCTTTATTTTGAATCTCCCAGCCACGCAAGAAACCTGGGTTCAACCCCTGGGTCAGGAAGAACCCCTGGAGAAGGGCATGGCAACCCACTCCAGTATCCTGCCTGGAAAATCCCATGGAGAGGACCCTGGTGGGCTACAGTCCATGGAGTCAAAAAGAGTTGGACACGACTGAGTAACTAACACTTTTACTTTCACTTTGAGCCATATAAACTATGGGACAAAGGGAATGACCGCAGTCCTTCACAGGACACCTGAGAGAATGAAGGAAGTTTAGAGGATGATGACAACCCCCAGCCCACGTAAGTCACGTCGCCATGTATAGGGTGCCATAACAGACCACGTCACATGCCTTGGGGAAGCAAGAAGCGGGCATGATCCCCGACATCCTCACAGGTGGGACGTGGGAATTCTGAGTAGCACTGTCCAAGGCCACAGAGATCCAGACACTTACTCAGATCTACTCATGCCTCTAGCTCTGAACTCTCTCCATTTTATCTTAGCTGCCAAGTATGCAAATATAGAGAACATTACTTTTCACAGTATCCTCTGCTTTTTACTCAAAAAAAAAAAAATCCTACCTTTATCTTTAGAAAAAAAATCACAGAATGAACAAGCATTTTATCAAAATACCTAAATGATAACCTCAATAAACAATCCCACTTCTACTTCTAGTTCTTGTGAAACAAACTTCTGAGTTCTAAATATGTAAATAAGGGGACTTCTCTGGTGGTCCAGCGGTTAAGAATCCACCTTGCAATGCAGGGGACATGGGTTTGATCTCCGGTCAGGGAACTAAGATTCCAAAGACTATGGAACAACTAAGCCCGCACACCGTAACTAGAGAATCCTTGCACTACAACGAAAGATCTTGAATGATGCAACAAAGATTCTATGTCACAACTAAGATCCGATGCAGTCAAGTAAATAAACGTTTAAAAACAAATAAATACGCAAATATGTAAAAAGAAGACTTTATGAAGCTTTGTTCTCCTTTAGGAGTAGCTGATAAATCATGAAAATCCATCACAGGGAGAAGTGGTGCATAAGTTACTGAGGGCAGTGAGTCTGAGCCAAAAGGTGGAAATATTCCTATCAACACAAGTTAGTAAATATCTAGAGCCCGAAAAGCAGCATGACTGGGGAAGAGTGTTTTCATTGAGTCATGGCTTCTAGTGTTGTCTTACCTAAGTGATGTGTTTGGCTACATACACACTCACACTAGTCACCGTGGAGGGAATCCTGGAGACCTGATTTTAGGGGCCCCACCCCTCTTTCATTTATGCAATATGGACTCTGACCCTCGGATGAGTCCAAGACTTTACATAAATTAATTCAACTAACCCTTACAACAACCCTGAGGTAGTTGCTATTATTATCCTCATTTTACAGAAAAGGAAATGAAGGCATAGGGTCAAATGCTCCGTCTGTGCCACTGTTACAGACATTCTGTGCATTACAACCTCTTTGTGAAGGATGCACTGAGGCTTAGAGGGATTAGAAAATTTGCCCAAGCTGTTAAGAAGAGTTGAAATTAAAACCCAAGCTGCTGATCCTAGATCTTAATCACTGGATCAGGCAGCCCCCTTCCACCTTATGACACCGCTCTTCTTTTTTTGTTTTGTTCTGTCCCATAGCAAGGCATATGAGATCTTAGTTCCCCGACCAGGGATGGAACTCGTGCACCCTGCATTGAAGAGGAAATGGCAACCCACTCCAGTATTCTTGCCTGGAGGTTCCTATGGACAGAGGAGCCTGGCAGGCTACAGTCCATAGGTCACAAAGAGTCGGACACTGGACTGACTTAACCACTTTGAGTCTTAACCACTGGACCATCAGGGAAGTCCCATGATGCTGTTCTTTTGGCAGCAAGCCATAAGCGAACTGCTCAGAGATGGGCAGTGAGGTAGATACTGGTATATTCTCCCCAGGTGTCCTTTCTGAGGGGACCCTGGCTGCTGCGAGTTGACTGCTATAAGCACATGTGCACCCCTTCTCCAGGGACCAGCTGCTGCCTAGAAATGCTGGGAAGTTGTGTCCTCCCATAGCCAGTGGCTGACCGACATCAGAGTCTAGACTATCAAGGGGCCGTTTGTTCCAATTTCCATGGAATCAGGCTGAGTTGAGATTTCAGCTGAAACCACCTCTTTGCTTGGCTGCTTCCTGGGCTTCCCTGGTTCTCAATGAGTTTCTCCTGCGAGCCCTCTCCTCATTAATCACTGCCATGAGAAGCCCCGTCTTAGGCTCTGCTTCAAGGAATCCTCACCTATGAGTTGTTGTTATTGTTGAGTCGCTAAGTCGTGCCCAACTCTGCGACCCCACGGACAGTAGCCCGCCAGGCTCCTCTGTCCATGGGATTCTCCAGGCAAGAATACTGGAGTGGTTGCCATTCCTGGGGAATATTCCTGACCCAGGGATCGAACCTGTGGATTAGCAGGCAGATTTTTTTACCACTGAGCCACCAGGGAAGCCCCTCATGTAAGAGACAGGCAGGCTTTACCAGACACATACAGCAAAGTTTGGATAACAATCAAAACTAATATTTGGGGACTTCCCTGGCAGTCCAGTGGTTAAGACTCCTAGTTTCCAATGCAGGAGGCACAGGTTTGATCCCTGGTCAGGGAACTAAGATTCCGGCAATGTGGCAACACACACACACACACACCAAAACTCATCTTTGATTGCTTACTAAATGAAAGTATTTTCACCCTTAAATGACAATTCCACATTCTGCTTAAGTGCTTCAGGATGAAAGCTTACGTTTATGTGACAATGGAAAACACTGGGTCTTAAAGAACACTTACTTCACTAAAGATGCTTTGCGACACAATTTGTCGGCCCCTCTGTAGTAATTCACCAACTGCATCAGCCCAGGCTCATGACCTGTGAAGCAGAGAGGAGGTTCAGAAAGGAAATAGACCATTACTCCGATGGAAAACAATGTCAGCACTTGCATATAGGACATAGAGCAAGCGTGTCATGCTCAGCTCATCTTTCCCCCATTATCAGCCTGGGTGTTGAAAAGAGAGTGATTCTGTTGCCCTGCGCCTCAATGACCCTTTGCTCAGTTTTCGGCTCGCAATTCTCACCCTTCCCAGAGTGGAGATTATACCAGTATCATAGGTCTGCCAAGGACCACTGCTGCCTTTGTTCCTAGGGTGGACAAGTATTTTCTGTTTTGCCTCTCCTGGATCCCCACTGTACCCGACTCGTGGCTTAACACATGGATTTAATAATCTCTACACAGTAGACTCAAATGGTCAGACTTCTGAAGTTGCTACCCTTGCTCTCTACAGCCATCGATGAAGGCAGTAGAACTAAGATCCTGCTATTTGCGAGCATGTCTACCTCTGCAAACTTTTAGGAGAGCCATTAGCTAGCTGAGAGGAGATGGTGGAGAGGTCGTGTCTATAAATTCAGGAGCCCTGAGAATATGTGCATACTTCTGTGCATACTCCCACAGGGAAACTCATTTACAGTAGGTTGCACTGCATGCCCCCGCCTCTATAAAACTAAAGCAGAAGGATACAAATAAAAACAAAAGCCTCAATTAAAAAACTTTTAATTGATTTATAATATTATATTACTTTCAGATGTACAGCAGTGATTCAGTTATACATATATCTCTCTATATATATTTCAGATTCTTTTCCACTGTAAGTATTTAATAATCATATCCATTACAAGATATTGAATATAATTCCCTGTGCTATACAATAAACCCTTCTTTTTCATCTATTTTATATATAGTAGTGTGGATTGGTTAATCTCATAGGCCTAATTTTTCCCTTCCCCTCCCTCCTCTTTGGTAACCATAAGTTTCTTTTCTATGTCTGTGAGTCAGTTTCTGTTTTGTAAACAAATTCATTTGTACTATTTTTTCTTAGATTTCACATATATGTGACACATAATATTTGTGTTTCTCTGTGTGACTTATTTCACGCAGTATGATAATCTCTACAAAAGCCTCAATGTATATTTAACATCCTAACAAAATGCACTGAGTTTTCACCCACACAAAAGAGGAATGAAACAAAGGGAGTTAGAATTGAAGATGCCAGATGAGAGAATAGTTCATCAGAGGACAGCATATAATCAAATAATTTTC
Source organism: Capricornis sumatraensis (assembly GCF_032405125.1). NCBI lineage: Eukaryota > Metazoa > Chordata > Mammalia > Artiodactyla > Bovidae > Capricornis > Capricornis sumatraensis. The sequence continues at coordinate 60,362,182 of NC_091069.1, forward strand.
AGGCACTAACTAGCTCTTATTATCTCCCTAAGACAGGTGGACTGGTTCACACCTAAACTGCCCACCTTCTCATCTCCATGGCACCAGCATTCTTGGGCCTTTATCTGGCTGGGCCATCTCCTTGGGTTTCTCACTGTGTACAAAAGGTAAATACCCCTAATACTGAAGTCATATAACCACCTGGCTGTGGGATGCTGTTTTGCCTTTTTTTTTTTTTTTTGCTTGCTTTTAAGAAACTAATCTTCAAAATAAATTTTATTGACGTATAAGGGTTTGTTTATTTTTTGGCTGACACTCTTTTTTAGAATTTCTTTTTTTAATTTTTATTTTATATTGGACTAGAGTTGAATTGGGGCTTCCCCGGTGGCTCAGTGGTAAAGAATCCACCTACAATGCAGGAGTCGCAGGTTTGATCCCTTGGTACGGATGATCCCCTGGAGGAGGGCATTGCAACCCAGTCCAGTATTCTTGCCTGGAGAATCTCATGGACAGAGGAGCCTGGTGGACTACAGTCCATAGCGTTGCAAAGAGTTGGACACAACTGAAGAGACTTAGTGCACATGCACACAGTTGTTATTTCTGGCTATACAGCAAAGTGATTCAGTTATACATATATAGAATACTTTGCATTTGCTAACATCAAACTCCCAATCAGGATGCTTGGGAGTTAATGTCATACAAGTTTCTGTTGTATGATGGGGACTGCATCGAAGGACTGATTCCAACCCCCAGAAATCCTGGAATAAGAGAATGTGCCTGGAGATTGCCTTTTATCTCCCCAGGAAGCCCTCAGCTTTCTCATAAAAACCAAATGTTTACTGAGCAACTGCTGACTTCATGGTACCGGTGTAGGTTTTGGACCTTCTAGAATTCTGCTTCTACACCCTAGTGCTGAGCCCCTCAGCAGTGCTGATGGCCCCTGCTTCCACCACCACTGAGCCACTGTTGTCATTTTTTTTTTTTCTAATTTACTTATTTTTTATTGAAGGATTGTTGTCAGCTTTTAATTTTAGGATTCCAACCTCAGCTCTTTCAGCTAGGTATCACCCAGTCCAAAGAAGAAAGTCTGTCAGGCAGGGAAGCAGAGAGAGCAAGGAGGAAATTTAACATTCTCAACAATAAGCAGGTCTTTTTCTTTCAGGGAAGGTATTCTTGCTGAGGGCTTCCTGGGGAGACAGTTTAACAAAAGGCAATCTCCAGGCACATTCTCTATATTCCAGAATTTCTGGGGGTTGGAATCAGCTCTTCCATGGAGTCCCCATCATACACTAGAAATTTGTGTAAGAATAAAGAGTTGTTCGTGGTCCCATTTTAATGAAATTTCAGTAAGAATAGGGTGAACCCCCTTCACTGCTCAGATCATTACAATTCTACTGCTCCCCTCCCAACTGTGCTCTTTCTGTAAGCTCATCAAGGGCTTATTGTTTGGTCGCTAAGTTGTGTCTGATTCTTTGCGATTCCATGGACTCTAGGCCGCCAGGCTTCTCTGTCCATGGGATTCTCCAGGCAAAAATGCTGGAGAGCGTTGCCATTTCCTTCTCCAGGGAATCTTCTCCATCTGGAGACTGAACTCATGTCTCCTGCATTGGCAGGTGGATTCTTCACTGCTGAGCCACCAGGGAAGCCCTCAGCAAGGGCAAGTCAATTTCAAATGGCTATTTTCATTCTTTGCCTCTTCCATCTCTCCACCCTCTGACCACACCTATTTCTAAAAACATTCTCTTCTGCTAGAGGTAGGACACTGCCCTCTTCGGGAAGCCCTCCAAGGCACAGATGACTTTTTCTCATTATCAGTCCTCTCCTTCCACTCTTTGGCAATATGTTGGGGTCCCAAACCCAGGGGAATTTTGGCAGGGCGCACTGGCGACCTCGAGTGAGGCTGCAATTCCCGGATGACTGTGCAGTGAGGAGTGGCCGTGAGACTGTGCTCAGGTCAATGGGATGTGAAAGGAAGTGATCCGCACAACTTCTGGATTACGTCATCTAAAAAGGAGCCGCTGGTCCTCTCCTTCTCCAGCCCCTTCCTACAGGCGGATATGGAGATGTTGTGCTGCCTGCTGCAACCATGGGCGCGAAGGGAACTCCCTCTGAGAGAGCCGGACAGAGAATCCAGTGTCACGAAAAATCTGCATTCAACACGCAACTGCGGAAACGTGTTCTTTGGTGGTCTAAGGAATGGTCCAAAATCAGACACCCTTCCGCCCTTCGCCGGGCTGGGCTCACTGGTTTTGGAATTCAGAGGTCTTTTCCAAATCCCCTGACAGTTTATTTGAGTCTTCGGGGAACTCAATGCTCAGGGCTTTCAACACACACAAGCACCCCTCCCGAGCCCACACAGGCAGGGCGGAATCCTCAGAGGAGGAAATTTGCAAGAGGGCTCCAGCCAGACAGACATCCGTCCCCGGCTAGCGGAGCCTCGAACCGCCCGGCGATCCGCCCAGCCAACCTGCCCGATTTGGGGGTGTCGGGCCCTGGGGAATCCGGGGAACAAGCGGTCTCGGCTCCCCGTCCCCGGAGAGACCGACACCCCCGGGGGGAGAGGGCTGTGGGGACCGGTCATTGTCAGGAGGCAGCTGCCGTCCCAGTGGCCCGCACAGCCACTCCCGCCCCAAATTCGATCGAGGGCACGAGAAGGCAAGAAAAACGCTGCGCCTGGCCCTCTACGGATGCAGTTTTCAATCTGACCGAGGAACGACGGAGAGGAAAAGGTTTCCGACCTTAAACAAAAGCGCTCCTACGGGGGGAGGGAAGGAGCAGGAGGGCGCAAAACGGGGACGCTCACCCAGTCTGCCGAAGGGCAGCCGGTTCCTTTCTCCCAGCATCAGGTTGAACCTGGGGTTGTCCCGCCGCAGCCGCTTCCAGTGGCCGGTGGCGAGCAGCAGCCGGGACACCTCGGCGTAGACGCTGCTGTTCTCGTCGCGCACCACGAAGGTGTACATGGCGAAAGGCCGCGCGCCCGGGCCGCCCCGGCAGCCGCCGCAGAGACCAGCCGGCCGGGCGGCGGCTCTACTAGGGACCAGCCCGGGCGCTAGCCGCGTGCCCGCCCCGCTCCGGCCCCGCCCTGCACGCTCCGACAGCGCCCCCACGCCCGCCCCCAGCGACTCCCGGGTCCCGGAGGCTGCCCACGGTCGGGCGCCTGCGCGTCTGCTGGAGCCGCGAGCGCAACCGGGACGCCGCGCCCACCCCCGGCGCGGCCCCGCCCATCCTGGGTGAGGCCACTCCCACCACCGGCGCGGCCCCGCCTCCGCCCCGTGATTCCGTGCGGCCGGCTCTGCGGCTGGCTACCGGGTGGAGGCTTGTACCCACATGCGCACCTGGCACCCTCCCCGGGCCGCCCCCCTGAGCCTGAGGGTGCGGGGGCTGGCTGGAGGAGGGGGAGCGCGGCGGCAGGTGCGGGCCCTGGAGAGGACCGGAAACTGGGGCGGTCCTCCCGAGCCCAGGGTCACTGTCGAGGGGCGGGGACTGGGCGGTGTTGGAGGATCACTTTTCAGGGAGTTTGCTCTAGTAGCTTTCTACCTGCTATTTCAAGGGGACATTTTATGGATTAAAAGCAAGTTCTAAGGCTTCACTCTGTGTCTACGATGCTCTTTTACTCTCCTGTTTAAAGACCGCAGAGAACCAGAAGCGTTCCTGTGGCTGCTGGTTTCCTTTGGGGCGAATGCTCCTTTCACCTTCTGAGACCTCCTGGGTGGCGCACAGCCGGAGGTTGGAGGTGACTTTAGATTCCTTAGGTCACTGGCATGGGACTTCCCTGGTGGCTTAGTGGTAAAGAATCCACCTGCCAATGCAGGAGACACAAGAGACTGGGGTTCAATTCCTGGGTGGGCAAGATCCTCTGGAGAAGGAAATGGCAACCCACTCCAGTAGGCTTGCCTGGGAAATCCCATGGCCAGAAGAGCTTGGCGATCTACAGTCCATAGGGTCGTAAAGAGTGGGTCCCCACTGAGCGACTAAGGTTGTTGGTTCCCTGCATACAGGCAGGGGAGCCCTGGATCTGCCCTGCTCTTACCAGCGATGGGTCACTCGTTTTCCCTTCTTCAGACCCATTTCTCCTTATGAGTGAGGGGAGGGTGGTACTTTGAAGTCCGTTCAGTCCTGATCTCACTCTGAATTCCTTTTAGGAAACAATTTTTGATGCATTTGAGGGAAGGAGAGAGGATTTCTCGCAGAGGTTTCTAGACTTCCTTATAAATTACCCACATCAGCCCTCACATCTATTACTCTTCTCTCCCAGTGCTCACGGTATTTACCTAGCATACTGTTAAGAGCGCTCTCCTCGTTCGCATTTTGCCCTTACTCCCGGGGGCGAGTACTTCCCTGTTTTGTGCTTCCAGTTGGGGCACTATCTGGGGGCATCACTGGCTGTGAGAAGCTGGCTCAGTGGGGAAATGGAGCAGGCCCAGGAAGGCTGGGGTGATTACATTTGCTCACCCCTCAAGGTCCACCCCCAGCAGTCCAACATCCCTGAGGAAAGAGAGTTGGTAGATAGTCCCCCAGCTTCCTCACCCCTCCAGTGAATGAATCTGAGGGGAGGCACACTTCCTACACTTTAATTCAAGGTCATCAGCAGAAGCACTCCAGTTGTCCACAGCTGTAACCTGTTCATTCATGCATCTTCTCTTGTTGGATTCCTTCCTTCTTCTGGTTTACTGTCCCACCTCTCTTGGGATCACTTACCAAATAAACTCCTTGCTCTCAATCCCTTTATCAGGGCCACCTTTTGGGGGAATTCAGGTGAAAACTGTAACGCTTCTCTTCACAGCCAGTCATCTTAAGTATTTATTTATTTGGCTGCGGCATGCAAGATCTTTAGTTACGGCATTCAAACCCTTAGTTCCTTGACCAGTGCTGGAACCCAGGCCCCGCTGCATTGGAAGCATGGAGTCTTAGCCACTTCCCAGGGAAGTGCCATTCACAGCCAGTCATCTTGACAGTGACACCCACTTTCAGCCTTCTTCCTCACTCACTCCTCCTGCACTGCCCACTCACCCCTGCAAGCTGGCTTCTCTCTCTACTGCTCCACAGCCATGAATTTCATTAGGACTCTAGCTGTCTAAATTCAGTCGTTTCTTTTCTCCCTTTTCTTACCTACATTTTGTAGTGAACATTATCTTGTTTGTTTTAGTTTTTGCACAGCATCCTTTATCTGTGATAATGGACTCATTTTTCTGCTTGTAACCCACTTTGTGTGATTCTGGTGGGATCAACACTGTGCATTATGGGCACTGGAAAATGAATATCCAGACTTGGTCCAACAGGCCAGCTCCATCCCTTTTGCCATTGTGATTGGTAAAACATAAGAGAGTAATCCAAATTTTCTACCTGAGCTATGGGTAAAGATAGACCATTCAAGTATGACCTAAATCAAATCCCTTATGATTATACAGTGGAAGTGAGAAATAGATTTAAGGGTCTAGATCTGATAGATAGAGTGCCTGATGAACTATGGAATGAGGTTCGTGACATTGTACAGGAGACAGGGATCAAGACCATCCCCTTGGACAAGAAATGCAAAAAAAGCAAAATGGCTGTCTGAGGAGGCCTTACAAATAGCTGTGAAAAGAAGAGAGGCTAAAAGCAAAGGAGAAAAGGAAAGATATAAGCATCTGAATGCAGAGTTCCATAGAATAGCAAGAAGAGATAAGAAAGCCTTCTTCAGCGATCAATGCAAAGAAATAGAGGAAAACAACAGAATGGGAAAGACTAGAGATTTCTTCAAGAAAATTAGATACCAAGGCAACATTTCATGCAAAGATGGGCTTGATAAAGGACAGAAATGGTCTGGACCTAACAGAAGCAGAAGATATTAAGAAGAGGTGGCAACAATACACGGAAGAACTGTACAAAAAAGGTCTTCACCAGCCAGATAATCATGATGATGTGATCACTAATCTAGAGCCAGACATCTTGGAATGTGAAGTCAGGTGGGCCTTAGAAAGCATCACTACGAACAAAGCTAGTGGAGGTGATGGAATTCCAGTTGAGCTGTTTCAAATCCTGAAAGATGATGCTGTGAAAGTGCTGCACTCAATATGCCAGCAAGTTTGGAAAACTCAGCAGTGGCCACAGGACTGGAAAAGGTCAGTTTTCATTCCAGTTCCAAAGAAAGGCAATGCAAAACAGTGCTCAAACTACCACACAATTGCACTCATCTCACACGCTAGTAAAGTAATGCTCAAAATTCTCCAAGCCAGACTTCAGCAATACATGAACCATGAACTCCTGATGTTCAAGCTGGTTTTAGAAAAGGCAGAGGAACCAGAGATCAAATTGCCAACATCCACTGGATCATGGAAAAAGCAAGAGAGTTCCAGAAAAACATCTATTTCTGCTTTATTGACTATGCCAAAGACTTTGACTGTGTGGATCACAATAAACTGTGGACAATTCTGAAAGAGATGGGCATACCAGACCACCTGACCTGCCTTTTGAGAAATCTGTATGCAAGTCAGGAAGCAACAGTTAGAACTGGACATGGAACAATAGACTGGTTCCAAATAGGAAAAGGAGTACGTCAAGGTTGTATATTGTCACCCTGCTTATTACACTTCTATGCAGAGTACATCATGAGAAACGCTGGGCTGGAAGAAACACAAGCTGGAATCAAGATTGCCAGGAGAAATATCAATAACCTCAGATATGCAGATGACACCACCCTTATGGCAGAAAGTGAAGAGGAACTAAAAAGCCTCTTGATGAAAGTGAAAGAGGAGAGTGAAAAAGTTGACTTAAAGCTCAACATTCAGAAAACGAAGATCATGGCATCTGGTCCCATCACTTCAAGGGAAATAGATGGGGAAACAGTGGAAACCGTGTCAGACTTTATTTTTTGGGCTCCAAAATCACTGCAGATGGTGACTGCAGCCATGAAATTAAAAGACGCTTACTCCTTGGAAGAAAAGTTATGACCAACCTAGATAGTATATTCAAAAGCAGAGACATTACTTTGCTGACTAAGGTCCATCTAGTCAAGGCTATGGTTTTTCCTGTGGTCATGTATGGATGTGAGAGTTGGACTGTGAAGAAGGCTGAGCACCGAAGAATTGATGCTTTTGAACTGTGGTGTTGGAGAAGACTCTTGAGAGTCCCTTGGACTGCAAGGAGATCCAACCAGTCCATTCTGAAGGAGATCAGCCCTGGGATTTCTTTGGAAGGAATGATGCTGAAGCTGAAACTCCAGTACTTTGGCCACCTCATGCGAAGAGTCGACTCATTGGGAAAGACTCTGATGCTGGGAGGGATTGGGGGCAGGAGGAGAAGGGGACGACCGAGGATGAGATGGCTGGATGGCATCACGGACTCGATGGATGTGAGTCTGAGTGAACTCTGGGAGATGGTGATGGACAGGGAGGCCTGGAGTGCTGTGATTCATGGGGTCGCAAAGAGTCGGACACGACTGAGCGACTGAACTGAACTGAAAGATTCTCTGCCTCTCTTTTCCTAACTGGACTTGCTTAGCGTGGAGATTGTGTGGGATACTAGTTGGGGAAAACCCTGTCTGAGAGTTGTTTCCCATCTTCCTTTGCATTAGGCCTGGCCATGTAGGTATATGGACTTGCCATATTATGTAAATGAAGTGCTGTGCATTTCTTCCAAGTCTGGACCTTAGAATTTGGACATGCCTTCTCCTTCTTCTCCTGGTAGCAGGATGCACAGTCAATAACAGTAGTGGAATGCAAAGTTGTAGGAAATTTATCAAAACTCATTGAATGCTGGGTCATAAAGTAAGCCTCAACAAATTTCAAAGATCTGAATTGATTCTGAACAATTTCTGTGACTGTGGTGGAATCAAGCTGCTCGGAAATTAAGTAAAACCCTTCTAAATAGCCCATGAGTCAATGAAGAAATCACAATAATATGCAAACATTTTTTTCTATCTGATGGTAATAAAGATGTGGTATATCAAAACTGGTATAACACAGCTAAAGTTGTCCTTAAATGTAAATTTATAGTCTGTAGTTCATATGTTAGAAGAAAGACTGAAAATCAACTATCTAAACTTTCACGTCATGAGATTTAAAAAGAATATCTAATCAAACCCAAAGTAAGTGAAAGGAAAGAAGGAATAAGGGAAGAAGCCAAGGAAATGGAAAACAAATGTACAATAAAAAAGTAAGTAAGCCAAAAGGAGGTTTAAAAAAAATTTTAAAGACAGTTCAAATTGTTACAGATTCAAACCAAACAAACAAAAATGAAAGGAAACACAAAGAACCAGTATTAAAATTAAAAAGTAGACATCACTAGAAATCCTGAAGACATTAGAAAGAATAAGATACTAGAAATAATTTTTTGCTAGTTAATTTGACAATTTGGATAAAAATAGACAAATTTCTTGAAAAACCCAGTTTACCAAGACTGACACATAAATACAAAATCTGAATAATCATATCTATTAGAAAGATTGATTCTAGAAAAGGGAAGAAGGGAGGGACATATGTATACATATGGCTAATTCATGTTTATGTATGGCAGAAACCAAGACAACACTGTAAAGAAATTATCCTCCAATGAGTGAAAAGGGAGCCGTATGTCTAAATATTTTAAAGGTATAAACCAAGCCAATAAGTTGCTAAATAATGTGTCTATCCCTCTACCTTACAAATATATATTTATGAGAATGACCTGGAAGGTCAGGATTTTTAGAATTCTGTGACTCATAGGAGTTCCATGCCAGACCTTGGTAATACCAGAAGAAATGGCCCTGGCCCCTGCCCACAGCCCACCTCCTTGACTCCATCCTATGCTGTGAAGAGTCCTGCATCATTCATGGGGACACCTGGTAGCCAGGGAATTTAAGCTCCACCCACTTACCAAACACCTCCCACAACAGCTGGTCTTCTCCCACCCTGCAGGCCTAGAGGTGCCCACACTAGCCATGCCACTGACCCTTGGGAGCATGGACCCAGGGAAGAAGGCTGTGAGTGCCCAGGAGCTGGGCTGCTTGGACAGTGAATTCTGGTTCTCAGGTATCTAGACTAGTCTAGAAAGTGGGAAGATTATAGTCTTGGGGTGGCCATATCCCCTTGACCTCACAGATATCTCACACACATAGAGAAGGACTTGGCTAGAATGGGAACTTCTAAAGAATGGGAGCTTCTAAAGCAGGACCTTTTTTTTTTTTAACTTTTAATTTTGTATTGGTGTATAGCCAATTAACAATGCTGAGACAAATTCACATGCACAGCAGAGCAACTCAGTCATGTATATACAGATATCCATTCTCCCCCAAACTCCCCTCCCATCCAGGCCACCACGTAACACTGAACAGAGTTCTTCAGTATACAGTAGGATGGACATTTTTTACACAGCCTAAGGGCGATGCTCTGAAGATGCAAGTTGCAAATCCTCAACCACCCTTTCCCCTCTCTTCGCTCTTTGTGTCTCCTACTTGGACACTGAAGCAACTCAAAGTTGTTTTACTTTCTACCATCTGTAACATCACCACAATCATTGCATGCTTCCGTTACTGCTCGTGCCTCCTGGCTGTTCTTCTTGTTTTAGCTCCTTTATCTTCCCTCTTCCCTGAACATCATTACTGGGTTAATCTTTCCAAAACACAGCATTCATCATGTCTATCCACCCATCAGAAACTGGAATGGTTCATTGAAACCAGCATCCTTAGTTTCAATTCATAGCCTTTCATTAAGTCTTACCATTGGAAGTTCCCTACAGTGTCTCCCACACTCCTTCAGCCAGTTTCTAAAGTGCCCTGATACCAAAGTCAAATGAAACTGTGTTTTAATGTTGAGTGTGTACTGAACCTGCCCAAATAGATGAACCAAATACCATATGAATTGTAAAGTCCTTATTAATCAAAATCTTTAATGAGCCAGCATTTTCTTTCTCATAATTATGCTAAGTAAAATAAGACTTACTATTTCTTTAGCTTGAGGTCTCAGTTTCTCCTAAGCATTTTGGAGATACCCTTCAATGGAGCCGTTGACCCCTTTCCTGAGGAAGAATGCCCACAACACCCTCTGCCCCCAGAGAACCTGCATTGCTGTTCTCATGATGCTAACCACATGATGTTACATTCCCTGGATCATAAGCTCAAGGACCATGTTCAGTTTTACATTTCAGCATTTCTTGTCAGGCTTTCCCATGGCAGGTATTTAATACTTTCTGAGGAAAGAAGAAAAAAAAACGTCCTAACTGTTGTGAACACATGATGGGAGAGTTTTGTTTGTTTTTCCAATCAGGACGTGAAACTATGAAATGAAAAGCTTTCACATACAGGAGAAGTTTAATTGGAATCACTCCTTCTGCCTTTGACAGACTGATTTCAGCACTCTTCCTGCATATTATGCTGTATACAAAAGTCCATGAACCACACAGGTCTTTTTTTTTTTTTTTTTAATAATTTTTTACTGGGAATTCCCCAGTGGTATGTGATCAAGACTTCACCTTCTGAATCAGGCGGTGTGGTTTCGATCCCTCATTAGGGAGTTAAGATCCCACGTTTTTGGGGGCAAAAAAAAAAAAAAAAAAGAAAAGAAAAAGATACTTAGAAACATAAAACAGAAGCAATATTGTAACATTCAATAAAAGAGTTAAAAAATTTATTTGGCTGCGCCCCTTGTAATTTGTGACAACTGGGATCGTGTAGTTTCAGGTGTGAACTCTTAGTTGCAGCATGTGGGAACTAGTTCCCTGACCCTACCCCAGCTCAGCCCATGCCCCACACTAGCCAGGGCCCCACTGCACATCCTGGTGCCATTCTTTTAAGGCAGCGGGGTAAGCTGTGACCAGATAACTCCTTTCCCATTAGATTCCTGCTGGACCTTGAGAGTGGGATGGGTTTGCAGCCCATGAACACAAAGAGGAGACCTACCTCTACACAGTTCATGGGGTCACAAAGAGCTGGACATGACTTAGTGACTGAACAATAGCACATCCAACCATGGAATAGAGCCATGGAAATAGGACCACAAGAGACCAGAATGTACCCACAATTATGACTATGGAACAGGACTGCAGGAAGCTACGAGGTCTGTCAATGGTGGGTAATACCAGAATCAATGGGGTTCTTTTGGTTTGCTTTTGCTTTATTTTTATCTTTAAGCTATACTGCAGGGCATGTGGGATCTTAGTTCCTGGCCAGGGATTGAAACCTAGTTCCCTACAATCGAAGTGTAGAGTCTTAACCACTGGAAAACCAGGGAAGTCCTGAGAATTGTGTTTTTGTTTTTTTTTTTTTTTGTACTGCGTTTTATGTCAAGAGGTGTCTGCCAAGACATAGAGAACAGACTTGTGGACACAGTGCGAGAGGGAGAGGGTGGGACAAATTGACAGAGTATCATTGAAATGTATACATTACCGTATATAAAATAGGTAGCCAGTGGGAATTTTCTGTATGACGCAGGGAGCTCAAACCTGGTGCTCTGTGACAACCTAGAGGAGTGGGATGGGGTGGGAGGTGGGAGGGAGGTTCAATAGGGAGGGCACATATGTATACCTATGACTGATTCGTATTGATGTATGGTAGAAACCAACACAATACTGTAAAGAAATTACCTTAAAATTAAAAATAAATAAATTTTAAAAATGTGTTAATCTGCTAATTAACAGATTTTTCAACATTTTTGGAGCCACTCTGCCTGGAGAGTGTTGCACTCCTCTATCCTCATTCAGCCCATCCATGCAGCCAATGGACATCAAATTGACGCACTAGGGTATATCTTTAGGTCCATCCAAGCATCTCTCATACCACAATGAGAATATTTTCCACTTCAATCGAACTTCTTAATGCTGAGATTGCAGACTGTGTTGGTATTTCTAGCAGCATGGGTGGTTGAAACAAAGGCTTTGGAACACAGGAAATGCTTTATTCTCAAGGCATGAACTGCTCATTCAATATTTAACAAATCCTTGTTGCAGATTTCGCTCCCCGAGGCACAGAGGACACAAGATGCTGCCTGCACAGAACTTCTGTTCCTGGGAAAGTCTGGATTTTCCCAGATGCTAGCGAGAGGAATTTTAACTGGAGGAGCACTTATTTCCACTATCTCTGCAGCTGCAGTTCTGGGTGGGGTTGACAGTTGTAAGGGACAAGAATACCTTCAAGAAACCTCACACCTCACCATGTCAGAGGAAGTAAATTTTCTTCTGTCTTCATGTTCTTTCTGGAATGAATGCAATGACTCCCATGCAGAGATATTGGAAAATAGAAAAATAACTCAGCGAGCTGCAGTCAAAGGACATTGTGAAATCTGGATTTACAGGGTACCAGTGACTGAGGTGACACCCATGCCTCCTATTCAGTGGAGCCCACACCCTCCTTCTGCCTGGATCACGTTTCTGCAATGTGATCCCTGCTCAGAGTTTACACACAGGGTGACAGACCTGTGAATAACCAACTAACTACATATTGGTGGCACCTTTTCAAACCAAGACATCCAGGAAGTTGCCACTTGGCATAAATTAAAAAATCATTTATCTATTTTTGGTTTCACTGGGTCTTCATTGCTGCTTGTGAGCTTTCTCTAATTGTGGCTCTTGGACTTATTTGTTCCATCATGTGGAATCTTAGTTCCCTGACAAGGACCATCCTTGAGAAGCACTGTTTGTAAATTCATTGTTATCTTAATGTCTTTCAAGTCTTTGCACATAGTTTTCTTTGAACATACTATATCTGCTTTGAAAACATTAATATAACTTTTTTGTGAATAAACAACATTTTTAGTCACTTAGAGACAGTTTCTATTGATTGCCTTTTTTTCTTAAATACTGTTAACACTTTCCTTTTTCTTACATGTCTCATAATTTTTGTTAGAAATGGGTCACTTTAGTGATCTGGATTTCTTTTTTCGCCTAAAGTTGTGACAAACCTATACAGTGTATTAAAAAGCAGAGACATCAGTTTGCCAACAAGGTCTGTAGAATCAAAGCTAAGGTTTTTCCAGTAGTCATGAACGAATGTAAAAGTTGGACCTTAAAGAAAGCTGAGCACTGAAGAATTGATGTTTTCAAACGGTGGTGCTGGAGAAAACTCTTGAGAGCCCCTTGGACAACAAGGAAATCAAACTAGTCAAGCCTAAAGGAAATCAATCCTGGATGTCCATTGGAAGGACTGATGCTGAAGCTCCAATACTTTGGCCACCTTGGAAGAGCTGACTCATTAGAAAAGTTGGGATGTTGGAAAAGATTGAGGGCAGGAGGAGAAGGGGGTGACAGAGGATAAGATGGTTAGATAGTACCACCAACTCAATGGACATGAGTTTGAGCAAACTCTGGGAGATAGTGAAGGACAAGGAAGCCTTCCATGCTGCAGTCCACAGGGTTGCAAAGAGTCAAACATGACTGAGTGGCTGAACAACAACATGTACTAGTTTGCTTGGACTATATCTGCAAAATCTGCCTATCTCTTCTGTGGTGTGTAACCACATATTCATAGATGGCTTTACTCAAGAATATATTTTTGTTTTTATTTTTTATCCTTGTTTTTTATGGTTTCCCTATGTCTGCACAGCTCAGTGGTTAGCCAGTGACTGGACAGAGATTGTACTCAAACATCTCAAACCAGTTAGGCTTCATCTTATGCGGATGCATTTGTATGTAGACAGAAGAGCCCATTCATGATGTAGGCTGTTCTCAGGTCTGTGCAAGTGGTTTCATTTCTGATGGATGCTTTTTGGTTTTCTATGCTTATGTCCAAGACCTTAGTGACAGTCAGGAGTCCATAAATAGCTTGAGGATTCTTGATCTCTCTTACATATATGCAAAGTGTTAGCTGGGAATGTGCTTGCCCCAATCACAACCTCAACCTCTGGCCAGTAGAAACGAGTCCTTGACTCTCTTAGACTCTCCCGGCTCTGGGAAAACACTTTCACTGAGTGGGATCCTGACAAGGATCCTGAGTGTGGCCATTGTCCACAGCTCCAAACTGAGTGAGTCCCCTTTAGCGGCAAAAGAAAAGTTGCTAGTTCTCATGGCTTTTTCCTCCCTGGTAGAACTCCATGTTGAAGGGAGAGATGGGATTAGACACAGACCAGAATGCCATTGATTTCCACCAAGTTCAGCATTTGTTCAAGCGTAAACTTCTCAGATTGTTAAATGCCTCTGGCCAATTTCCAGAGTGCAGAAATGATTGGCGGCAATTATGTCCATCTTCATGGTTGTTTTTAGGGGAAAACACTTTACAGTCTCCTCACTCAACCATATCCAGAAGTACTGCCTGAAATCAACTATCCTTCCCAAAGCTTTCATATTTAATTCTTTGAATCAAATTCCCTCTGTTTTAAGTACCTAAACTGATTTCCTGATTAGACACAACTCAGATACCATGCAGTCTTTAGGAACTTATTGCAAATAGAGTAATGAGTGATAATTTGAATAGGAAATAATTCTCAAAGGTTTGGCACCATTCATGTGCCCCAATCTTTTGTTTCCTCACTTGTAAAGAGAAATTCAAAGTGAAATTCATAACACTTATCTAATTAAATTGTTTTAGGAAATAAGGAAGATGATGTACGGAAAACATCTGGGACTCAGTGTGTGTGTGTGTGTGTGTGAGTCACTCAGTCCTGTCTGACTCTTTGACTCTGACCCCACAGACTGTAGTGTGCCAGGCTCCTCTGTCCATGGAATTCTCCAGGCAAGAATACTGAAGTGGGTTGCCATTTCCTTCTCCCAGGAATCTTCCCAACCCAGGTATCAAACCCTGGTCTCCCACATTGCAGGCAGATTCTTTACCATCTGAGCTACCAGGGATGCCCTTGGGACTCAGTACACACATTAAATACATATTTAATTCTATTTCCTCTCCTCTTTAAGACTCCATTTCTTTTATTGTTCCCAGGAAACACCAGCCTGAATATTCACTCACAAACCAGATTCTTGCAAAAATCTACACATGAGGGAGCTGGAAACGAGCCAGGTTAATTAAACTGCTTAGCGATCTTACTTTTAGAAGCCTAATTTCCTTTCAGTTGCCCACAACAAAACTTTTCAAAGACACACAGCTGAGTCTTATTTTTATGACTGAATTGATTAAAACATTTAGATTCTTTCTCAGACTGTATCTGATTCCTGTTTCTGTAAATAAGCAGGACTTTCAATATTGCAGAAACAGTAGACCTTCAATAGTTCCATGCATAAATTATGATGTTTGATTGCCAGTAATACTGTCGGTGATGTCAGTGACAGAGTCAGCTAACAGTCAGGAGATACCACAGTCTCGAACTGCAGTGTGGATGTGAATCGATTCCTGTGGCTGGTTTTAAAAAACTGGATTTTTTACATATACAGTGAATCCAGTCTTCTGCTCTTTGGCTTAGAATGTGGAAAGCATCTCCCATCAAGGTAAGCAAAAATGTCCGTGTTTCCCCCCTTGTTGGTTCTCTGTGGGTGGCTACACTTTCATGGTTGTCAGTCAAAGGTGAATCAAATGGTTTTTATAAATCATGCTCTTGCTGTAAGATGGTATTGGATGATATCTAAGCATACTCAGAGGCAGGAATAATCATATTCTCCTTTTCTTATATGGAGTAATATTTTTTTTATCTAGAATAAACTCTTAAACTCTTTCTTATCTGGAATAATTTATTTTATAATACATTTTTGGTGCATTAAAATGTTTTATGAACAGAGTTCATACTAGAAATATTGTGTGGGTATCCAATTAAAAATGATCCACTAAGACAATAAATTTAAAAATACTAAATAAAAATAAATTCTATATTTTAATTTTTTAACCATTAAGACACAGAAGAAATAAGTTTAAAATATTTATTTATTTTCTTTTATTGCTTTAGAGGTGTTATTCTATTATCTTTTGGATTCTTTTCTTCCTATGGGGAAGTCACCTGTCAAATTTAATAGTATTCCTTTAGAGATAGGATAACTGTTTCTCTGGATGCTTATAATTTTTTTCTTTTTATATTTAGTTTTCAGCAATTGGACTATGTAATGTTTCTAAAGTTTGGGAGGGTGTTTTTATTATAAAAATTTTCTTTTTGTTTCCTCTAGCACTTCTTTTTTTTAACTTGGTCTTAACTCTTCTTTATTTATTTATTAACATTTTTGATTGCCCTGGGTCTTCATTGCTGTGTGTGGGCTTTCTCTAGCTGCAGCGAGTGGGGCCCACTCTCTGTTGCAGAGCACAGACTTTAGGGCTTGAGGCTTCAGGAGTTGTGGCATGGACGTAGTTGCTCCTCGGTGTGTGGAATCTTCCTGGACCAGGGATTGAATTCATGTCCCCTGCATTGGCAGGCTAGTCCTATCCACTATACCACTGGGGAAGTCCAGCAGGCCCTGTTCCTCAAACTGTGCCCAGAATTAACAAATTCCCCCAAGAGAACAATCATTTATACTAACTCATCTCCAAAAGACTCTCATCTCTGGAATTTTAATGTCTCATAATCCTTGCTGCCTAAGCTCTCTGATGTGCTTGAAATGTAATTTTTACCATTTCTCTGACTTCTGTCATAGCAGGGACTTGGACCTGTTGTAATCTATTACATCCTAACTAGATGGTTAAGTCCAAGCCTTCTTCTTTCCATCTCATTTGTGTCACACTTCTGTCCACAGATGGAGTCTTTCCTCTTGAATGACGTCGGCTCCATGATAGACAACAAAGCCATCGAGAGAATCATCTCACTGATGACTGTTCAGCTTTGTCATCTGATCCTCTCAATGGAGAAAAAAGGCATGGAGAACGAAGTGTTTGCCTCTTTGGAGAAGACGGCAGAGGAGCTGGTTCAAGCTAGTGAAGAGTTTGTGCAAGTTGCCCAAAGGTAATAATTTCAAAGATCCCTTTATTTTGATCAGTTTGCTGAAGAATATAAACACATCCTTATTATAGTCTCAGATACTTTTGGGAAGAAGTCAGAGGTGACAAATAAATTGATAAAAACATAAAGCAAACTTACTTAATATGTTGTTATTTACTAGTTGGGATGTAATTTCAATAGGCAAACATTTCAGAATTAGCTGAGCTTTCCACTAAGAAGCCATCGTATGTCCCATCAAAAGGTTTCTAGAGTCATTCTTATTTCACAGATTATTATTATTTTTTGCACTTCTTTTTCTAAGAATTAATTAATGTATTTTAATTGGAAGCTAATTACTTTACAATATTGTGGTGGTTTCTGCCACACATTGACATGAATCAGCCATGGGTGTACACATGTCTCCCCTTCTTGAACTCCCTCCCATCTCCTTCCCCATCCCATTCCTCTGGGTTGTCCCAGTGCACTGGCTTTGAGTGCCCTGTTTCATGCATCGAATTTGGCCTGGTCATCTATTTCACACATGGTAATATACATGCTTCAGTGATATTCTCTCAAGTCATCCCACCCTTGCCTTCTCCCACAGAGTCCGAAAGTCTGTTCTTTATATCTGTGTCTCTTTTGCTGTCTGGTATATAGTGTCATCATTACCATCCTTCTAAATTCCATATATATGTGTTAATATGCTGTATTGGTGTTTCTCTTTCTGACTTACTTCTTTCTGTATAATAGGCTCCAGTTTCATCCACTTCATGAGAACTGACTCAAATGTATTCTTTTTAATAGCTGAGTAATATTCCATTGTGTATATGTACCACAACTTTCTTATCCATTCATCTGCCAAATGGATGTACATTGGGGTACAAGTGTCTCTTTCAATTCTGGTTTCCTCTGTGTGTATGCCTAGCAGTGGGATTCCTCAGTCGTATGGCAGTTCTAGTTCCAGTTTTTTAAGGAATCTCCACACCATTCTCCACAGTGGTTGAACTAGTTTGCATTCCCACCAACAGTGTAAGAGGGTGCCCTTTTATCCACATCCTCTCCAGCATTTATTGTCTGCAGACATTTTGATAGCAGCCATTCTGACTGGCATGAGATTATACCTCACTGTGGTTTTGATTTGCATTTCTCTGATAATGAGTGCTGTTGAGTATCTTTTCATAGGTTTACTAGCCATCTGTACATCTTCTTTGGAGAAATGTCTGTTTAGTTCTTTGGCCCATTTTTGATTGGGTCTTTTATTTTTCTGGTATTGTGCTGCATGAGCTGCTTGTATATTTTTGAGATTAATTCTTTGTCAGTTGCTTCATTTGTTATTATTTTCTCCCATTCTGAAGGCTGTCTTTTCACCTTGCTTATAGTTTCCTTCACTGTGCAAAAGCTTTTAAGTTTAATTAGGTCCCATTTGCTTATTTTTGCTTTTATTTCCGTTACTCTGGGTTGTGGGTCATAGAGGATCTTGCTGTGATTTATGTCAGAGAGTGTTATGCCTGTTTTCCTCTAGGAGTTTAATAGTTTCTGGTCTTACATTTAGATCTCTAATCTATTTTGAGTTTATTTTTGTGTATGGTGTTAGAAAATGTTCTAGTTTCATTCTTTTACAAGTGGTTGACCAGTTTTCCCAGAACCACTTGTTGAAGAGGTTGTCTTTTCTCCACTGTATATTTTTGCTTACTTTGTCAAAGATAAGGTGTCCATATGTGTGTGGATTCATCTCTGGGCTTTCTATTTTGTTCCATTGATCTATATTTCTGTCGTTGTGCCCATACCATACTGTCTTGATGACTATAGCTTTGTAGTACAGTCTGAAGTCAGGCAGGTTGATTTGTCTAGTTCCATTCTTCTTTCTCAAGATGACTTTGGCTATTTGAGGTTTTTTGGGTTTCCATACAAATTGTGAAATTATTTGTTCTAGTTCTGTGAAAAATGCCATTGGTAGCTTGATAGGGATCGCATTGAATCTATAGATTGCTTTGGGTAGTGTACTCATTTTCACTATATTGGTTCTTCTGGTCCATGAACATGGTATATGTCTCCATCTATTTGTGTCATCTTTGATTTCTTTCATCAGTGTTTTATAGTTTTCTATATATAGGTCTTTTATTTCTTTAGGTAAATTTATTCATAAGTATTTTATTCTTTTCATTGCAAAGGTGAATGGGATTGTTTCCTTAATTTCTCTTTCTGTTTTCTCTCTGTTAGTGTATAGGAATGCAAGGGATTTCTGTGTATTAATTTTACATCCTGAAACTTTACTATATTCATTGATTAGCTCTAGTAATTTTCTGGTGGTGTCTTTAGGGTTTTCTGTGTAGAGGATCATGTCATCTGCAAACAGTGAGAGTATTACTCTTCTTTTGTAATCTGGATTCCTTTTATTTCTTTTTCTTCTATGATTGCTGTGGTTAAAACTCCCAAAACTATGTTGAAGAGTAGTGGTGAGAGTGGGCACTCTCGTCTTGTTCCTGACTTTAGAGGGAATGTTTTCAATTTTTTACCATTGAGGATAATGTTTGCTGTGGGTTTATCATACATGGCTTCTATTATGTTGAGGTATGTTCCTTGTATGCCTGATTTCTGGAGAGTTTTTTTTATCATAAATGGGTGTTGAATTTTGTTAAAGGCTTTCTCTGCATCTATTGAAATAATCATATGATTTTTATCTTTTAATTTGTTAATATGATGTATCACATTGATTCATTTGTGAATATTGAAGAATTCTTGCATCCCTGGGATGAAGCCTACTTGGTCATGATGTATGATCTTTTTAATATGTTGTTGGATTCTGTTTGCTAGAGTTTTGTTGAGGATTTTTGCATCTATGTTCATCAGTGATATTGGTCTGTAGTTTTCTTTTTTACTGGCATTTTTGTCTGGCTTTGGTATTAGGGTGATGGTGGCCTCACAGAATGAGTTTGGAAGTTTACCTTCCCCTTCAATTTTCTGGAAACGTTTGAGTAAGATAGGTATTAGGACTTCTCTAAATTTTTGGTAGAATTTACCTGTGAAGCCATCTGATCCTGGGCTTTTGTTTGTTGGAAGATTTCTGATTACAGTTTTGATTTCCATGCTCATGGTGGGTCTATTAAGATTTTCTATTTCTTCTTTGTTCAGTTTTGGAAGGTTACACTTTCTTAAGAATTCGTCCATTTCTTCCAGGTTGTCCATTTTATTGGCATATAGTTGCTGATAGTAGCCTCTTATGATCCTTTGCATTTCTGTGCTATCTGTTGTGATTTCTCCATTTTTATTTCTAATTTTGTTGATTTGATTCTTCTCCCTTTTTTCCTTGATGAGTCTGGCCAATGGTTTGTTTATTTTATTTATCTTCTCAAAGAAACAGCTTTTAGTTTTGTTGATTTTTGCTGTAGTATCATTTTTTCTTTTTCATTTATTTCTGCTCTGATTTTTATGATTTCTTTCTTTCTACTACCTTTGGAGTTCTTCATTTCTTCTTCTTCTAGTAGCTTTAGGTGTAAAATTAGGTTATTTGTTTGACTTTTCTCTTGTTTCTTGAGGTAAGCTTGTACTGCTATGAGCCTTCCTCTTAGCATTGCTTGTACTGAATCCCGTAGGTCTGGTGTTGTTGTATTGTCATTTTCATTTGTTTATATGCATATTTATATCCTTTTTTATTTCTTTCACAATCTGTTACTTATTCAGAAGTGTGTTGTTTAGCCTCCATCTGTTTGTATTTTTAACAGTTTTTTCCTATAGTTGGCATCTAATCTTACCGCATTGCGATCAGAAAATATGCTTGAAATGATTTCAGTTTTTTTGAATTTACCAAGACTAGATTTATGGCTCTGGATGTGATGTATCCTGAAGAATCTTCCATGTGCACTTGAGAAAAAGGTGAAACTCATTGTTTTGGGGTGAAATGTCCTCAGTTCAGTTCAGTTGCTCAGTCGTGTCTTTGTGACCCCATGAACTGCAGCACAGCAGGCCTCCCAGTCCATCACCAACTCCCAGAGTCCACCCAAACCCATGTCCGTTGAGTCGGTGATGCCATCCAACTATCTCATCCTCTGTCGTCCCCTTCTCCTCCTGCCCTCAATCTTTCCCAGCATCAGGGTCTTTTCAAATGAGCCAGCTCTTCACATCAGGTGGCCAAAGTATTGGAGCTTCAGCTTCAACATCAGTCCTACAAATGAACACCCAGGACTGATCTCTTTTAGGATGGACTGGTTGGATCTCCTTGCATCCAAGAGACTCTCAAGAGTCTTCTCCAACACCACAGTTCAAAAGGACCGATTCTTCAGCACTCAGCTTTCTTTATAGTCCAACTCTCACATCCATACATGACCACTGGAAAAACCATAGCCTTAACTAGACAACCCTTTGTTGGCAAAGTAATGTCTCTGCTTTTTTTTGATATCAATTAGGTCTAACTGGTCCACTGTATCATTTAAAGCTTGTGTTTCCTTACTAATTTTCTGTTTGGTTGATCTATCTATAGGTATGGGTTGGGTATTAAAGTCTCCCACTATTATTGTGTTACTGTTAATTTCCCCTTTCATACTTGTTAGCATTTGCTTTATGTA
This sequence comes from Capricornis sumatraensis, assembly GCF_032405125.1. Lineage (NCBI taxonomy): Eukaryota > Metazoa > Chordata > Mammalia > Artiodactyla > Bovidae > Capricornis > Capricornis sumatraensis. Next base: position 60,383,453 of record NC_091069.1, read on the forward strand.
TTGAGGTGCTCCTATGTTGGGTGCATATATATTTATAATTGTTATATCTTCTTGGGATTGATCCTTTGATCATTATGTAGTATCCCTCTTTGTCTCTTTTCATAGTCTTTGTTTCAAAGTCTATTTTATCTGATATGAGTATTGCTACTCCTGCTTTCTTTTGGTCTCTATTTGCATGAAATATATTTTCCCAGCCCTTCACTTTCAGTCTCTATTTGTCCCTTGGTTTGAGGTGGGTCTCTTGTTGACAGCATATATAGGGGTCTTGTTTTTGTATCCATTCAGCCAGCGTTTGCCTTTTGGTTGGGGCGTTCAACCCATTTACATTTAAGGTAATTATTAATAAATATGATCCCATTGCCATTTACTTTGTTGTTTTGGGTTTTAGCTTATAAATCTTTCCTGTGTTTCCTGTCTAGAGAATATCCTTTAGCATTTGTTGGAGAGCTGGTTTGGTGGTGCTGAATTCTCTCAGCTTTTGCTTATCTGTAAAGCTTTTGATTTCTCCTTCATATCTGAATGAGATCCTTGCTGGGTATAGTAATCTGGGTTGTAGGTTTTTCTCTTTCATCACTTTAAGTGTGTCCTGCCATTCCCTTCTGGCCTGAAGAGTTTCTGTTGAAAGATCAGCTGTTATCTTTATGGGAATCCCCTTGTGTGTTTGTTATTTGTTGCTTTTCCCTTGCTGCTTTTAATATTTGCTCTTTGTGTTTGATCTTCACTAGTTCAATTAATATGTGTCTTGGGGTGGTTTGCCTTTGGTTTATCCTGTTTGGGACTCTCTGGTTTTTTGGACTTGGGTGGCTAGTTCCTTCCCCTTTTAGGGATGTTTTCAACTATTATCTCTGTAAGTATTTTTTCATGCCCTTTCTTTTTGTCTTCTTCTTCTGGGACACCCATGATTCGAAAGTTGGGGCATTGAACATTGTCTCAGAGGTCTCTGAGGTTCTATTCATTTCTTTTAATTCTTTTTTCTTTGTTCCTCTCTGATTCATTTATTTCCACCATTCTATCTTCCACTTCACTTATCCTCTCTTCTGCCTCAGTTTTTCTACTATTGGTTCCCTCCAGAGTGTTTTGATCTCAGTTATTGCATTATTCATTATTGACTGACTCTTCTTTATTTCTTCTAGGTCCTTGTTAAACATTTTTTGCATCTTCTCATTCCTTGTCTCTAGTCCATTTATCTATAACTCTATTTTGTTTTCAAGATTTTGGATCATTTTACTATCATTATTTTGAATTCTTTTTCAGGTAGATTCCCTATCTCCTCCTCCTTTGTTCGGTTTGGTGGGTATTTATCATGCTCTTTTACCTGCTGAATATTTCTCTGCCTTTTCATTTTGTTTAGATTGCTGTGCCCTTTCTGTAGGCTGGACATTTGTGGTTTCTCTTTATTGTGGAGTCTGCTCCTTGTGGGTGGGGTTGGACTAGTGGCTTGTCAAGGTTTCCTGGTTGGGGGAGCTTGCATCCATGTTCTGGTGGGCAGAGCTGGATTTCTTCTCTCTCTGGAGTGCAATGAAGTGTCCCTAGTGAGTTTGGGGTGTCTATAGGTTTTGCATGGCTTTCAGCAGCCTGTCTTTCAATGCCTAGGGTTGTGTTTCTGCTTTTCTGGAGAATTAGCATGGTATGTCTTGCACTGGAACTTGTTGGCTCTTGGGTAGAGCTTAGTTTCAGTGTAGGTATTAGGTATGGAGACTTTTCGGTGAGCTCTTGTCTATTAATGTTCCCTGGAGTCAGGAGTTCTCTGATGTTCTCAAGTTTTGGAGTTCTTTGAGCATAGTTTGATAAAATAGATCCAAGACTGTAGAAATATGTACCTGTTGACTCATTAATTCCAATCTTACTAATTAATCCTAAGGAGACACTGATAAATATGAGCTAAGATGTATTTACAGAACATTTATTGTGTCATTATTTAAAACTGGGAAAAGTAGAAACAAGCAAAATGATCTAGTTTAGTAAATCTTATGGTGAAACATTAAAACAAAATATATGCTTAAATATCGACTGTGTGTATGTGTGTTAGTAGCTCGTTGGTGTCCAACACTTTGCAAGCCCATGGACTGTTGCCCACCAGGCCCCAGGCTCCTCTGTCCATGGAATTCTTCAAGCAAGAATACTAGAGTAGGTTGCCATTCCCTTCTCCATGGGATCTTCCTGACCCAGGGATCAAACCTGGGTCTCTCATACTACAGGCAGATTCTTTGCCATCTGAGCCACCAGAGAAGCCCAAAGTGTCAATGAACATTGTTAATTAGGGGATATTTATAGTATTGATTTACAATGGGGAAGAAGGCTATCAAACAAAATTTTTAAGCTAATATAGAACTAGAATTAATATAACAGAGAATCATCTATCATAGTAATAACTATTCCAGGCAAGGGTCATGGTAGATGCCAAAATAAGTGCTAACAAACAGCAGGATATTTATATTGTTTTTAGGTATTTCCCTTCAGAGTATTTACTACTTACAAAGGGGAAATAGTAGTTTTATAGAGGAGAAACATGGCAGATATCACTTCACCTAAGTAATCAAAATTAACATTACTATTATTGGGACAAAAATAACATCACATACCTGCTGATGTGGTCCATTAAGAAGGACACAGCACCACTTTTGTGAAATCAATTCCAAAGATGTAAAACCTGAATCTATTAATAAAATACCAAGGAATTCCCTGGTGGTCTAATGGTTAGGATTCTGTGCTTTCACTGCTACAGCCTGGGAACTAACCCCTGTCAGAATACAAATTACTTGCAGTGTTGCTCCGATTTGATGGGCTGGAAGACTTCCCATGGTCATGAGCAAAGATCATTATAAATAGGTCTTTATAAATAATTTGCTTGATACAAATTAATGGATGATACAGCAAAGGCATTTATAATGGAAAAGACAAAAATGATATTTACCTTCTCCCAAGTTTAGTGTGCCCTTTTTGTGTGTGATAACAAAATGCATTGCATTAAAAACTTAGAATGTACAAAGGAGCAATAAATTAGTGTGTGTGTGTGTGTGTATGTGTTAGTTGCTCAGTTGTGTACAACTCTTTGCAACCTCATGGATTGTAGCCCACCAGGCTCCTCTGTCCATGGGATTCTCCAGGCAAGGATACTGGAGTGGGTAGCCAGTCCCTTCTCCAGAGAATATTCCTGACCCAGGGATCAAACCTGGTGGTCTAATGGTTAGGATTCAGTGCTTTCACTGCTATGGTCTGGGTTCCATCCCTGGTTGAGGAACTAAGATCCCACAACTCACATGGCATGTGAATTAGAAGCAAAGAGGATTCAATATTGTACATAAGTTCTCAAAAAAAAAATAGAATTATCATATGATACAGCAATTCTGGTGGCTCAGATGGTGAAGAATCTACCTGCAATGCAGGAGACCCAGGTTCCCTCAGCTTTCAGGGCAGCTCCTCCAGTGGTACTCAGGAAAATGCAAGTGGATATAGTCAGTAGAGAACGTGCTAAATGTATCATGGGATATACATTTAGAAAATATGGATGTGATAAGGAAGAAAAGAATTATCCATAAACCTCTAGCCCATAGGCAACCACTGGGAACATTTGGTATATACTGATTCCAGAGATTTTTTCTTTCTTTCTCTCTCCTTCTTACTCCCTCTTCCTATCCTTTTTCCTTCCCTATCTCTCCCTTTTTGTCTAAAAAAATTCATAAAAAGCATATCTACTCATCGATACACACACACACACACACAAATGCGTATATCTGTATGTGTGTGTGTAATATATTAGATCATGTTGTTTTCTTGTTGTTTAGTCAGTTAGTCACGTTCGACTCTTTTTGCGACCCTGTGGATTGTAGCCCACCAGGCTCCTCAGTCCATGGGATTTCCCAAGCAAGAATACTGGAGTGGGTTGTCATTTCCTTCTCCTGGGGGATCTTCCTGACCCAGGTATCAAACTCTGTGTGTCCTGCATTGGTAGGTGGGTTCTCTACCATTGAGCCCCCTGGGAAGCCATATTAAATCAGACAGGAAAGGGCCCTGGGGTACTGTGTGCTTCAGGGTCTGGGTGAACAGTGCCTTTGGGGCTGTGCCTGAACAGTCTGCATGGGCATCACAGCAAACCTGGGAAAGGTGTTGGTTTAACACATCTCTCCTCTTCACTTCTAACTTCAGTCTCTCCTGGACTACACAGTTGAATGTTTTCTAGTTATCTTTCTGATTCTTAGTGTAATGTACATTGTGGTCCAATAAACACTCTATACAATTTCTCTTCTATTATGCAGTTATGTATCTTTAAATTATTCCTTTAATGTTGTACACTGTGCATTAGTTAGTTCATTACAACATGAATCCTTAACTTTTTAGACTCTAATATAAATTAGTATTGATTTTTTATTAATATAAACATATAAAGGCAAATCAGTGAATGTGGTTATTTTTTAACAAATAGTGCTGAAATAATTGGATATTCATATACCAAAAAGATGAACTTTGATATATACCTCAAAACAGGGGTCTCCACCCTCTGGGTTCTAATGCCTGGCGATCTGAGGTGGAGTTGATGTAATAACAATAGAAACAAAGTGACAATAAATTTAATGCACCTGAGTCCTCCTGAAACCATCTCCCTGCCCCCTGGTCTGTGGGAAAATGGTCATCTAGGTGCCAAAAAGGTTGGGGACCACTGCCTTAGATCATAGGAGAAGGCAATGGCACCCCACTCCAGTATTGTTGCCTGGAAAATCCCATGGATGGAGGAGCCTGGTAGGCTGCAGTCCATGGGGTCGCACAGAGTCAGATATGACTGAAGTGACTTAGCAGCAGCCTTAGATCATAGGGCTAAGGCTGGTGACTTAGTCAGCAGAGAATCTACCTTCAACACAGGAGGCTCGGGCACACAAAAATAGATTATATACAAAAATTAACCCCAAATGAGTCACAGACATAAATACCAATTCTAAGTCTATAAAACTTCTAGAGGGAAACATAGGGGAAAAATCTTTGATTTCTTGGCTTAATAACAGATATTATAGATGTAATGTCAAAAGCATAGTCCATAAAAGAAAAAATTACTTAAAAAAAATAAAACACTTTTGTTCTTCAAAAGAAGAGGATGAAAAGAAGCTACTACTAAAAGAATGAAAAGAAGTTGGAAACTGGGAGAAAATATTAATAAAGCATCTATCTGAACAAAGGTCCATATAATCAAAACTATGGTTTTTCCAGTAGTCATGTATGGATGTGAGAGTTGGGCCATAAGGAAGGCTGATTGTCGAAGAATTGCTGCTTTTGAACTGTGGTGCTGGAGAAAATTCTTGAGAGTCCCTTGGATTGCAAGGAGATCCAACCGGTCAATCTGAAAGGAAATCAACCCTGAATATTCATTGGAAGGACTGATGCTGAAGCTGAAACTCCAATACTTTGGCCAACTGATGCAAAGAGGTGACTCATTAGAAAAGACCCTGATGCTGGGAAAGATTGAAGGGAGGAGGAGAAGGGGATGAAAGAGGATGAGATGGTTGGATGGCCTCACTGACTCAATGGACATCAGTTTGAGTAAGCTCCAGGAGATGGTAAAGGACAGGGAATCCTCACATGCTGCAGTCCATGGGATTACAAAGAGTCAGACACAACTGAGCGACTGAACAACAATCTGATAAAGAACTTATATCAAAAATGTGTAAAGAGCCATTAAATCTCAGTAATGAGAAACAAACTTCATAAAAATGGTCAAAAGATTTGAACTGATGCTTTACCAAAGGAAATACACAGATGGCAAGCAAGCATATGAAAAAATTCCTGGGAAAGAATTTATTTTCATATGAAAGTAAAACATTATTAGCCATTAGGGACATACAAATGAAAACCACAATGAGATAGCATTATACACTTGATTGCAATAACTAAATTTTAAAAGACTATACCAAGTGATGGTGAGGATGTGGAGGAACCAGGCCTCTCACAGGGCTGACAAGAATGCAACACGGTACAACTGCCTTGAAAAACACTTTGGCAGTTTCTTTACAAGTTAAACATATGTCATCTGGACAAAACTATTCAAAAAGATGTATGTACCTCTATGTTCATAGCAGCAATATTCACAGTAGCCAAGACACGGAAGCAGCTTAAATGTCCATCGACAGATGAATGGATAAAGGTGTGGTACATATATATTAATACAATGGAATATTACTCAACCATGAAAATAATGAAATAATGCAATTTTCAGTGACAGACATGGACCTAGAGATTATTATAGTAAGTGAAGTAAGTCAGAGAAAGACAAATATCATGATATGTAGAATCTAAAATATGGAAATGAACTTACCTATAAAACAGGAATGTGGTTGCCAAGGAGGGTGGTGGGAAAGGGATGGATTGGGAATTTGGGATTAGCAGATGCGGACTATTATGTACAGAATGGGTAAGCAACAAGGTCCTACCCTATAGCACTGGGAACTATATTCAATATCCTGTGATAAACCAAAATGGAAAAGAAGATGAAAAAGAATATATATATATATAACTGAGTCTCTTTGCTATACAGCAGTAATTAACACAACATTGTAAATCAACTATACTTCAATAAAGTAATTTTTTAAAAGAAAATTAAACATATGCTTACCACCCCTAGGTCATTTCCTGAAAAATGTCATATCAAGAGAAATGACAGCATATGTGCATCCAAAATCTTATACACTAATGTTCAGAGCAGCTTTATTTGTAACCAACCAAAAGCTAAAAACAACCCCAAAGTCCACCAACTGACAAATGAGTTAACGAACTGGTATAGGCGTACAATATACTACTACTTAGCAGTATGAAGGGATGAACTATTTATCATATGGTTACAGGTTAAATTTGCAATTTCTTCACGTATATAGGGCTGAAAATAAGTGGATATATTGTGGATAATGAAAATTAAGAGGAAGCACCTCTGGTGGCTCAGTGGTAAAGAATCCGCCTGCCAATGCAGGAGACATGGGTTCGATCCCTGATCCCAGAAGATCTCACATGCCACAGAGCAACGAAGCCTATGTACCGTAACTACTGCGCCTGCATTTCAGAGCCTGGGAGCTGCCAGGGAAGGCCTCCCCTGGCTTTCATTATGAGAAGCAGATTGACTAACTAAAGGGAAGCATTTTTATGTAGTTGTTACTGTTTTTACCTTGACTCTCTCCTGGAAAAATTCTGTTCTCTAGAGGCAACGGCACTCTACTCCAGTACTCTTGGCTGGCAAATCCCATGGATGGAGGAACCTGGTGGGCTACACAGTCCATGGGGTTGCTAAGAGTTGGACATGACTGAGCGACTTCACTTTCACTTTTCACTTTCATGCATTGGAGAAGGAAATGGCAACCCACTCCAGTGTTCTTGCCTTGAGAATCCCAGGGACAGGGGAGCCTGGTGGGCTGCTGTCTATGGGGTCGCGCAGAGTCGAACACAACTGAAGTGACTTAGCAGCAGCAGCAGTTATTTAGGTTAGTTCTTTTCTTCTCCATCCCCTTTAGTGTAATTCATTTGTAATTGTATTGGTTTTCCACTGCTAGGTTACAAATTATCACCCAGTTAGCAGCTGAAAACAGCACCCATTTATCATCTCAGAGTGTCTGTGGTTAGGAGTCTAGGCCTGGGGTAGCTGGTTGGCTGCCAGGGAGTCTCATTGGGCTGGGTGAGCTGGGTGACCCAGGTGTCAATTAGGCCCCCATCTCATCTGAGGATCAGGTCTCCTTCCAAGCTTCCAGGTTGCTGGTAGAATTCAGGTCCTTGGATTGGAAAACTGAGGCCCTGAGACGTGGCCCTCTCCATTATGTGGCAGTTTGCTTCTTCAAGGCCAACAGGAGAATGTCTCTGCTGCTTCAAATCTCTTTAAGAAGGAAACGCTTGCCCTTTTAAGGGCTCACCTGGTTTGGTCAGGCTAACCCAAGATAATCCTCCTTTGATTAACTCAAGCCAATGATTAAGGACCTTACTTACATCTCCCCAAACTCCTTTTCCTATAATCACAGGGTGCCTTCTCATCTTTTTCACAGGTCCCCCCACACACAAGGAAAGGCGAGCACACCGGGGATGAGAGCCTTGTTTTATTTATTTATTAGGCTGTGTTGGGTCTTGGTTGCAGTGACTCTCTAGTTGAGGTATGTGAGCTCCAAAGCACACAGGCTCAGTAGTTGTGGTGTACGGGCTTAGTTGCTCCATGGTATGTGGGATCTTAGTTCCCCAACTAGAGATCGAACTGGCATTCCCCACATTGCAAGGTGAATTCTTAACCACTGGACCACAAGGAAGTCCCCCTGTCTTTGGGTTTTGAGTCATAGTTACAAAGGCTTTCTCACACCAAGATTAAAGAGGGATTTCTTTATGTTTTCTCCCAGTAGTTGTATAGTTTTTATTTTATATCCAGATTCTCTAATCCATTCAGTCTTATGTATGGCTTAAGATAGGAATCACACTATATTTTTTAGAAGACAAGAAAATTAGAAGTCAAGCCACAGATTGGGAGGAAATATTTGCAACAGACATCCAACAACAGATGTCTTCTCAGTTGTCCCAGCATTATTTATTATAAAGTCTATGTGTGTGTTAGTCACTCCATCCTGTCCGACTCTGTGGTCTCATTCGGACAGATCATCGCAAGGTTTGAACTCTGTGTGGAGTCCCTGGTGTCTGACTCTTTGTGACCCCATGGACTGTAGCCTGCCAGGCTCCTCTGTCCATGGGATTCTCTAGACAAGAATACTGGAGGAAGTCCCTGGTACTCAAGGTCATATATTCAAACACTGCTATTAATTGCCTTGGCACTGGATTCCACAACCTCGTTTCACATGTACAACCCTGATCCTTGACTGCTTTGTATCTCTCCCATGAGAAAACCCAGGGAATTAGGAAGAGAGTGGGAGACCCAGCTCTGTAACTGAACAGCTACCAGGATGTGGCACAGTCAAATTTATGGGTTGAGCAGCTGATATGCAAGTCCTCCACAAGAAGTCAAAAATAAAATAAGGGAAGACAACAGCTGTCACACATTCTCCCCACAATTCCTTTGCCTCAGTGTCTTGGCATTTTTCTGTGCTGGGTTTTTTGTGTTGGCATGATTCTGCACACTGGGTACTCAGGGAATATTTTACACGAGGGTAGCTGGATTGTTGGGGGAAGAAGTGGTAAGGAGCTCTGAAATTGGCTACCACTAGGTGAGGGATCAAAACCGAGAGGAGCTTCTTTGAAATCACTCAGGCTGGTACTTCTGTGTCTTGTCTTCTCATCCTACAATTCCAAAGGCACATGAGACCTCCCTGGTGGTCCAGTGGCTTAGACTCCATGCTCCCTATGCAGGGGGCCCAGACTGAATCCCTAGTCAGGGAACTAGATCCTACATGCTGCAACTAAGACCCACGTGTGCTCAGTCCCTCAGTCCTGTCCTCTTTGCAACCCTATGGACTGTGACTGGTCAGGCTTCTCTGTCCACGGAATTTTTCAGGCAAAACTACTGGAGTGGGTTGCCATTTACTTCTCCAGGGGATCTTCCTGACCCAGGGATCGAACCCGAGTCTCCTGCATCTCCTGTGTTGGCAGAAAGATTCTTTACCACTGAACTAAGATCCAAATAAATAAATAAAATATTGTATTTTTATTTACTTATAAATAAATAAAAATAAAATAATTTTTAAAAATTCCAAATAAATAGATAAAAATATTTTAAAAATTCCAAAGGCATAGAATTCAGCCTCATGTGCAAAGAATAACTATTATGTGATTAGGCAGGAGGGGGTCTTTTCTTATTTTGTTTTGTGTGGTTAGGGATTAGTATTGAAAAAGAAATGTTTGCAATCACATGAACACAGTTGCCGTGGACATCTGTGCTCATGGAAACTGATTTTTGTTACACAAAATCTCTCCTCTGGATGACACAGATTGAAATGAAATTCTAGAGATTTCTTCCTTACAAAAAGAGGCTTATTGCTTTTTGTAGTAAATGCACATGTTCAGTGCAGAGAAAATAAGAGCAATTCAAAAGGAATGGACCGTATTATAAGATATCAAGATAGAACCAGAGTTTGATAATTATTCTTGTAGATAAATGATTCTCTATGTAGATCAGTACATAACTGAAAACAAATGAGATCTTGCCATACACACTATTTTGTAGTTTGGTTTTATTCACTCAATATCATATCTTAGAGAGGCTTCTGTCACCATACATATAGACCTTACATCTCTAATGTAGGCTTCGTGTATGTGTGTGTGTTCAGTTGCTCAATCCTGTCTGACTCTTTGCAACCCCACGGACCGTAGCCCACCAAGCTCCTCTGTCCATGGGCTTTTCCAGGCAAGAATACTGGAGTGGGTGCCTCTTCCAGGGGTTCTTCCTGACTGGAGATGGAATCCACCACTTCCTGAATCTCCTGTATTGGCAGGCAGATTTTTTATGACTGTGCCATCTAGTCTTCTGTAATTTCTATGTGTCATAGTTTATGTGTGGGGTTGTTTCTTTTTTTGTAACATTACATTCATGGAGTAGACACTGGTAGACGCTGAGCTAAAACCTATCTGTTCAGGCTGGAAGGAGACTCCGAGGAAGAGTGACTCCAGGAGGAAATGGGGGCTGCTGCTGAGTCTCTGCTCCTGTCCTCAAGGAACATCACGCTGGGAGCTCAGAAGCTCCATCTTCAGACGGAAAGTCAGAGCCACCAGGAGGAGCTAGTGACCACAGCTCAGCAGATCCTGGTGGACACCATGAAGGTGAGGCTGATGTCAGAGCTGGCTAGCCAACTAGTCTGGACAGAGAGCTCATTGCTGGGAAGCATGGATGCGGCAGTTCATTCCCACAAGAGACGCCCACCCCAGAGACAGAAAACTGCCCAAGTTTATGCCAAGTTCACAGACACAGAATTCATTACCAATTTAATGAATGCTGAATGTGGAAAGCTGCCATAGGGAGCTGAGTAGACATGCTGAGTTAGAGTCTATGATTTTAAACCCACGTGCAACCCTTCATTCCCTACACTTGGCCACCAAATCATAATGATAAGGAATGCATTTCCCACCCAACTTAGGGCCAGAAGCTATGGGGTGAAACTGCTGAAACCTCTGCACTTTTCAGCCTATTTGACTAGCCTGCTGCACTGCCTGCAGCTGGGAGGATGTCAGGGGCCAGGATAACCCCGCAGCCTCCAAATAATCCCCTTTCTCCATCCTGACATTCCACCGTCAGACGCAGTTATTTTAGTTTAGGGCATTGCTCCCTGTTAGAATCTATTTGCCTCTAATATTATCAAATATAATGCTCATCATTAGAATTTTTAGTATTGTGGGTTATTGGGCTTCCTAGGTGGCTCTAGCAGTAAAGAACCAGCCTGCTAATGCAGGAGATGGAGGAGATGCAAGTTCTATCCCTGGGCCTGGAAAACTGGAGGACAGCATGGCAACCGGCTCCAACATTTTTGCCTGGAGAATCCCACGGACAGAGGAGCCTGGTGGACTACAGTCCATGGGACTCAAAGAGGCAGACACAACTGAAGCGACTTAGCACGCACACACCATGCATTGTGGGTTACTGGGAGGAGAGTGGTTATAGCTGTAATTTAACAGATCCTCATTAAAGTAAGACTGAGATAGGGAGATGAGAGAGGCAGAGCCAGAGGGCTTTGGCACCTGTTGATGGGAGGAGAAGAAGGGAAGAAGGCAGGCTCTTGAAGTGGTTGGGTACCAACTCTGCTGAGGGGATGAACAGAGTGGTCAGGGAGCGGAGTCAGACCAGGAAAGATTTCTTGGAGGCACTTCTTGGACAGGTTATCCTACCAGAACCCATCAAATTCATGCAAATAGTTAAGTCCTTCCTAATCACTCTTAGGTTCCTGATGTGTTGGTTATTACCACATGGAAGATTGACCATTCCTCCTCTAATCTGGAGACATGAGCACTTCAAAGCCAGATTGGACCCCACATTAAATGTAGCTCAGTTTAGAGGGGTTTGCATTTTCGGTGAAGCCTAATGTTTTCTTTAAAGGTCACTGTTAAGTGACATCATCATCATGATTACTATTATTATCTCTGAGATCCTCTTTAGTCTGTTAGCTGCTCAGTCCTGTCCGACTCATCGCGACCCCGTGGACTGTAGCCCGCCAGGCCCTTCTGTCCATGGGATTCTCCAGGCAAAAATAGTGGAGTGAGTTGCCATTTTCTACTCCAGGGAGTCTTCTTGACTCAGGGACTGAACCCAGGCCTCTGAGCTACCAAGGAAGCACCAAGGGAAGTCTTTGGAGGACGTTTATTTGCCCAGTCGGGTAAAGCAGCTGCCGTGGCTCTCGCTTCGGCTGCAGAAACATGCATGCATTCTCCAGCTTCTCTCCTCCTGACTGTCCACACAGGTCCTGCTACTGGAAGACGCGGCGATGGCAAGGAATGTGGTGGGGACAGTGGGTTGGCGCCAGACCTGCCTGGACGCGTTGGAAGCAGCGGAAGCCGCGGCCTCGCTGCTCGGTCCCTTCGCCGACCTGGGGGCGGCGCTGCAAAGTCTGGGAGGCCTGACAGCGCGTGGATCCGGGGAGCGCCTGGGCTGCGCCAGCCGCCTGCTCCGGGGCTGCGTCCCCGCGCCACTCCACCTCCGGAGTTCCCGCGACCCGCGTCTGGCCGCCTCCCGGCACTAGGTCTTCTCTCTGGCCAGGAAGACCCTGGGCGAACTTCTGGGGCGCCTGGAGCTCCCGGCGGCCGGCGCCCCGCACGGCGTGCTCTCTCGGTGGCAGAGGCAGCTGCGGGAGATGCTGGCAGCGCCGGGGCGGGATCTGCTGCGCGGCTGTCTGAACGCGCCCCTGGCGGCCTTGTTCTGGCGCTGTATGCGCCTGGCCGCCTGTTCCCCGCAGCCGGAACTCCGGTGCCTGGTGGCCCGCTACCGCCGGCTGCTGGAGCTGCGCAGCTCCGGCGCCCAGGGCCTGGATCCGATCGACGGGCCTCCGGGGACGGGCGAGGGCAGCCAGGAGCCGGAGGAGGAGTGCGCAGTGCTGCGGGCCGCGACTGAGCACCTTACCCAGGGGGTCCGCACGGGGCTGCTGCGCCAGATCCTGGACACGTTCACCCACACGCAAAGTCCTCTTCTAAGTCTGGTTCGGGCCGCTTTGGCGACTCCCTCAGGTTCCTCCGGGTGCTATGGCAAGTCCTCGCCTCCGAGTCTCCAGCTTATTCTCGCTGCTCTCCGAGCCCAGGCCAAGCGGATGCTGAGTGGCTCACTTGGTCTTGGTTTGCTGCTCGCGACAGCGGACTGGCCAAGACATAGAGGCCTCTATAGCTGGCCTTTGGAGGTTTGCGGTCAGAGAGCAGCAATTTTTCTCACAAAGTCCCCAAGGGTCTGGTCTGGACTGGAGTCCCGCGGCCCTGCAGGCCTTGCTTAAGGAGTGGGTCAGGGCATCCGAAGGCCTGTTAGCATATTTTTGATGGTATCAATATTCCTGAGTTCCTGAGTGTGTCTATCCAGGAAATGACCAAGTGCTTGCACTTTTTCACGTGGGTTTTGAGGAGTGGAGATCCCAGGGAGTTCGCTCCGCTTCTGGCATATTTACAGGGTCGAGCGAGACACATAGTGCAGGTTATGAGCAGGTTTGTGGACCGAGATCGAGATCCCATTTTCTGGAATGGCCTGAGAGTCTTGATCCAGCAGCTGGAGCAATCCTCCTGGGTCCTGGGTGCAGCTACCCAGTGCTGTTCAAGTGGGCACGGCCCTCAGGACCCGGATGCACTTGTAACCGCAGCAAAACATGTGATCTCTTCAGTTCAGAGCATCCAAGAGGGGCTGGATGGACTAACCACCCAGATATCCTCAGCCCACTTCGGGACAGAGTCCAGAGGTTTGACACCAAGATAAGGAGCAGTGGCTGTGCTTTGCTGGAGCAGCCGTGAAGAGATACCCCACGCCCAAGGTAAGAGAAACCCAAGTAAGAAGGTAGGTGTTGCAAGAGGGCATCAGAGGGCAGATACACTGAAACGATACTCACAGAAAACTAGTCAATCTAATCACACTTGGACTACAGCCTTGTCTAACTCAATGAAACCAAGCCATGCCCCTGGGGCAACCCAAGACGGGCAGGTCATGGTGGAGACGTCTGACAGAATGTGGTCCACTGGAGAAGGGAATGGCAAACCACTTCAGTATTCTTGCCTTGAGAACCCCATGAACAGTATGAAAAGGCAAAATGATAGGATACTGAAAGAGGAACTCCCCAGGTCAGTAGGTGCCCAATATGCTACTGGAGATCAGTGGAGAAATAACTCCAGAAAGAATGAAGGGATGGAGCCAAAGCAAAAACAATACCCAGTTGTGGATGTGACTGGTGATAGAAGCAAGGTCTGATGTTGTAAAGAGCAATATTGCATAGGAACCTGGAATGTCAGGTCCATGAATCAAGGCAAATTGGAAGTGGTCAAACGGGAGATGGCAAGAGTGAAGGTTGACATTCTAGGAATCAGTGAACTAAAGTGGACTGGAATGGGTGAATTTAACTTAGATGACCATTATATCTACTATTGTGGGCAGGAATCCCTCAGAAGAAATGGAGTAGCCATCATGGTCAAAAAAAGAGTCCAAAATGCAGTACTTGGATGCAATCTCAAAAATGACAAAATGATCTCTGTTTGTCTCCAAGGCAAACCATTCAATATCACAGTAATCCAAGTCTATGCCCCAACCAGTAACGCTGAAGAAGCTGAAGTTGAACGGTTTTACGAAGACCTACAAGACCTTTTGGAACTAACACCCAAAAAAGATGTCCTTTTCATTATAGGGGACTGGAATGCAAAAGTAGGAAGTCAAGAAACACCTGGAGTAACAGGCAGATTTGGCCTTGGAATGCGAGTTTTGCCAAGAAAATGCACTGGTCATAGCAAACACCCTCTTCCAACAACACAAGAGAAGACTCTACACATGGACATCACCAGATGGTCAACACTGAAATCAGATTGATTGTATTCTTTGCAGCCAAAGATGGAGAAGCTCTATACAGTCAACAAAAACAAGACCAGGAGTTGACTGAGTCTCAGGTCATGAACTCCTTATTACCAAATCAGACTCAAATTGAAGAAAGTAGGGAAAACTGCTAGACCATTCAGGTATGACCTAAATCAAATCCCTTATGATTATACAGTGGAAGTGAGAAATAGATTTAAGGGCCTAGATCTGATAGATAGAGTGCCTGATGAACTATGGAATAAGGTTCGTGACATTGTACAGGAGACAGGGATCAAGACCATCCCCATGGAAAAGAAATGCAAAAAAGCAAAATGGCTGTCTGGGGAGGCCTTACAAATAGCTGTGAGAAGAAGAGAGGTGAAAAGCAAAGGAGAAAAGGAAATATAGAAGCATCTGAATGCAGAGTTCCAGAGGATAGCAAGAAGAGATAAAAAAGCCTTCTTCAGCGATCAATGCAAAGAAATAGAGGAAAAGAACAGAATGGGAAAGACTATTAGAGATACCAAGAAAGAAGAAAGAAAGATACCAAGAAAGAAAATTAGAGATACCAAGGGAATATTTCATGCAAAGATGGGCTCGATAAAGGACAGAAATGGTCTGGACCTAACAGAAGCAGAAGATATTAAGAAGAGGTGGCAAGAATACACAGAAGAACTGTACAAAAAAGATCTTCATGACCCAGATAATCACAATGGTGTAATCACTCATCTAGAGCCAGACATCCTGGAATGTGAAGTGAAGCGGGCCTTGGAAAGCATCGCTATGAACAAAGCTAGTGGAGGTGATGGAATTCCAGTTGAGCTATTTCAAATCCTGAAAGATGATGCTGTGAAAGTGCCACACTCAATATGCCAGCAAATTTGGAAAACTCAGCAGTGGCCACAGGACTGGAAAAGGTCAGTTTTCATTCCAATCCCAAAGAAAGGCAATACCAAAGAATGCTCAAACTACCGCACAATTACACTCATCTCACATGCTAGTAAAGTAATGCTCAAAATTCTCCAAGCCAGGCTTCAGCAATACATGAACCATGAACTCTCTGATGTTCAAGCTGGTTTTAGAAAAGGCAGAGGAACCAGAGATCAAATTGCCAACATCCGCTGGATCATGGAAAAAGCAAGAGTGTTCCAGAAAAACATCTACTTCTGCTTTATTGACTATGCCAAAGCCTTTGACTGTGTGTATCACAAGAAACTGTGGAAAATTCTGAAAGAGATGGGACTACCAGACCACCTAACCTGCCTCTTGAGAAATCTGTATGCAGGTCAGGAAGCAACAGTTAGAACTGGACATGGAACAACAGACTGGTTCCAAATAGGAAAAGGAGTTCTTCAAGGCTATATATTGTCACCCTGCTTATTTAACTTCTATGCAGAGTACATCATGAGAAACGCTGGGCTGGAAGAAACACAAGCTGGAATTAAGATTGCCAGGAGAAATATCAATAACCTCAGGTATGCAGATGACACCACCCTTATGGCAGAAAGTGAAGAGGAACTAAAAAGCCTCTTGATGAAAGCGAAAATGGAGAGTGAAAAAGTTGGCTTAAAGCTTAACATTCAGAAAACGAAGATCATGGCATCCAGTCCCATCACTTCAAGGGAAATAGATGGGGAAACAGTGGAAACAGTGTCAGACTTTATTTTTTGGGGCTCCAAAATCACTGCAGATGGTGATTGCAGCCATGAAATTAAAAGACGCTTACTCCTTGGAAGAAAAGTTATGACCAACCTAGATAGCATATTCAAAAACAGAGACATTACTTTGCCGACTAAGGTCCTTCTAGTCAAGGCTATGGTTTTTCCTGTAGTCATGTATGGATGTGAGAGTTGGACTGTGAAGAAGGCTGAGCACCAAAAAATTGATGCTTTTGAACTGTGGTGTTGGAGAAGGCTCTTGAGAGTCCCTTGGACTGCAAGGAGATCCAACCAGTCCATTCTGAAGGAGATCAGCTCTGGGATTTCTTTGGAAGGACTGATGCTAAAGCTGAGTTGCGAAGAGTTGACTCATTGGAAAAGAGTCTGATGCTGGGAGGGATTGGGGGCAGGAGGAGAAGGGGATGACAGAGGGTGAAATGGCTGGATGGCATCACTGACTCGATGGATGTGAGTCTGAGTGAACTTTGGGAGTTGGTGATGGACAGGGAGGCCTGGCGTGCTGTGATTCATGGGGTGCAAAGAGTCAGACACGACTGAGCAACTGACCTGAACTGAACTGAAGAGACAGCCTTATTTCATTCTCCCCAGCCTCTAGCGTGGCACAGTTCCTGAACTGAAACACCGAAGGGAGCCTGGGTTGGGGAAAAGTGACCCAGTTTCCTTCTATCCATCTAGAGACCATATTTTTTGTCCCCTGATTCTTGACACCAGTCCACAGAGTGGGGGTTGTCCACTCTCTGCCATCAGCAACCCCATCCTTGACATAGCAAGAGCCACCAGGGAAGGACCCCAACTCCCACCATCCTGCAGGAATGGAATGGAGCTGTGGATGCAGCTCAAGAGGCCCTGGCTGGCGAGGGACCACTGGGGTCAGAGAGGATGACTGGCCTCCAAGAAATCCCATTGCTGGCACCTCCTATTATTGCCCAAGCAAGGGAGATAGATCATTCCACAACCGTTAGAACTGATAGGTTCCTGGAAGTGGCTCTCCAAGGGTCTGGGAAAACCAGAGAAATCAGGCAAGGTTTGGCAGCCACAACCAGTGAGTGGTATTCTCTGTGTCAACAGCTGTTTTGCAACAACTCTGATCTTCAAGAGAACGTGACAGTGTTCACGGAACTTTAGCAGAATTTAGCCTCAGTGGTTCAACTAGTGGCTAAAAGTGGGCCCATGGATTCGAGGAAGAAGGATTCTATCTCCACTGGGCATCCAGAAGCAAGTTTACAAATGCAAGGCAGATTGGAGGAGGTGGAGACCCGTGCCAAACAGCTTTTGGACAAGCTTCTGGCTTCTGATGGTTTCCAGGCCCTCAGGTCATGGGAGGAGAGCATCAAGGATGAGTGCCTTCTGTGGTCAGTGGCTGTCCAGAACCTTCTCCAGGGCCTGGAGAGGCTCAGCAGGAGACAAGGCCTGTTCCTCCAGCCCTTGAGACAGGCTGCGAGGGGCTAGCAGGGGCTGCAAGAAGGGCTGGCTCAGGCAGCAGACGTTTCTCAAAGGCTACGAGAGGCTGCCAGGCTCTCTTGCCTCCTGTGTGCAGATGAGCAGGTCAAGGGCGAGATCTTCTTCCTTTGTGGGGAAGTTCATGTATCACAGATGCTCTGCTGGATGTGGCTCAGATCCTGGCTTCCTCCCCAAAACCATCTCCCAGCCTGTCCACACGCTTTGGACTTCTCTGCCTGGAGCTCACCCTGCAAGCCAGGGCCCTGACTGGTCACCTCAGCAGCAGCAACACAGACTATGAACATGCCTTCTGAGATGCCCTCTGCCCAAGGCTCTCTGCTGAGACCCCCAGACCCAGCCAGAAAGCTCTCTGCAAAGAATGGTGTCTGGTATCCAAGTTGTGCAGGGAATTGTGGCAGGAGGCCAGGAGTCGGGGTCTGTCAGGAAGACCTTCTTAGGGCTCTGGAGAACATTCTTGTCCTCACCAAAGAGGTGGTTCAGAAGGTCCCCATGCTTCAAGGACACTCAGAGGACTGGCTTCAGCAGGAGTGGGCAGCTAAGGCCCACCATGCTGTGGCCCAGCTCCGGGCCTGGAAAGGCAGTCACACCAAGGCCTGGAAACTCCGGGCCCAGCGCTTGAAGCCCAGTGATGAACAAGACCCTGCCCAAGTCCATTTCTACCGTGGGGCAGGCGCATCCGGAGGCGCTGAAGGCAGCACTGTAGATTCTCAGGGCGCAGCCCCAAGAAACACCCTCAGGAACTCTGTGGGGACTGCACTGCCCACTCAGGCATCACCAGGACAGTTGCAGAGCTGGGCATGGTAGGAAAGTCAGCATCTCTTCTCCTCTCCCACCTTAGCCTTCTTTCCAGTCACCAAAACTTCCCGTGTTGTATGCTGTGCTAAGCTGTTTCAGTTGTGTCTGACTCTTTGTTACCCCATGGACTGTAGCTCACTAGACTCCTCTGCCCTTGGAATTTTCCAGGCAAGAATACTGGAGTGGGTTGCCATGCCCTTCTCCAGGGGATCTTCCTAACCAGGGATCAAACCTGTGTCTCTTATGTCTCATGCATTGGCAGGTGGGTTCTCTACCACCAGCACCACCTGGAAGTCCCCAACCCCCACCACCACACCCAGAAAAGGTTCCAGAAAAGGTTCTCTTGGTGCCCACATGTGTAATTCACACCTGGCAGGCACACAGTCTTTGAGAATCCAGGATCAGGAACCAGATCATGGCCTGGACGGCGTATGCCTCTGCCATTTTCAAGTTCTGAGATCTCAGAGGAGCTTCTTAGCTATTCTGGAAGATTCTAGTCTAGAAAATGGGCACATTGATACTTTCCTGGAGTGGGGGCTGATGAAAGTGTCCCTGTAAGTACTTGCCCTGGCCTGGCATATGGTTAGTGCCCAGTGGTAGGGCCTACAATGAATGACTTCTGTGGAGTTTTCCCCACGGCCTCCAGGCTTCCCTGGTAGCTCAGACGGTAAAGAATCTGCCTGCAGTGTGGGAGACCTGGGTCTGACCCCTAAGTTGGAAAGGTTTCCTGGAGAAGGGAGTGGCAACCCACTCCAGAATTCCTGCCTGGAGAATTCTGTGGACAGAGGAGTCTGGCGGGCTACCATCCATGTGGTCGCAAAGAGTCGGACATGACTGAGTGACTAACACTTTCATTTTCCGTGAGGAGGGGATTCCTCTAGTTGTGACTGACTGCACTCCTATGGATCCTGCTGCTTCGTGCCACCTTGACCTCCATGATGTTACCTGCCTGCTCCTATCAGGGATCTTTGGTTTGCAAGTGGCAGGAATGCAGCTTGAATCCTCATAGGCAAAAAGAAAGACTCACTGAAAACCTTTCATGTTGATTGCCTTTCATGCACGGCTATTTCCTTCTGCAGCACCAGACAGGGTAAGACACTGTGGAGCCCAAACATTTGGTTTGCTTCTACCCCCGCTGAGCCATTGTTGTCTGTTTTTAATTTTAGGATTCCAACCTCAGCTGTTTCAGCCAGGTACCACACAGTCAAAAGAAGAAAGTCTCTCAGGCAGGGAAGCAGAGAGAGCAAGGAGGAAATTTAACGTTCTCAGCTATAAGCAGTTCTTTTAGGGAAGGTATTCGTCTTGCTGGGAGCTTCCCGCAGAGACAGTTTAACAAAAGGCAATCTCCAGGCACATTCTCTGTATTCTAGGATTTCTGGAGGTTGGAATCAGCTCTTCCATGGAGTCCCCATCATACATTAGAAATTTGTATAAGAATAAAAAGTTGTTCATGGTCCCATTTTAATGAAAGAAATTTCAGTAAGGCTAGGGTGAGCCCCCTTCATTGCTCAAATCATTACAATCTACAGCCCCCCACCCCCAACTGTGCTCTGTCTGCAAGTTTATTGTTTTTCGGCCACTAAGTTGTGTCTGATTTTTGTGACCCCATGGACTCTAGGCCGCCAGGCTTCTCTGTCCATGCGATTCTCCAGGCAAACATGCTGGAGAGGGTTGCCATTTCCTTCTCCAGGGGATCTTCTCCATCTTGGGATCGAGCCCATGTATCCTGCATTGTCAGGTGGATTCTTTACTGCTGAACCATGAGGGAAGCCCTCAGTAAGGGCAAGTCAGTTCCAAATGGCTATTTTTGTTCTTTGCCTCTTCCATCTCTCTACCCTCTGACCACACCTATTTCTGAAAATGGTCTCCTCTACTGGAGGTAGGACACTGCCCTCTTTGGGAAGCCCTCCAAGGCACAGATGACTTTTTCTCATTATCAGTTCTCCCCTTCCATTCTTTGGCAATACGTTGGGATAACAACCCCAGGGGAATTTTGGAAGGGTGCACTGGTGACCTTGAGTGAGGCTGCAGTTCCTGGATGACTGTGCAGTGAGAAGCAGCCATGAGACTATGCTCAGGTCAATGGGATGTGAAAGGAAGTGATCCGCACAACTTCTGGATTACTTCATCTAAAAAGGAGCCGCTGGTCCTCTCCTTCCCCAGCCTCTTCCTACAGGCGTATATGGAGATGTGGTGTTGCTTGTTGCAACCATGGGCAGGAAGGGAACTCCCTCGGAGAGAGCAGGGCAGGGAATCCAGTGTCACGAAAAATCTGCATTCAATATGCAGCTGTGGAGACATGTTCTTTGGTGAAGCCAAGGGATGGTCTAAAATCAGACACCCTTCTGCCTTTTCCCAGGTTGGGCTCACTGCTTTCGCAAGCTTAAGCTCCTGCTTTTAGAATTCAGAGGTCTTTTCCAAATCCCCTGACAATTTATGTGAACCTTCAGGGAGCTCAATCCTCAGGGCTTTCAACACACACAAGTACCCCTCCCAAGCCCACACGGAAAGGGCGGAATCCTCGGAGGAGGAAATTTCCAAGAGGACTCCAGCCAGACATCTGCCCTGGCTCATGGAGCCTCACGCTGCCCAGTTATCTGCCCAGCTGACCTGCCCGATTTGGGGGTGTTGGGCCCCAGGGAATCCGGGGAACGAGCTGCCTCAGCTCCCTGCCCCAGAGAGGTGGCGGGGGGGGGGGGGCGCTGTGGAGATCTGTCATTGTCAGGAGGCAGCCACTGTCCTGGGGGCTGCACCACCACTCCTGCCCCTAATTCAATCCAGAGAATGAACAGAAGGACCCAAAGCAAAAATAGCAACCAGCTGTGGATGTGACTGGTGATGGAAGTAAAGTCCTATGTTGTAGAGAACAATACTGCATAGGAACCTGGAATGTTAGGTCCATGAATCAAGGTAAATTGGAAGTGGTCGAACAGGTGATGGCAAGAGTGAACATGGACATTTTAGCAATCAGTGAACTAAAATGGACTGGAATGGGTGAATTAAATTCAGATGATCATTCTATCTACTACTGCGGGCAAGAATCCCTTAAAAGAAATGGAGTAGCCATCATAGTCCACAGAAGAGTCCAAAATGCAGTATTTTGGTGCAATCTCAGAAACAACAGAATGATCTCTGTTCCTTTCCAAGGCAAACCATTCAATATCACAGTAATCCAAGTCTATGACCCAACCAGTAATGCTGAAGAAGCTGAAGCTGAATGATTCTATGAACTGTTCTACAAGACCTTCTAGAACTAACACCAAAAAAAAGATGTCCTTTTCATTATAAGGGACTGAAATGCAAAAGTAGGAAGTCAAGAGATACCTGGAAGTGAAGTGAAGTCGTTCAGTAGTGTCCCACTCTTTGCAACCTCATGGACTATAGCCTACAAGGCTCCTCCATCCATGGGATTTTCCAGGGAAGAATACTGGAGTGGGCTGCCATTTCCTTCATCAGGGCATCTTCCCAACCCAGGAATTGAACCTGGGTCTCCTGCACTGCAGACATTTTACCATCTGAGCCACCAGGGAAGCTACCTGGAGTAACAGGCAAATTTGGCCTGGGAGTACAAAACAAAGCAGGGCAAAGGCTAACAGAGTTTTGCTAAGAGAATGCACTGGTCATAGCAAACACCCTCTTTCAACAATATAAGAGATGACTCTACACGTGGATGGTCACCAGATGGTCAATACTGAAATCAGATTGATTATATTCTTTGCAGCCAAAGTTGGAGAAGTTCTATATAGTCAGCAAAAAAAAAAAAAAAAAAAAAAGACCGGGAGCTGACTGTGGCTCAGATCATGAACTCCTTATTGCAAAATTCAGACTTAAATTGAAGAAAGTAGGGAAAACCACCAGGCCATTCAGGTATGACCTAAATCAAATCCCTTACAATTATACAGTGGAAGTGAGAAATAGATTCAAGGGATTAGATCTGATAGACAGAATGCCTGAAGAACTATGGATGGAGGTTCGTGACATTGTACAGAAATGCAAAAAGGCAAAATGGCTGTCTGAGGAGGCCTTGAGAAAAAGAAAGATATACCCATTTGATTGCAGAGTTCCAAAGAATAGCAAGGAGAGATAAGAAAGCCTTCCTCAGTGATCAATGCAAAGAAATAGAAGAAAACAACAGAATGGGAAAGACAAGAGATCTATTCAAGAAAATTAGAGATACCAAGGGAACATTTCATGCAAAGATGGATTCAATAAAGGACAGACATGATATGGACCAAACAGAAGCAGACGATATTAAGAAGTGGCAAGAATACACATAAAAACTATGTGTAAGATCTTCATGACCCAGATAACCACGATGCTCTGATCATTCACGTAGAGCCAGACATCCTGGAATGTGAAGTCAAGCGGGCCTTAGGAAACATCACTACAAACAAAGCTAGTGGAGGTGATGGAATTCCAGTTGAGTTATTTCAAATCCTAAAAGATGATGCTGTGAAAGTGCTGCACTTGATATACCAGCCTCTTTGGAAAACTCAGCAGTGGCCACAGGACTGGAAAAGGTCAATTTTCATTCCAATCCCAAAGAAGGGCAATGCCAAAAAAATGTTCACACTACCACACAATTGCACTCATCTCACATGCTTGCAAAGTAATGCTTAAAATTCTCCAAGCCAGGCTTCAACAGTATGTGAACTGTGAACTTCCAGATGTTCAAGCTGTATTTAGAAAAGGCAGAGAAATCAGAAATGGAACTGCCAACATCCATTGGATCTTCAAAAAAGCAACAGAGTTCCAGAAAAACACCCACTTCTACTTTATTGATTATGCCAAAGCCTTTGACTCTATAGATCACAACAAACTGTGGAAAATTCTTCAAGAGATAGAATACCAGACTACCTTACCTGCCTCCTGAGAAATCTGTATGCAGGTCAAGAAGCAACAGTTATAACTGGACATGGAAAAACAGACTGGTTTCAAATTGGGAAAGGAGTACATCAAGGCTGTATATTGTCACCCTGCTTTTTTAATTTGCAGAGTACATCATGAGAAACACTGGGCTGGAAGAAACAACAAGCTGGAATCAAGATTGCTGGGAGAAATATCAATAACCTCAGATATGCAGATGACACCACGCTTATGGCAGAAAGTGAAGAGGAACTAAAGAGCCTCTTAATGAAAGTGAAAGAGGAGAGTGAAAAAGTTGGCTTAAAGCTCAACATTCAGAAAACTAAGATCATGGCATCTGGTCCCATTACTTCATGGCAAATAGATGGGGAAAAAAATAGAAACAGTGGGAGACTTTATTATTTTGGGGGCTCCAAAATCACTGCAGATGGTGACTGCAACCATGAAATTAAAAGATGCTTGCTCCTTGGAAGAAAAGCTATGACCACCCTAGACAGCATATTAAAAAGGAAGGCGTTACTTTGCCAACAAAGGTCCATCTAGTCAAAGCTATGGTTTTTCCAGTAGTCTTGCATGGATGTGAGAGTTGGACGTAAAGAAAGCTGAGTGCAGAAGAATTGATGCTTTTGAACTGTGGTGTTGGAGAAGATTCTTGAGAGTCCCTTGGACCGCAAGGAGATGAACCAGTATATCCTAAAGGAAATCAGTCCTGAATATTCATTGGAAGGACTGAGCTGAAGCTGAAACTCCAATATTTTGGCCACCAGATGTGAAGAACTGACTCATTGGAAAAGACCCTGATGCTGGGAAAGATTGAAGGCAGCAGGAGAGGGGAGAACAGAGGACAAGATGGTTGGACGGCATCCCCGACACCATGGACATGAGTTTGAGTAAGCTCCAGGAGTTGATGATGGATAGGAAAGCCTTTTGTGCTGCAGTTCATGGGGTCGCAAAGAGTCGGACACCACTGAGGGACTGAACTGAACATGGCTAATGATGGATAATATTTTTTACATGCTTGTTGACCATTTGTATGTCTTATCTGGAGAAGATAAGATGTCTTACTGAAATCCTTTTTCCATTTAAAAACGTGTGTGTTTGCAGGGGCTTGCAGCACACCCTGGCCCAAGCCAGGTCTGCCAGGTGGTTGGTCCTCTTGGTGGCATTGGTCTCAGTGAGTTCAGCCTGGCGTGGTCTCTATACAGGGGGAGTTCCGTACCTGGGCATCACAGGTGGCGTTACAGGTGCACTGGTTCCTCCCTGTCGCTTGCAGGGGAGGGCACTCCAAGCCCTAAGTGCTCCAGCCTTCCGCAGTGCAGTTTGGGGTGTGTATGTTGCTGGGGGAGGGGAGGAAATCTGTGGCTCCACGTGGACGCAGTCTTGGCGGTGTGGGATTTTCTCGGCATTGGCTGTGTTTCACCTGGGCGCACCAGCGAGGCCCGCGCACCTCTCCCTGAAGTAGGTGTGTCAGGGTGGAGCGGAAGAGGCGTGAGTCAGGGGCGGAGGGCACCTGGCGCGTGCTTGCGTGTCTCCCCTCTGCTCTTGCCATTCATCCCAGGCTAGCTGGCAGGGATCTTGGGAGCCAATGTGCGGTGGCTGCGAGCGCCCACTTCGTGGGATCCTGGCTCCTGATTGGCATCCGTGCGCAGAGCGGAGGGGTGCGGACTACAGGTAGGAGAATGGCACTCGGTGGCGGACAGTGGAGCAGGGAGCCACGTATTACACCCTACCTGTTGGCACAGTCTCGGAGCCCCTAACCTGATGGTCGCAGAAAGGGCTTGCTTTTGAAGTAAAGGCTTTGAGGACATTTCCAAGCCTACCCGCTCGCATGAAGCTCCGTCCTCTGTGGTTTTCCCAAGCAGCCTAGTGCCCCCAGCGAGGTTCTCTGCAGACCCTGAGAGGGGACGTTGCTCTGAGAGAGTCATCCTTGGCCTACGGGAAGTCCAAGGGTTTATCCTGCATGGTGATTTCACCTGCTGGGACCCCGCAACCCCCAATCTGGCCGGCTGCGCCCTCCCAACCTTCCTACACTTTTGCAGCCCAGCGGGCCCTTGGCCACCTGCTGGGATGGGAAAGGGAAGGGTCTCCGAATTGCACCCTAGAAACTTGCTAAGGTGCATGGATTTAAAAACCTGGTAGCCACCCAGGCAGAAGAGAAGGGAGGAGGGCACCTTGGTGCCCTTTCATGGTGCAATCAGTGGCTGTCCCACCAAGAGGGGCCTTTCCATGGTGACCCTGTGCAATGAGTTGGGTGTCTTGTAACTGAATAATTAGAATATTAAAAAATTTTAAATTATATGGTCCTTTAATTTAAAAACAAAACTCCTAGAACCTCTAAATTTTTTGTAAATTGAGGTCTAAAAGTTGAAGGCCTATTTTCCTTCCACTCTGGCATTCTGTGAAGAAATGTGCATTTTTTGAGAAAACAGTGAGGGAAGGAAGCAGAAAACCCAGCGGTGCCGCTGTAGTTTGTCAGAGGCCATGGGAGGTCACTTGTAAATGCTGCTGGCTGTTGGGAAGCAGTCTCTTCCTGTGGCTGATGGGCGCAAAGCTCTGCAGGGTTGTCCTTTGCATGGATACTCTTTGTGGAAATCCTGCTCAGAGCCATCTCTTGATGTATTAAAATTCCCAAGACTAGGTCCTCAGGCAAATACAGGGCCAGGGGTTCCTTCCTTCATTGTATCTGTCTGTTTGACTGAAAGCCATCAATGACATATTTTTCTTTAAATCTGATCTATCATCCAGGCCTTAGAGTAGGCCTGAGTGATATTTCCCACCCCCCTCAATAGGCTTGGGTTCCAGGAATGAATTATAGTTGGATGGCCATATTTTCACAAGTGAGGAAACTGAGACCCAGAGAGGGTGGAGGACTGGCATATGGAGAATGGCATATCCATCCAGGAGCCCTGGCTTCTGGGTTTTTAATGAGCTTCCTACACAGCATAGTCATTAATTGGCAAGTGTTAACATTGAGGATAAACTGTTGGTGAAAATGTAAAAGACTTTTTTAAAGAATGTGCCTACCAGTTGTGCATCTTATGGAGAATTTTCACTGTATCCCCAACCCTGGGAGAATGCTGGGCACAGGGCAGGTGCTTTATAGTTTTTATTGAATAAGTTCAGTTTCACATAATTATATCCATAGTGTCAGCAACACTATGAGATATATTAGAACAGTGGTCCTCACAGTTGGTACTTCACAGACTAGTAAAGAAAGAGAACTCTTTTTATTAGGAGGACTATAACAGAATTGCCAAGTTTTAAGTTTATCCCACCAGGATATTTTTAAAAAATGAAGCAGATCTCTCCCATCATCTCCAAGGCTGTTGGAGGTCTGTTGAGGACCCCATGTGAGGGAAGTTCTATCTCTTGGGACACCCCTGATCCAGCATCTCCCTAAGCCAGCAACTTGGGACAGCTGAGTACACTTGAAGTTCCTTCTTTGACTTTGGGGGTTTTTGTGGAAGACAACTTTTTGACAGACAGGGGTGGGGGAAGGCTTTGGGATGATTCAAGTGAAGTACATTTATTGTGCACTCTATTTCTATTTCTATGGTCTTTCCTGCTGGCTCGGTTGGTAGAGTGTCTGCCTGTAATGCAGGAGACCTGGGTTCAATCCCTGGGTCAGGAAGATCTCCTGGGGAAGGAAATGACAAACCACTCCAGTTTTCTTGCCTTGAGAATTCCATGGACAAAGGAGTCTGGTGGGCTACAGTTCATAGGGTCACAAAGAGTCATACATGGCTGAGTGACTAACACTTATTTCTATTATTATTACATCAGCTCCACCTCAGATCATCAGACATTAAATCCTAGAGGTTGGGGTCCCTGCTTTAGTTCCCTCTTTCATCTTCTACACAGCTCCAGCTGGCTTCCTCTTTCTCTTCCACCTACAGAACTACCTGCTGGGATTCCCTGAATGTGATATGAGCCTCCTTCCCTCACTTCCTTTCCTGATCCCGAGTCCCTTCTCTTAACTGGGTTTTCCTGATCTCCATTCAGGCACCTTTGCTCCAGGTGGCACTAGTGGTAAAGAACCTACCTGCCACTGCTGATGTTCCTGGGATGGGACGATCCCCTGGAGGAGGGCATGGCAACCCACTCCAGTATTCTTGCCTGGCGAATCCCATACACAGAGGAGCCTGGTGGGCTACAGTCCATAGTGTTGCCAAGAGTCAGAAATGACTGAAGCGACTTAGCACAGCACACACACAGGAACTTTGAACTCTAGACTCATGTGATTGTTTTGGCTCTTTGGAGTCAAATTCCACATGTCTGTTAGGGTCAACTTATGTATTTTCTCCTAAAGGCCTTTTGTAATTCATATTGAATCTTCTTCCACAGTGATGGAAAGACTTAAGATGGCAATACTATGGAATGCATCTTCAGTCTGAAATGAATTGTCCAGGTAGACGAGTGCTGTCAAAGCCAGAGACTTTATTGGGAAGGGGTGCTGGGGCAGAGGGCAGGAGGGTGAGGGAAACTGGGAGAACTGCTCTGCCATGCGTGGCTCACAGTTTGTCTCTGGCTAGTCATTCTGAGTTGGAATCCTTCCTGGAGGCACATGCATCACTCAGTTGAGATGGATTCCAGCAAGGGGGATCCTGGGAGGTTGGTAGGACCTATGGACTGGAGTCTCCTGTCTCCTTTTGACCTTTCCTGAATTCTGGTTGGTGGTAGCTTGTTAGTTCCTTGTTCCTTGTCAGGACCTTCTGTTGTAAGATGACTCCTGCAAGTGGTTTCTCTGGTGCCTGGCAAGGGCAGGTTGTCAGTGGTTCCCTCGACAGTTTGTCTTTTGGTTTTCTTGAATAAGGTCCTTCACAGAGTAAGTGTATAAATTTTAAAATGTCAATGTTTTAATTAATTTATATTAAACATTTGGTAAGTTGGCTTTTTTGTTGTTAGGACTCATCACCAGACTGAAGGTCGTGTAGACCTTTTGTTGTTTTCTAAAATTTTTATAGTTTTTTAATTGATTTGTGGTGTCAATTGCAAAATTTCTGTTTATGTTAAATTCATTCCATATTTTTAAAGTTATTTATTTTTAATTGATTAATGATTGCTTTACAATATTGGTTTGGTTTGTCATACATCAACATGAAATAACCATAGGTGTACATATGTCCCCTCCTTCTTGAATCTCCCTCCCACCTCCCGCCCAGTCCCACCTCTCTAGGTTATTACAGAGCCCCAGTTGGAATTCCCTGAGTCATACAGCAGATTCCCATTGGCTGTCTATTTACATATGTTGGTGCATATGCATTCATGCTGCTCTCTCCATTCATCTCAATCCTCTCCCTCTTGTCCCCCACCCTTGTCTGTAAGTCCGTTCTCTATGTATGCATCTCTCTTGCTGCTTTGTGAACAGATTTGTTGGTGTCATTTTCTACATTCCATATATATGCTTTAATATATGATATTTCTTTTTTTTCTTTCTGACTTCCTTCACTGTTTAATAGGCTCTAGGTTCATCCACTTCATTAGAACTGACTCAAATGTGTTCCTTTTTATGGCTGCATTCCATATAGTTTTTAATTGTTCCTTAGCCATGTTTTGAGAAGGGTCATGGAGATATTTGGCTCCATTTCAGTTTGGGTTTGCAGTCTTAGTGTACACAGCAGAGCTGCCTTCTGGATGAGACTTCTGGGGTTTGTGAGTGCGGTGCTGCCAGCTCTTCTCTGGTGGCCCACAGTTCAGTTCAGTTCAGTCGCTCAGTCGTGTCCGACTCTTTTCAACCCCATGATTCACAGCACGCCAGGCCTCCCTGTCCATCACCAACTCCCGGAGTTCACTCAGACTCACGTCCATCGAGAAAGTGATGCCATCCAGCCATCTCATCCTCTGTCGTCCCCTTCTCCTCCTGCCCCCAATCCCTCCCAGCATCAGAGTCTGTATATCTTTCCTTTTCTCCTTTGCTTTTCGCTTCTCTTCTTTTCACAGCTATTTGTAAGGCCTCCTCAGACAGCCACTTTGCTTTTTTGCATTTCTTTTCCATGGGGATGGTCTTGATCCCTGTCTCCTGTACAATGTCACAAACCTCCGTCCATAGTTCATCAGGCACTCTATCTATCAGACCTAGTCCCTTAAATCTATTTCTCACTTCCACTGTATAATCATAAAGAATTTGATTTAGGTCATACCTGAATGGTCTAGTGGTTTTCCCTACTTTCTTCAATTTAAGTATGAATTTGGCAATAAGGAATTCATGATCTGAGCCACAGTCAGCTCCTGGTCTTGTTTTTGTTGACTGTATAGAGCTTCTCCATCTTTGGCTGCAAAGAATATAATCAATCTGATTTTGGTGTTGACCATCTGGTGATGTCCATGTGTAGAGTCTTCTCTTGTGTTGTTGGAAGAGGGTGTTTGCTATGACCAGTGCATTTTCTTGGCAAAAGTCTATTAGTCTTTGCCCTGCTTCATTCTGCATTCCAAGGCCAAATTTGCCTGTTACTCCAGGTGCTTCTTGACTTCCTACTTTTGCATTCCAGTCCCCTATAATGAAAAGGACATCTTCTTTGGTGTTAGTTCTAAAAGGGTTTGTAGGTCTTCATAGAACTGTTCAACTTCAGCTTCTTCAGCATTACTGGTCGGGGCATAGACTTGGATTACTGTGATATTGAATGGTTTGCGTTGAAAATGAACAGAGATCATTCTGTCATTTTTGAGATTGCATCCAAGTACTGCATTTTGGACTCTTTTGTTGACCATGATGGCTACTCCATTTCTTCTGAGGGATTCCTGCCCACAATAGTAGATATAATGGTCATCTGAGTTAAATTCACCCATTCCAGTCCACTTTAGTTCACTGATTCCTAGAATGTCAACGTTCACTCTTGCCATCTCTTGTTTGACCACTTCCAATTTGCCTTGATTTGTGGACCTGACATTCCAGGTTCCTATGCAATATTGCTCTTTACAACATCAGACCTTGCTTCTATCACCAGTCACATCCACAACTGGGTATTGTTTTTGCTTTGGCTCCATCCCTTCATTCTTTCTGGAGTTATTTCTCCACTGATCTCCAGTAGCATATTGGGCACCTACTGACCTGGGGAGTTCCTCTTTCAGTATCCTATCATTTTGCCTTTTCATACTGTTCATGGGGTTCTCAAGGCAAGAATACTGAAGTGGTTTGCCATTCCCTTCTCCAGTGGACCACATTCTGTCAGGCCTCTCCACCATGACCCGCCCATCTTGGATGGTCCCACAGGCATGCCTTAGTTTCATTGAGTTAGACAAGGCTGTGGTCCTAGTATAGGGGGTGGCAGACTCACCTCTGACCCGCAGGGTTTTGCCTTCAGACTTGGCTCCCTACACAGCTGGTAGGAGCTTTGTCTTCTTAGGATGGTCAAGGCTTAGGCTTCCGGATAATGGGGCTGCATCCATGCTGATAGGAGCGGGGTTGCCTCAGTACCCAGCAGCAAGGAGGCGCTGCAAGAGGGAAAAATGAGCCTGTTTCTTGTGTCCAGCTGAGTGCTGATGGGAGGTTCATCTCAGAGGACTCAGGAGGGAAAGAGCTCCATGAGGAAAATGGTGGGTTTTTAGTTAGATTTCTGTATGCTATTGAGAGGGTAACAGGCAGAAAGGCCAGGGGTCTCCAAACGGAGGAAATAGGCTGCAAGTGTCAGACTTTTTTTATCTTTCTCGTAAGCAGCAGGAGGAAACAAATTACAAGTGTCAGATTTTTTTTTCCCTTCTCTATACAAAATTAAAATTTAATTTTGATTTTAGAATTAAAAAATTTTTATGAAGCTGTGTTAATGAAACTATGTATTTGCTTTGGAATTTGCCTTTCTTCAAAATGGTTTCACCTAAGACTAACTTTTTTCTTTTCTCAAACCTTGGGCTGATAATAGCTCAACAAGCCAGTATTCATATCAATTGTTTTATGGCTGGGGATGATACACCTCATGCCATCCTATCTCAAAAATGCTTATTGTGGGAGAGGGGCCTGGTGAAACTCCCTCAGCCTTGAGGTGTCTCTCTTATCAGATTAATAGCCTTCTAAATGATATAAAACAGATTGTTAAAACTAGCAAGGGGGGCACTCTTTCTGCCCTGTTCTGATGTCTATGTCAGAAGCTTTTATACTGTAAGAAAACTTTATTACACAAAAGCTCTGAGTGATCAAGCCTCTCACTGGCCCTGGATTGAATTCCTCTCCTCTGGAGGCCAAGAATCCTGCCGTCTTTCACGGCTCAGCAACAACCTTTCAGTATAAGGGATGACCAGTGATGTTCTTGGCCAGTTTTCCTGTCACTGTTTCTTGAGAGGACTGTCCTTTCCTTTTCACATGTTCTTGGCTTGATTTTCATGAACTAACTGGCTACATACATGTGGGTTTATTCCCGGGCTTTCTATTCTTTTCCTGTATCTGTGTGTCTGTGTTTGTGCCAGTTCTTCCCTGTTGTGGTTACTACAGCTCTGTGATGTAGTTCGAAGTCAGAGAGAAAGATGCCTCCAGGTGTGTTCTTCTTTCTCAGAGTCTTTTTGGCTGTTCAAGGTCCTTAGTTGTTGCAGGCTAATATTAGGAATATTTCTATTTCTATGAAAAATGCCATTGGATATTACGTTGTGATTGAAGTCAGTGCATTTGCTGATGGCTTTGGTTGGAATGGGCATTTTAACTACTCATTGTTCCAGTGCTTGAGCATGGAATATGCTTCTGTTTATTTGTGTTTTCTTTATCACTGCTTTCTAGTTTTCTGACTACTGGTCTTTTATGTCCTTGGTTAAGTTTGTTGCTAGATATTTTATTCTCTTTGATGCAATTATAAATGCAATTTTCTTCATTTCTGTTTCTGGTTGTTATTACTGTATGGAAACACCACTGATTTTTGTATATTGATTTCAAATTATTCAACTTTACGGAATGTATTCTAAAAACTTTTTGTGAAGTTATGTGTAAAATTTTATTTGTAAAATCTGTTTCTCTGGCAGTAGGTCATCCAGAGGACCCAAGACATGGTGGCTACTAATAGACTCATCCCACAGTACTTCTTCATAAATGTGGACTCCTACATGGGCTACAGTCCATGAGGTCACAAAGAGTCGGACACGACTGAAGCGACTTAGCACGCATGCACGCACAGCATCACAACTTCCCTTGAACTTGATCTGGCTAAGTCTTGGCCTCTATAAGAAAGTTTCATGCTTGTCTTTTCTGATTTTTTTCTGTGTATTGACATGGTTTTTTTGATAAATAATTTACTTTCCAGTAATTAAAAATGTTCAGAAAACTCCTTATAATGGTGAAAAGTACTCACATTTACCACATCACCTAAAATACTCCATGTGTTTTATCCAAAATGGGCGCATTCTCCTGCGGAACCAGCACATAACCACCAAAATCAGGAAATCACATGGTTTCCACATTATCGTGTAATTCGCAGGCCCACTTCCACTTTCAGCAATTGTCCAAGTGTATGGATAAATCTTTTTTCTCATCCTCACCTAGTGTTTCCCCAGTATTCTTGTCTGGAAAATCCCATGGATGGAGGAACCTGGTAGGCTATAGTGCATGGGGTTGCAAAGAGCCGGACACAACTGAGCAACTTCACTTTCACTTTCATCTAGTTTTTGTTTGCAGTGTTACTGAGATTTTCAGTCATTTGGACAACCTTGTGAATTTAAATCAGACAAGGTGAATATGTGATCTGGGTGGCATTTTCTGTATGGATTTTTTTTCACTAAAGCTGTTTGTAGTGTTTATTCACGTTGTAAAATGTATCAATACTACATTCTTTTCTCCCCATTGTAATTAAAAATAGATAATATGCCATTTACCATTTAAACCACTGTAAGCATACAATGTTGTATCCTTCACTTTTGCAAACAAGTTTAGTAACAGGTGTACCTTGTATGTGCTGTGGAGAAACCCAGAAAATTGTGTCAGTGCTTGAAATGGCCCAGGATATCACCTTAGATACCATCTTAATCTAAAAACAAAACAAGGACTTCCCTGGTGGTCCAGTGGCTATATCTGCTCCTCCCTCACCGCCCGCCCAAAGAAGGGGACCCAGGTTCAATCCCTGGTCAGGGAACTAGATCTCACTTGCCACAACTAAGAATTTGCATGCTGCAGCTAAATATCTGGCTTGCTTCAAGGAAGGTCAGCCTGGCACAGCCACATAAACAAACAAATAAATATTAAAAATATAGAAACAAGAAAGGAAGGGTATGATTGTTGTGCAGATTTATGTCAGCCTTCCCTATCAATAAAGAGTTGCACAAGACTGTCTTCCTTCTATCTGGTATACAGAAAGACTTCCTTTGAAATGAGATTTCTCTTGTAAATGTGACTCACAGAAGAGCCAGTTTGACTCGAGTTTCAGAGATGATCATATATCCTCTTAAAAAAAATTAGGTCCAAATAATTCTCATGCTGAAGAGGTGTATTTTGGGGTAGCATTTGCTCCCCCTCAGTTTGGATGTATCCCACTGACTCAATGGAGATGAGTTTGAGTAAACTCCGGGAGTTGGTGATGGACAGGGAAGCCTGGCGTGCTGTGGTCCATGGGGTCGCGAAGAGTTGGACACAACTGAGTGACTGAACTGAACTGAACAGTTTCCTTACGCAGTCATCTATTGAAGACATCCTGATATTTGAAAGTTTGTAGCTATTACAAGTGGAGCTGCTGTGTATGATTGCATGACAGTTTTTGTTTTGACACTTTTTCAAAGCCATTTTCTAAGTATAGATGTGCAATATTGATCCTCAGGTAAGCCTTGTTCAGCTTTGGAAAAAAACAGCTAAGTTGCTCCGTGGCACGTGGGATCTTCCAGGATAAGGGATCGAACTTGAGTCTCTTGCACTGTCAGGCACATTCTTTACCACTGAGCCACCACGGAAGCCCTCGGGGTTTTTTTGTTGTTGCTGTTGTTTTAAGTTTACTGGTTCTAATAGGTGTGCACTGCTACTTCACTGTAGTTTTAATTTCTAATTTCCTAATGATACATGATTTTTGAGTATTTTTGATATGTTTATTTACTATCTGTATGTTTTCTTCAGCCAGGTGTTCAGATTTATACATCTTTAATGAGGTTGTTTGTTCCAGATTTTTTGGAATTATCTGAGTATAACCCTTTATCGGATATATATTTTGTAAATGTATTTCTGTTTGTGGCTTGTGTTTAGGTTTTCTGAATAAGGTCTTTTACAGAGTTTAAATTTTTAATTTTTTAAAGGTCATGTTATAAATTTTATACCCTTTTTTGGATAGACTTTAGTGTTTTTTTGTTAAAATTCACAAGCAAAACTGAGGTACTATAGATACAGCTTTGCATTGTGTCTGTTGAGAAGTTTGAGTGAATTTGGTGTAAGTTGTAAAATTTCTTTCTACTTTCATTTGATTGCATATGGTTTCCAATTATTTATATACCGATTTTTGGAGATGTCATGGGAAGCCAGTTTCCCCAAGTGAAGCTGCGTCCATGAAACATCAACTCTTTCCAACCGCTGGGAACCGCTTTCTGCTTTTTCTGTCTTTGAATTTGACTTGCTTTGAGATGACTCCACTATCTCATACTAGCAGCATCACAGAATGTTTGTCCTTTTTCTGGTCTGGCTTGTTTCACTTAACTGTGTGTATACCACAGTTGTTTATGAAACTGTCCATGGACGCTTGGGTTCCTTCCATTTGTTGGCCAGTGTGAATAACGCTGTTGTGAATATGAGTGTAGAAATATGTTTATTTTTTTCAGCCCACTTTTCAAACCTTTTAGGTACACAGCCTGAATTTGAATTGACATATTGTATGTTAATTCTGTTTGCTAGTTTTTGAGGAATTTCTGTAATGTCTTGCACAGTGGCTGCGCCATTTCACTGTATTTTTTGTATGGAAGAATATTGTTCAAGCTTTTGCATGTACCCTGTTTTACATCTTCACTCATCCACTGATCAACAGTTGAATGAGTTCTACCTTTGGGCTATTGTGAATAATGTTGCTATGAATGTTTGTGTACCAGCTGTTGTTTGGACAGCTGTTTTCAGTTCACTGATGTGTATATCCAAGAGTGGAGTTGGTGAGGTAAACAGTGAGTATACGTTTATCTTTCTGAGGAAATGCCAAACTATTGTACCTATAGTCTGTACTATTTTCCATATCCACAAACAAAGTGTAAGGTTTCTGATTTTCTGCATTGCTGTTAATATTTTGATATTGATTATAATCATTTAGTGAATGCGAACAAATATTGCATTGTGATTTTAATCTGTATTTCCATCATTACAGAAAGGAAATATACCTAAGACAATTTTTAACTCAAACCTCAGCATCGTGCTTAGTAGCCATAGCTATTGTATTACCAAAAACTACTAACAATTACCCTATATATTAAAAAAAAATTAACCCCAAAATCACTCATCAAAATTCATTAGGATAACACAACCAATTCTACCAAGTTAATAAATCCAAGCCCACTACAAATTTAGGAAGATTTTGAAAAACACCTTATAAAACTAACAACAGAATTCAGTGAATGTCATCAGTATTCTTACATGGAATGGAGCCATGGCAATGAAATGAAAAGTCATCACTGTGTTTTGACTGTAAGAACAGTAATGACCAACATTTGAAAATTCAAGGTGTTAATCATAATTGTTAACAGTGCATTTATTGATCTACCATCTCCATCAAATATCATAATGAAATTCCCATTGTTTACTTTGTATTTGTTTACTTATGTAAATGAAATCACAACAGATTTATTTGTAGCAATTCATTATACATGAAGTAAAAGTCATATGTATCAATATGTAAATAATCTATGGATTATTCGTTACTTATGTGGAAATGACGGTTCCATGTTCTTTATTTATTTATTCATGTAGCAAGAAGCCTGCAGTGTGGATTTTACACCTTATTAGAATTATGAACATTAAAATCAGCTTACTGTTTCTTTAATAGCCACAGCATTTATACATTACCTGTTACGATGAGGCTAAATGTCCTTTTGAGGAGAAACAGGTCAAATTTTGTTTTAGCCGTTCCTCCCATTGGCTCTAAGTTAGTCAAAAGAATCAGAGGAGGATTCTGGTCCTCATTTGATTCTTTGCCTTCCATTTTATCCTACCATTTTTTTTTAATTGCAGTTTTAGCAGTCGATTACCTACTAATCTTTCATGAAACGAGTCTAGTAATCCAACAGGGATCCCATCCAGTTATAGCAAAGTCCCATTTCATCTGAACTACAAAGTTGAGGATCCCTTGGTTGCTTTGTTCTTATTAATAATCTTACTAATTCTAATAGTATTCTCATCTGACCCTCTAGGAGACCCAGAAAATTATACTCTAGCTAACTCCTTCAGCACTCCCCCTTCACATCACACTGAAATAATACTTGTAATTTGCTTGCTATTTCACACTAAATGGATGTATTATCCTTAATCTTCCCAACTGTCATTTTGGCAGTTGTCCCAGTAGTTTGTATATCAAAACAATAAAGTGTAGCATTCATGCCTCTTAGCCAATGTTTCTTTGGATTCCCAGTAGTGGACCTATTAATACTGACATGAATTGGAAGAGAGTCCCTTGATTACCGATATATTATCATTGGAGAACTAGCATCTGTTCTATACTTTTTTGTAATTTTTGTTGTTATAGCACTTAAAATAAGCACATTATTAAAAGTAACCTGCTAAAACTTAAGTCTTTGTAAGAAACGGAGAGTAATATATATCTCCTTACGACTCAGGGAAGATGCTCTAGCTCTCCCATCAGCACACAAAGTTGAAATTCAGCTTAAACTATTTCCCAAACAATTTGCTTATGGGACATAAACACTATTGTTAAGTGGTATACAAGCATATGCCCTTCTATATATATATAAGTATATATATATACTTATATATATATAAGTATAGTACTACGCTTTATTATATATATGATATGTAAAATCATGAATTATCTGATGTGTCTAAGCATGTATATCAGCCAGTTGCTATCACACAACACATTAAACAGTTCAATCCGCTTTAGATTCCAATCAGTATTAATTCTTACAGGGCTCATTGAAGTCAT
Source organism: Capricornis sumatraensis (assembly GCF_032405125.1). Taxonomy (NCBI): domain Eukaryota; kingdom Metazoa; phylum Chordata; class Mammalia; order Artiodactyla; family Bovidae; genus Capricornis; species Capricornis sumatraensis. The sequence goes on from NC_091069.1 coordinate 60,421,183, forward strand.
TAATGCAATACAGTAGATATGTGCATTTATCACATATACCATATTAAGTCAAATCATTTGTGGTCAACATGTTAATCATTGCTGATAATCAGAGCTTAATTATGAAGATGTGAAAAAGTATTCACTTGCCCCAAAATGTGTCTCTTAATTTCTGGCCCATGGTCTGTGTGGATTTCTATAAATGAACTGTATGTGGTATCTGGTCCTTACCTCAGGGAGATCTCACATAAAATCATCTGTTTTGCTTTAAATAAGACCTCATGATGAACTAAAATAAAAAGTCTCTCACTGTTTCCACTGTTTCCCATCTATCTGCCATGAAGTGATGGGACCGGATGCCATGATCTTCGTTTTCTGAATGTTGAGCTTTAAGCCAACTTTTTCACTCTCCTCTTTCACTTTCATCAAGAGGCTCTTTTCATAGGGTGGTGTCATCTGCATCCCATAAAGGTGGTGTCATCTGGTCCCATCACTTCATGGCAAATATATGGGGAAACAATGGAAACAGTGGCAGACTTTATTTTCTTGGGCTCCAAAATCACTGCAGATGGTGACTGCAGTCATGAAATTAAAAAACACTTGTTCCTTGGAAGAAAAGCTATGACCAATCTAGACAGCATATTAAAAAGCAGAGACATTATTTTGCCAGCAAGTCCATCTAGTCAAAGCTATGGTTTTTCCAGTAATCATGTATGGAGAGTTGGACCATAAAGAAAGCTAAGTGTCAAAGAACGGATGCTTTTGAACTGTGGTGTTGGAGAAGACTCTTGAGAGTCCCTTGGACTGCAAGGAGATCCAACCAGTCCATCCTAAAGGAAATCAGTCCTGAATATTCATTGGAAGGACTGATGCTATAGCTGAAACTCCACTCTACTTTGGCCACCTGATGCAAAGAGCTGACTCATTGGGAAAGACCCTGATACTGGGAAAGATTGAGGGCAGGAGGAGAAGGGGATGGCAAAGGATGAGATGGTTGGATGACATCACCAACTCAATGGACATAAGTTTGGGTAAACTCCAGGAGTTGGTAATGGACAGGGAGACCTGGCTTGCTGCAGTTCATGGGGTCGCAAAGAGTCAAACATGACTGAGTGACTGAACTGAACTGAACTGAGTCTATGCTCCATGAGGTTCCTGGTTCTTCCCTGGACCCTGACCAGCACGTGGCTGCAGAACCTGCTCACAGTTTTGTTTTGCCAGTTGAAATGTTTAATGACAAAGCTTTTGTTCTGTTTCCTGATGTGGGTGAAGTGTGGAGCCCAGTGATGATTTCTGCTTCAAGAAAGGTACATCCTAGTTCCCACAGGCAGGTGAGCCCCCTGTCCAATGATGAGAGACCCAGGTGTGTGACCTGTGCCTCCTGGGAGCGCAGCCCTAAGCTACTTTGAACCTGACCAAGTTCTGTCTACATGGTAGATTCAGAACTCTCCAAGTCCTGTCTACACTGATTATGTTTAGATGAGACCATGTGCTTCTACAATGAGAACATTTACACCTGAACATTTTATACCTGGGTTCTCTTTGCAGTAGGACATGGAGACCTGGGTAGAGACCCGGCCTGGCTTCTGTCCTGAAAAACTCCGTGCCTGCATCTGAATGTCAGTGCTCAGATGTCTGGGGTCTGGAGCTGAGGTGGTTTCTCTGGGTAACCATGCTCTTCTCTGAATGGGGTTCCATGGGCCTCCCAGGAGTCAGTGCTGAGATGGGCTCTTAGTCTTTCTGTCTGACAAGTTCACCTTCCCTGGGGCTCATCGAGACACCTCAGGTAGGCTACCTGGTTGTTGTTCAGTCTCTAAGTTGTGTCCAACTCTTTGTGACCCCATGGACTACAGCATGTCAGGCTTCCCTGTCCTCCAGTATCTCCTGGTGTTTGCTCAAACTCAGGTTCATTGAGTCAGTGATGACATCAAACCATCTCATCCTCTGTTGTCCCCTTCTCCTCCTGCCTTCAGTCTTTCCCAGCATCAGAGTCTTTTCCAATGAATCAGCTTTTCCCATCAGGTGGCCAAAGTATTGGAGCTTCAGTTTCAGCCTCAGCCCTTCCAATGAATATTCACAATGGATTTCCTTTAGGATTGATTGGCTTGATCTCCTTGCTGTTCAAGGAACTCTCAGAGTCTTCTCCAACACGATAGCTTGAAAGCATCAGTTCTTCGGTGCTTAGCCTTCTTTATGGTCCAACTCTCACATCCTTACATGACTGCTGGGCAAACCATAGCTTTGACTATGTGGACCTGGCTTGTTTATACATTGGGGGCCCACTGACCACAGCCATGGTGTCCTGACCAAGGGAATATGTGATCCCAGGTGGGAGCTTCTGGGGACTGTGTGAGTCTCATCCCATCTGTGTGGGTCAGAATTATGTACAGAGGGAGACCATACACTCAAAGCTAAGGAAAAGGGAAGAATACATGCAAGCTTCACTTGTGTTTAGGAATTAATGCTGTACAGTATCATTTTATACAGGTCTGTGCCTATTCCCTCTTTAGCCACCCCCCCCCCCGCCCCCCATGAGGTTCCTCCTCCCTGGGGCTCCTGGAGACTCTTCAGGTGAGCTCCCTGGTAATTATTCCAATTCACCAGCATGAGCTTGGTGAGAAGGGAGCAGGTTTACCTGGGCAATTGATTGCAGGGCACATGGATCAGGCAAAAAGCCAATGGGCAGCAGATGAGGCTGCTGCTGGGATCTCCTTTCAGTCAATCGTCCATACTCAGCAGAGACCAGACCTGCCCCTCATCTTCCAGCGCAGCATCTCGTGAGTTTTTGCAGCACCTCAGCAGGACAACAAAAGACCGAGACTGTCAGAACCAAGGTAGTGAGTGTGTTCAACATTATCGTGACAGCTGTAAAAACAGTTAATATCTCATAGAACAGACAGGAAAGAGGAGGACTTCTCTGGGACAAGTGTGGGGGAAGGAGACTGACCCGACACTTCTATCTCCCAAGCCAGGAGGTTATAGGAACTCACTCGTTTCCACCATAGGAGCCCAATCAGCAGAGACCTGGTGTCCTAACCAAGGGTCTTGTCACCCCAGGTGCAGGGTCTGGGGGGAGGGTCACCCTAGAGACTGTGGACATGGGACAACAGGGGCAGGGCCTGGGGAGGGGGGTCACTGTAGAGTCTGTGGACATGTGACCCCAGGTTCAGGGTGTGGGAGGGGGTCACCCTGGAGACTGTGGCCGTGTGACCCCAGGTTCAGTATCTGAATATTGTGTGGGTCTCACCCCATCCACATGGGTCCAGATCTTGTACCGGGAGACCCCATATGCACTCTTTACCTCAGTGTGTCTTGTCCCCTCTGAGATTTCCAACGTCTGAATTGAGGGTGTCGCCCTGATTAACCTGTGGTCCTTTTTCTTCTCTTCATGAATTCGAATTCATGGTGTCGAATCCCGGCACCTCTGCGTGAGTTGCTGCTCTGTGCTCTGCTGAGTGAAAGAGCGCCCCCGGTGGTGTCATGCCGAGATCACGGCGTGTCACGCGTCTAGCTCATGGGGTCACCGCTGTCTGGTGTCCTCTAGACCGAGCTCATGTAATTTAACTTGTAATTTACTGTTATTTTATATTGGGGTAGAGTTGATTTCCAGTGTTTTGTTTGTTTTAGGTGTACATGAACTTGGTTCAGTTAGACATAGATGTATATTTATTCTTTTTCTGTTTTTTCCCTCATATAGGTTATTATAGTTTGTTCAGTAGAGTCCCCAGTTCTATTCAGTAGGTCCTTTTTCATTATCAACTTGATGCATATTAGTGTTTATATTTTCATCCAAACTCTTAATTTATCTGTCCCTTCTAATTTTCCTTCATAATCGTAATTTCATCTTCTTAGGCTGTGAGTCTGTTTCTATTTTGTAAATTAGTTCATTGGTGTGAACGTATAGATTCCACCTGCACATGATATCTTAGGATATTTGTCTTTTCCTCTCTGAAAAGTATGTACAGTGTGATAATTTCTTGGTCTATCCAGGCTGCTGCCAGCATCATTATTTTGCTCTGTTTCATGGCTGAGCAGCATTCCAGTGTATAGAGGTACCGCGTAGTGTGCGTCGTTCTGTCAGTGGGTGTTTCGGTGGATTGTGTGGCTGTTGTAATAGCGCTGCCCTGAAAATCAAGGTGCGCACGTCATTTTGCATGGCAGTTTTCTCTGGACCTGAGCCGAGGAATGCGCTGCAGGATCATACAATACCTCTGTTTAGCGTTTCAGGGAACCTCCCTGCTGGTTTTCATAGTGGCTTCACCATTTACATTCGCACCAAGACTGGGAGGATTTTCTTCTCTGTATATCCTCTGCAGTAACTATTCTTTGTAGATCTTTTCGATGATGGCCACTGTGACCAGTGTGAGGTGATAGCTCGTATAGTTTGGCATTGACTTGATAATTACTAATACGGACTACCTTTCCTGTGCTTTTATTATTTTTTTTACATCTTGTGAGAACAATTTACCTATTCAATCTGGCTTCTTGAAAGTTGGCCCTGTTTGGAATTTTTTTCCGATGATTTACCCCAGGATATTTCTCGAGGGCAGGTGTCATTTACAGCCCTCTTGGACTTGTGATTATTATGAGCCCTTTAACATCTGTTTTAAGCTGTATATGTTGATCTGAACCAGCTAATTACTCCCTGTCCCTCCACCTTTCTTTTTTGGTAACCATGAGTTTCTTTTCTAAGTCTATGAGGCTGTTTCTCTTTTGTAAAGAAGTTTATTTGTATCCATGTTTAGATTCCACAGAAAGTTATATGCTGTACTTGTCTTTTTCTATCTCACTTCACTTAGAATGAGTATCTCTAGTTTCTTCCTGGTAACTGGAAATGGCATTATTTCATCCTTCTTTATGTCTGAGTAATAATGCATGGTGTACCTGTACCCCATTTTCTGTCCTCATTCATCTGTCCTTCTACACTTAAGTTGCTTCTGTGTCTTGGTTATTGTACCTAGGGCTGCCATGACTGTTGGGTGCAGGTGTCTTTTTAAATTTTGGTTTCCTCTGGATCTGCGCCTAGGTTTGGGATTGCTGGGTTACTGGGTACTTCTATGTTTAGTTTTTTGAGAACCTCCATAATATTCTCCCTAGTGGATGTACTGACTGACATTCCCACCAACAGTGTAGGAGGGTTCCCTTTTCTCCACACCCTCTGCAGACTTTATTGTTGTATGGTTTTCGATGTGGTCATTCTGATCAATGTGAGGTGGTACCTCATACATTTGATTTGCCTTTCTCTAAGAGCTAGTGCTGCACTCACTATGCCAGCAAATTTGGAAGACTCAGCATTGGCCACAGGACTGGAAAAGGTCAGTTTTCATTCCAAGCCCAAAGAAAGGCAATGCCAAAGAATGCTCAAACTACCACACAATTGCACTCATCTCACACGCTAGAAAAATAATGCTCAAAACTCTCCAAGCCAGGCTTCAGCAATACGTGAACCGTGAACTTCCAGATGTTCAAGCTGGTTTTAGAAAAGGCAGAGGAACCAGAGATCAAATTGCCAACATCCTCTGGATCATGGAAAAAGCAAGAGAGTTCCAGAAAAATATCTATTTTTGCTTTATTGACTATGCCAAAGCCTTTGACTGTGTGGATCACAAGAAACTGTGGAAAATTCTGAAAGAGATGGGAATACCAGACCACCTGACCTGCCTCTTGAGAAATCTGTATGCAAGTCAGGAAGCAACAGTTAGAACCGGACATGGAACAACAGACTGGTTCCAAATAGGAAAGGAGTATGTCAAGGTTGTATATTGTCACCCTGCTTATTTAACTTATATACAGAGTACATTATGAGAAACGCTGGGCTGGAAGAAGCACAAGCTGGAATCAAGATTGCCAGGAGAAATCTCAATAACCTCAGATATGCAGATGACACCACCCTTATGGCAGAAAGTGAAGAAGAACTAAAAAGCCTCTTGATGAAAGTGAAAGAGGAGTGTGAAAAAGTTGGCTTAAAGCTCAATATTCAGAAAATGAAGATCATGGCATCCGGTCCCATCACTCCATGGGATATAGATGGAGAAACAGTGGAAACAGTGTCAGACTTTATTTTTTTAGACTCCAAAATCACTGCAGATGGTGACTGCAGCCATGAAATTAAAAGATGCTTACTCCTTGGAAGAAAAGTTATGACCAACCTAGACAGTATATTCAAAAGCAAAGACATTACTTTGCCGACTAAGGTCCGTCTAATCAAGGCTATGGTTTTTCCTATGGTTGTGTATGGATATGAGAGTTGGACTGTGAAGAAGGCTGAGTGCCAAAGAATTGATGCTTTTGAACTGTGGTGTTGGAGAAGACTCTTGAGAGTCCCTTGGACTGCAAGGAGATCCAACCAGTCCATTCTGAAGGAGATCAGCCCTGGGATTTCTTTGGAAGGAATGATGCTAAAGCTGAAATACCAGTACTTTGGCCACCTCATGAGAAGAGTTGACTCATTGGAAAAGACTCTGATGCTGGGAGGGATTGGGGGCAGGAGGAGAAGGGGTCGACCGAGGATGAGATGGCTGGATGGCATCACCGACTCGATGGACATGAGTCTGACTGAACTCCGGGAGTTGGTGATGGACAGGGAGGCCTGGCGTGCTGTGATTCATGGGGTCGCAAAGAGTCAGACACGACTGAGCGACTGAACTGAACTGAAGAGCTAGTGATGCTGAGCATCGTTTCATGTGCTTTACCGCCATCTCTATGACTTCTTCAGAGAAATGTGCATTTACTCTTTGGCCAATTTTTTATTGTTTTCTTTTGTTGTTATTTTTTGATATTGAGCTGTACTAGTGGTTTGTATATGTTGAAGAGAAATTCCTTATAGGTATCTTGGTTTACAAGAATTTTTTTTCTTTTGGAGGGTTGTCTTTTCTTTCACTGGTGGTTTCCTTTGCTGTGCAGATGCTTTTAATGTTTATTAGGTCCAATTCATTTATTTTTGTTTCATTTTCATGATTTTATGAGGTGGATCAAAAAAGAACTTGCTGCATTTTATGTCAAGGTGTGTGTTCTTTTCCTCAAGAGTTCCATACTATCTGTCCTTTATTTAGATCTTTAATCTATTTGGAGCTTATTTTTGTGTATGGTGTTAGGGAGCATTCTAATTTCATTGCTAAGGAACCTGCCCGGCGTCCTCCATGGTGTCTGCTCCCAATTTCCATTCGCAGCATCAGTGTAGGAGGGTTGCCTTTGCTCCACACCCTCTCCAGCAATTACCAATTGTAGAGTTTCCATCTATGGACATTCTGACTGGTGTGAGGTGATATCTCCTTGAAGTTTTTATTTGCATTTCTCTCATATTTAGTGATGTTGACATATTTACATGTGATTTTTTAAAACAGTGTAAGTTAAATTACTTATTCAAATTGGATTTTTGACTGCTCTGTTTTTAATATTCTTCTGTTGACCTCCCCTAGGACATTTCTTGAGGGCAGGTGTATTTTACTTACAGGCGGCAGGCTTAGTGAATATTAAGTGCCTGTGAACAAAGGTTTCAAAGTTGTTGTTATGAGAAATGGCCACAAGGTGGCAGCATGTCTTTATGCCCTTGCCCTGGTTATTGGAGGAGCCAGAGCCTTAGGGAAAGTCCTGTTTCTGGATTGTCAATTAGAGTGGAATGTGCTAGAAGAAACACCCAAGGCTTGTATCCCATTCCTTCTTCCTTCTTCATCCCTATGCCCTGGACACATCCCAATTCGTGCAACAGCACTCTGTGGAGGGTGCTTTCATCATAGGTGGGGTGACCCTAAGGAAGGAAGTTGGAGGTGGGAACCCATCGCCTGGAGACATGGAGCCCAGGGGGCTTTCCAAAGCTCTTCCAGCCCAGAAGCTCCACATCCTTTGGGTGCAGTAGGTGTAGTTTCACTGCAGGTGGAGCTGCCTGGATCTGGAGGTTGTGGGCTGGTGCAGAGGGGAACAGGCACGCCAGGTCCACTGGGCAGGGCTCATTGGCTGGCACATCCTTCCCACCTCCCTCAGTCCCAAGACAGTCCATCCAAGGGACCCAAGCCTGGCCAGGCTTCAGGTATGTGGCCGCAGCCCAGGTCACTAGGGCCTGAAGGGAATAGAGTCCGCATTCTCTTTTTGTAATTTGTATTGGTGTAGACGTGACTCACAATGTTGTAGCGTGTGTTTGTTTTTTTTGTTTCAGGTGTACAGCAACATGATTCATTCATGCATAGCCATGTACATGTTCTTTTCTGGGTTCTCTTCCCATCTAATTTATTATGCAGTGTTGAGTAGGGGTCCTTGTCCTATAGTGGGTTCTTGATTATTTTATAAAGAGTCATGTGTGTGTATGTGCATCTCTACCTTCTCACTTCCTTTGCCCACAACCTCTCCCCTTTGGTAACCAGAAGGTGGTTTGCTCTTTTGTGAGGCTATTTGTTTGGTAAAGAAGTTTATTTGCATCCATTTTTAGAATCCACCTCCAAGAGGTATCATATGATACTTGTCTTCCTTTGTCTTCCTTACGTCACTTAGTGTGATCGTCTCTACTTCCTTCCTTGTTGCTGGACATGGCATGATGTCACCCTCTTTATGGCTGAGCGATATTGCTGTGTGTGTGTGCACCCTGTCTTGTTTACCCATTCATCTGTCCTTTCCCACTTAGGCTTCATCCATGTCTTGGCTCTTGTACATAATGCTGCCATGAACACTGGGGTGCACCTGTCTTTTAAAATTATGGATTTCTCTGGATCTGTGTCCAGGAATGGTATTGCTGGGTCCTATGGCACTTCTCTGTTTAGTGTTTCATAACTCTTTGTCCTGTTCTCCTTTGTGGATTTACTGACTTTTATTCCCACCAACAGGGAGGAGGGTTCTTTTCCTCCATTCCCTCTCCAACATTTATTGTCATAGATTTTCTATGCTGACCATTCTGATGTGTGTGAGGTGATGCTACTTCTGATTCACAGTTCTCTAATGCTTTCAGATGCTTCAGGGGCATCTCTGCGTCTTCTTTGTGGAAAGGTCCATTTAAATTTGTGTTCCTATTTAACTGGGCTGTTTTTTGATATTGAGGTGCATAAGCTGTTTGCATGTTTTGGGGAGAAATTTCTTGAAGGTGTCTTAGCTTGCACATATTAGTTCTATTATGAGGTTTGTCTTTTTGTTGTGTTTATGGTTTCCTCTGCTATGCCAGCGCTTTTAAGGGGAGTTCAGTTCAGTTCAGTCACTCAGTCGTGTCCGACTCTTTGCGAACCCATGAATTGCAGCACGCCAGGCCTCCCTGTCCATCACCAACCCCCGGAGTTCACTCAGACTCACATCCATCGAGTCAGTGATGCCATCCGGCCATCTCATGCTCTGTTGTCCCCTTCTCCTCCTGCCCCCAATCCCTCCCAGCATCAGACTCTTTTCCAATGAGTCAACTCTTCGCATGAGGTGGCCAAAGTACTGCTATTTTAGCTTTAGCATCATTCCTTCCCAAGAAATCCCATGGCTCATCTCCTTCAGAATGGACTGGTTGGATCTCCTTTCAGTCCAAGGGACTCTCAAGAGTCTTCTCCAACATCACAGTTCAAAAGCATCAGTTCTTCAGTGGTCAGCTTTCTTCACAGTCCAACTCTCACATCCATACATAAGTACTGGAAAAACCATAGCCTAGACTAGACGGACCTTTGTTGGCAAAGTAATGTCTCTGCTTTTGAATATGCTATCTAGGTTGCTCATAACTTTTCTTCCAAGGAGTAAGCGTCTTTTAATTTCATGGCTGCAGTCACCATCTGCAGTGATTTTGGAGTCTAAAAAAATAAAGTCTGACACTGTTTCCACTGTTTCCCCGTCTATTTCCCATGAAGTGATGGGACCAAATGCCATGATATTCGTTTTCTGAATGTTGAGCTTTAAGCCAATTTTTTCACTCTCCTCTTTCACTTTCATCAAGAGGCTTTTTAATTCCTCTTCACTTTCTGCCATAAGGGTGGTGTCATCTGCATGTCTGAGGTTATTGATATTTCTCCCGGCACTCTTGATTCCAGCTTGTGCTTCTTCCAGCCCAGCGTTTCTCATGATATACTCTGGATATAAGTTAAATAAGCAGGGTGACAATATGCAGCCTTGACATACCCAGTTATTTATTTTTGTTTTATTTTTCATGATTCTAAGAGATGGGTTAAAGAAAAACGTGCTGCATTTTATGTCAAAGTGTGTTCTGCATTTTCCCCTAAGTGTTTCATATTACTATCTGTCCTTTTATTTAGGTCTTTATTTGGGGTTTACTTTTGTGTATGCTGTTAGGCAGTATTCTAATTTCATTCTCATGAGCATTTCTTTAAAACCCTGCACACTGTTCTTCATAGGTCAGTTCAGTTCAGTTGCTCAGTCGTGTCCGACTCTTTGTGACCCCATGAATCACAGCACGCCAGGCCTCCCTGTACATCAACTCCCGGAGTTCACTCAGACTCACGTCCATCGAGTCGGTGATGCCATCCAGCCATCTCATCCTCGGTCATCCCCTTCTCCTCCTGCCCCCAGTCCCTCCCAGAATCAAAGTCTTTTCCAATGAGTCAACTCTTCGCATGAGGTGGTCAAAGTACTGGAATTTCAGATTTAGCATCATTCCTTCCAAAGAACACCCAGGGCTGATCTCGTTTAGAGTGGACTGGTTGGATCTCCTTGCAGTTCAAGGGACTCTCAAGAGTCTTCTCCAACGCCATAGTTCAAAAGCATCAATTCTTCAGCTTTCTTCACAGTCCAACTCTCACATCCATACATGACACAGTGGCTGCTACTAATCACCTTTTCACTAACAGTGTGGGAGGGTTCCCTTTTTTCCACACTTTCTCCAGCACCTATTGTTTGTCAACTTTTGGGCAATGGTCATTGTGAACCATGTGAGGAAATACCTCATTGCAGTTTTGATTTGCATGTCTCTAATATTTAGTGGTATTGACATTTTTTCTTGTGATTCTTTTAAAGGGTGTGAGTTAAACTTACCTCTTGAAATTGGCCACTTGAATGCCTGCCTTGGTTTGAATTTTTTTTTTTTTCAGTGACTCCTGGGATATTTCTTGAAGGCAGGTACTTTTTTTTTTACCACAGCCTCTTGATCCTTGTGCATATTAAATACCCAGCAGCACTCAGCAGTGGCCACAGGACTGGAAAAGGTCAGTCTTCATTCCAATCCCAAAGAAGGGCAATGCCAAAGAATGTTCAAACTACTGCACAATTGCCCTCATCTCACATGCTAGCAAAGTAATGCTCACAAGTCTCCAAGGCAGGCTTCAACAGTACGTGAACTGTGAAATTGCAGATGCCCAAGCTGGTTTTCGAAAAGGCAGAGAAACCAGAGATCAAATTGCCAGCATCCATTGTATCATAGAAAAAGCAAGAGAATTTGAGAAAAACATCTACTTCTGCTTTATTGATTACGCCAAAGCCTTTGACTCTGTAGATCACAACAAATTGTGGAAAATTCTTCAAGAGTTGGGGATACCAGACCACCTTACCTGCCTTCAGAGAAATCTGTATGCAGAAGAAGAAGCAACACTTAGAACTGGACATGGAACAACAGACTGGTTCCAAATTGGGAAAGGCGTACCTCAAGGCTGTATATTGTCACTCTGCTTATTTAACTTCTATGCAGAGCACATCATGTGAAATGCCAGGCTGGATGAAGCAAAAACTGGAATCAAGGCTGCCAGGAGAAATATCAATAACCTCAGATGTGCAGATGACACCACCCTTGTGGCAGAAAGCTGGCTCCTGTGGTAATTTCCACTTGTGTGTCTCTCCACTCCAGACGTTTCGTTCTCTCATGCGGGATGCAAGAGTGCTACAGAGGTGGATAGTTCCTGGCCCCAGCGCAGCTAGGCAGTGAGGAAACCTGAGCAGATTAGCCTCTGTAAAGTGGTTTCTCTTGAGGTCAGGTCTGGTGAAGGCCTGGAGCACTGGGAACAATGACACCCAAATATAAACATGTCAAGAAGTCCATGGAGCGTATAAGCAAAGGCAACATTGCTTAGTGCCAATAAAAAGTGCACATTAGGTTTTGACTTGATTTACTGATCGATGATCCTTGAGTTGAGAAGATCCCTTGGAAAATGAAATGGCTGCCCAGTCTAGTATTCTTGCCTGGAAAATTCCATGGACAGAGGAGCCTGGTGGGCTATCGTCCCTGCGGTTGCAAAGAGTCGGACATGATTGAAGTGACTAACACACTTCTGCTTCTTATCCAGTGTAATGGAGCAAGATGTTACCAGTGACATGATGTTTTCAATGACATTTATATGATAATAACTTTTAAATCTTTGAAAATGTTATTTTGTTAGTCCGGTTTCATCCCCTCTATACTCAGAAACTGCACATTGTAAGTACAATCTGGAAGGACATCTGTGCAAGTAACTTAGGGGAGCTTGAGAACATGACTGTGTTGGCAGGATGTGATGGACTCTGTGGCAGACAGCTGTGTGTGAGTGACTGGTTGTTTCGGAGATGAGATATTCAAGGCCACATAGGAAGACAGTTCAGATATTGTCTTAACCGAGGCCTTCCCCACAGGGCAATTCCTAAATGACAGACTCTGAAGTAATCCATTCCTGGGAACCACACGAACATCTCCTCATCAGATGTTTGTTTACATAGCGAATCATTGTCTGAGATACTGAACCACCCTGAATCCTTGGCATGCTGTTTTTGTGCAATATAGAAACTCACAAGTGTTGTCTTACATGACTGTACTAGCCCCCTAAAATATTTCAGCAGGTTCAAGGCCACTTCTGCTCTCACCTGACTCGTTCTTTTTAGAGAGAGAGAAATCTGTTTTTAAGGTAGGGTTTAAATGGTGCATGAGACCAGAATCTCTCTTTTGCTTTTTTTAAGAAAAGTTTTTATTGGAGTATAATTGCCTTACAGTGTTCTGTTTGTTTCCACTGTACAGCAAAGTGAATCAGCTGTCTGTACAACTATACCCCCTCCTTTTTTGGATTTCCTTCTCATTTAAGTCACCAACAGGGATGGAAGGGTGGGATGATTTGGGAGCTTGGGATTGACATATATACCTTGTTGATACTATGAATAAAATAGATAATTAACAAGAACCTATTGTACAGCACAGAATCTTAAAAATTTTTTTCTTTATTTGTTAATGGCGGTGCTGGGCCTTCATTGCTGTGTGAGCTTTTTTCTAGTTGTGGGGCATGGCAGCTTCTCTTGTCGTGGCTCCCGGACTCCAGAGCACAGGCTCAATAGTTGTGGCACAGGCTTAGTTGCTCTGCAACATGTGGGATCTTCCTGGACCAGGGATTGAACTCGTGCCTCCTGCGGTGGCACGTGGATTGTTTACCACTGAGCCACCAGAGAAACCCCAGAATCTTTTAAGGATATTCTTCTCTTGGCCATTAACACATTCTGGAAATCAGATTGATACATTTTTAAAATAAATGTAAGTTTCTTGTTCTTTGGGTAGGGGAAGTTAATACTGCTTCAAATATTTTCTAAAGTTAGGTTTTAAATTTCACAGTTGTGTATCCCAGGAGGTAGGCGTGACAGTAAGGGTCAATCACACTTAAATTCATGTTTAATCATAACATGCATACATTGTGAAAATGTGCATAAATTATTAATTACAGCTCATTAAATTTTACAAATGGCAACACACACCAGTATTCCTGCCTGGAGAATCCCATAGAAAGATGAGCCTGGAGGGCTGCAGTCCTGGGGTTGCAAAGAGTCAAACATGACTGACTGACCGACACTTTCACTTTCAACTTTTCTCAAGCAAAAAAAAATCTAGGTATTTTTTGTTTGTACTTTCATAAATTAAGACTGCCTTGTTTAGATCTGCTGGGACTGTACCTTGGTCTTCATGGTTTGAGTTTCTGGGGTTTCTTCTCAAAATGCCTCCAGCTGTTGCCAGAGCTACTCCTGGTCTCTACTCAAAACTTGCCCCCCACGTTTAGCAGGAGTGAGCATACGTCTTTAAGTTAAAGGACCCAGAGATCTCAAGCCAGTCCCCTCAAGAAGTTTATAGTCAGTTTTTCAGGGGCCGTAAACTTAATCCCAGAATACCGACCAGGATGACGCATCCAGGAGACAACTTCTCCGGAAAACCCGGGAAGCCAGCTCCCAGTGTCAGAGGCAGGGGGTCCTCTGTCAGTCTGCTCCCCTGGGTTCTCTCCGTGTGTCCTTGCTTTCTTCTTCGCTTATTTAAGAATCTAGACTATTAACAGATACTCAAACCTCTTACCTACAATGTGTATATGTTTCCCATCTTTAATTTTTCATTTGATGCTTTGAGTCACTCCTTCGTGTGTCTTTTGATTAAGCTGAATGTTCAGTATAATTATTATTTTCACTTGTGTTCCTTTGAATGGCAACCAGCTTCCTCTGATGCCAGTTCATTGCAATAAGAAAGGTGATTTTCTGTGTAATTGGAATCAAGCAACAAGTGCTTTGTAAATGACAAAACAATGGGTCAAGTGGCCAGAAAAATACAACTCCCATTAAACCTAGACATGAAGGTGTCTGACTGAACAATAACAACACCTGGCCACTTTGTAGCCCATGTTTCACAGACATAGAGCTTGGGCACCATTAGCTCCTGCTGAATACAGGACCACAGACCCTGAGACATGTCTTTTTTGGTATTATTCCATATTGCTTTGTTCAGATATGTCAATGGCACCCCACTCCAGTACTCTTGCCTGGAAAATCCCATGGACAGAGGAGCCTGGTGGGTTGCAGTCCATGGGGTCGCGAAGAGTCGGACATGACTGAGCGACTTCACTTTCACTCTTCACTTTCATGCATTGGAGAAGGAAATGGCAACCCACTCCAGTGTTCTTGTCTGGAGAATCCCAGGGATAGGGGAGCCTGGTGGGCTGCCGTCTATGGGGTCACACAGAGTCAGACACGACTGAAGCGACTTAGCAGCAGCAGCAGCAGTCATCAGCAAAATCCAAAACACTGAGAAATGGACTTTGTCCCTTCAGGTGATCCGACAAGTGATCTTTGAGCAAACAGACAGCAAATCTGACAGTAATAGATTCTGGAAAACTGCCAGCAGAGCCTTATCATGTATCCACAGCTCACCAAAAAGCAGTTAAGATGGAAATCACTTCTGTTTGTAGACAGTGGTGTTGTAATCTCCATCTTGGGCTGACATGGATGTCAAGGGGGAGGAGCTGAGAGCTTAAACCCATGGTTTTGGTTTTCCCTGTGGTTAGAAACTATACATCCCCAAGATACGTTCCTGTCACTATGTGAAGGCTGAGAAAAATGAAAGGCAGGGCACGTCTGGCCCTGGGAAATACTTAGCCCTGAATATCAACTGCAAATCAGCAAAAGCACCTGAATTATTAAGACTGTTGAGCAAACTCAGCTCGGAACTTGGTCTCATATGCATGTGGGTATAAAGCTGTTGAGTCTCACACGCTGCCAGGTCCCAAGGAGTTCCCAACCTCACAAGTTTCATCTGAGAATCTGTCACCCTGCCAGACCCTACAGACCCATCACTCCACTCTTCCTGTTTGGGCTGTTAAGATTCTGCCAGGGTGTTTTCCTTTCTTATTTCAGCAAATCCAGCAAAGTAAGCCTTGTCTACTCAGTGGAGTTTTTTGACAGTGTTTTGCTAAAGCCTGAAGTTGACAAAAGCTATAAACACAAGACTCAAGAGTTTATCTGTAGGATAGCAAGGCATGCCTAGAAATAGAATTGGGGAACAATCTTTCCACAATACATAGAGCAATAATAAAATGCTTATAAACAATGACCAAAAGAAAGGCACAGGAGCTATGTAAATAAAGCAATACAGTCATTCTGAAAGAAGTAATGGAAAATGCCAACAAAATGGAAAAGTGCAAGAAAAATAAAAGTATCAGTTTCTCCCAGGTTATCATAGAATTCATACAGTCTTGAAGGACCACAACACTTTATAAACATTTTACCATGTTGAACAATTAGCGCCATTCTCAAATTGATAACTTTAGATGAAATACGAGTGGAGTGTTACACCCCTAATTTATTTTGGCAGGCAAATGATATCAAAATAGATAAGCATTTGTATTATCTTTATAAAAATAAATAATATTTACTTACATCTTCAAAGGCATTTAAATTCAGCTTAATTTAAGTCATTCTGATTTCTTAATGTTTTTCATTCTATCTTTTCATTTTAAAGATGATGTAGAAGCACTCTAATTTTCATTGAACAAATTGAGGTGACCTATTGAAGGGAAAGTAATGTTTAGATGAAAAAGACTGAGTCATATTTTGTAAACTTTTATTACCTTCATTTTAGCAAATTCACTGTTTTCAATTATTTATATAAATAGCCTTTCCCTTCAACAGAACACAAAGGCTATGCAGTGAGAGTCAGCAGTCTTGGATATTTTGTCAAATTTCGGTCACATAACACTCATAATTTCACATAGTGTAAAGTCTTGTCTTGAAGATTCACATATTATTTGATAGTTTATTGGCATTTTTAATTTTGTCTTTAAAAATGTAAACACATCACACACTCACCTCACTTGCACTGTTGCTCATGACTGTCAGTCTGCAGAAGGGTTCCTGAATTCATCTGAAAAGCTGGCAGCGGGGTGAGGAAGCACAGGTGTCCCGAGAAGCTGGAGGGGGGACGGGGCACAGGTGAGGCCTGGAGGAGCTCCAGGTCCAGAGAAACTATGCAGGGACTTGGACGGCGGTTTCTTGACCAGAGTACTTATTTATTTGTACTGTTGTATCTTTATGTTTTTATTTGTACATTTTACTACTGTAATACAGACAAAATGGAAGACCAGCATTGGACTGTGAAAGATTCAGCAATGTCATACCACTTAAGACCTATCTAGTCTTTGGTGAGGATTATTCTCAACGTCATGCTCTATGAAGCTATAGCATCGATTATTGTAAAACCCGTTTTAGATATGTATGAAAATACAGTATCGTGGATCTGAAATGTTTCTGAAACAATCTCATAAGAAATAGAAACTGTAATTTATTTTTTAAGTATGTGTTTGTTTTTCTGCGCCTGGTCTTGTTTGTGACATGTGGGACCTAGTTCCCTGACCAGGGATTGAACCCTGACCCCTTGCACTGGAGAAAGAAATATTTTTTTCCCTAATTTTTATTTGGTTGTCAGCTCTGAATATGGCAACTAAGGCTCTGTATAGAAAGGTCTGGATATGATGAAGAATTTAAGAATAGAAGATTTAGAGAGGAGTTTTGTTGCGGTAAATAAAGCAAAAGGGGGAAAAGGGCAAGTAACACTTTGCTTTAAATGTGGGACAAGTGCAAGTTCAAAAACAAGAAACGTGGTGGAAAAGGCCGCTCCAGTATTTAATGAGGAAATATTGTGTGATGGACCAGGCAGTTTCTGAGTCATTCTGTTCTGTGGGACACACCAAGCACAGGCGGTCAAATAGAGCTTTACTGTTTTCCTTCAATCTGACATTGTTTATGGGCATCCCTGGTGGCTCAGATGGTAAAGAATCCACCTGCAATGCAGGAGACCTGAGTTTGATCCCTGGGTTGGGAAGATCCCCTGGAGGAGGGTAACTCACTCCAATATTCTTTCCTGGAGAATCCGCATGGACAGAGGAGCCTGGCGGGCTCCAGTCATGGGATCGCAAAGAGTCAGACACAGCTGAGCACTAAGCACAGCACAGCACGTCATTGTTTACATGCCAATTACAGGCCTCCCCCGGTGGCTCAGTGGGTAAAAAATCCGCCTGCAATGCAGGAGCCACAGGAGATACAGGTTTGATCCCTGCATCAGGAATATCCTCTGGAGGAGGAAATGGCAGCCCACTCCAGTGTTCTCGCCTGGAGAATGCCATGGACAGAGGAGCCTGGTGGGCTACAGTCCATGTGATCACAAAGAGTAGGGCATGAGTGAAGCACGTACCCACGCACATGAGGATTACACTTCAGTACTTCAGTGAAACAGTTTAAGAAAACAGTAATCTAGATATTTCCCTTGCACTTCTATAAAAGTAACAGGAAATAGTTTTTTTAAAAATTGGATCTTATATTCACTTTGTTGTGCAGTTGCTAAATTGTGGCCAACGCTTTGCGATCCCATGGACTGCTTTTTTTTTATACTGTTATGGGGTTTTCCAGGCAAGAATATTGGAGTGGGTTGCCATTTTCTTCTCCAGTGGACCACATTTTGTCAGAACTCTTCACTATGACCTGTCTGTCTTGGGTGGTCCTGCTTGGCATGGCTCCAAGCTTCACTGAGTTATGCAAACCCCTTTGCCAGGACAATGCTGTGATGTCTAAAATAAATAACTAATGAGAACCTACTATGCAGCACAGAAAACTCTCCTCATTGCTCCGTGGTGACTTAAATGGGAAGGAAATTCAAAAAGGAGGGGATATGTGTATACACGTGGCTGATTCACTTTGCTGTGCAGCAGACATTAACACAGCAGTGTAAAGTAACTAACTATATGCCAATTAAAAAAATTAATGAGACTGCTACAATTCTGTTTAAAGGCATTAGAATGAGCACAGCTCAGCTAGAGATACATAAATCTTCTACAGCCTCATGAAGTACTCGAAGCATAATTCATGAGATAAAAAAATGATGAATGAGAAGATGGTTGTTAGCTGAGCCTACTGTGGTAATCATTTCACAGTACATAGCAATCAAAACTGTCATGCTGTATGCCTTAAACTTATACAGTGATGTATGTCAATTGTTCACTAATAAAGCTAGAAAAGTAATAAAATAAATTTTAAAATTATGAAACAAAAGAATAGGTCTTATTGGTGTCATTTAGATCAGCCCCATGAGACGCCTTCTGTCGTGAGAGGGTCTTCCTTCAAACACCAACCTCCCCTTCTGAAGTTTCAGTGTTTCCTCAGCTCCTACGTGCAAAATTCAAAGCCTCTGAAATGGCACACAGAAGTCCTCCTAATTTGAACCTTGTAAATCGCCCTCACCTTCTCTTATATCCAAACACCTCTTCGTCTTAGGTATGCAGAGCCATTTGTGATTATTTCTGTCCACCTCTGCACGCGTTGTCCTTCCTGACTGCCTGGAAAACTCCCAATATCCTCTAAGAGATAACCTGAGTGTTAACTTCTCTAAATTGAATCCTATTCAGGGAGTGCACTTGAGCACCTCCCCTGACTTTCTTCTGGACCCTGGACCAGATTTCCCTGCCCTGGAGCCTAACCCAGCCTGGCGACTCACTACGCTGAAGCCCCACAGTGAGCTGTATGTGCCCTGAATAATTTTTATAATAATGTCGGACAGCACTGACCGACTGAACAAGGACTCCCAAGAAAAATCTTTTACGGTTGCTATCGCAGGTAATGGCCACAACGAGGCGGGCTTTTCTCAAGCCCAATTGTGATTACCTGGGAGATGAAAGCTTTTGAGAGTTTTAATTCAGGGCTGTAATGTACCTGAACTAACACCCAAAAGCTTTTGTGTTTTTCCTGAGCATTCTTTTTTAAATTAACCTTTATTCCATATTATAGTAATGTTGATACACAACATGTTGTCAGTGGCAGGTGAACGGAATATATTTTCTATTTTGCTGTTATTTCTGCTTTCTCACCATAGTACCCTAATTAAATTCTAGAGATATAACTTCTGTTTCTTTTTAATTTACCTTCTAAGCCACTGGGGAAACCCCTCACCTGCATTAGCAGAACAAAAATAATACCATCAAAGTTAAAAATCTGATTATGAAATGATTTGTTCCAAATTATTTGGAAGTAGTTAGGTCTTTCTTTTTGAAAGGAATGATTTTGAAATAACCCAAACCTTGGTCAGTCTTGCATTTCTGTGTTAAAATAGCAGAGGTATTTGAAATATTCTTTGCATTTATTTTGAACCCTTCACTGAGAAATTAAACCGCACAGTGCCTTTGCCCATTAGGCTCAGGTAGTTTGATAAAAGAGAATGAAAAAAACAAGACAGTTCCGATGTCCTAAGACAGTTTGGTAAGTGATTTGTCTCTCAAGAAACTCATAAGCATAGAAGGGTCACTGATGTACATGCATGTCATTGAGCATTATCTTCTATCAACCAGAGACCAAGGGTTTCAGGAACTGTGACAGGAAGCTCTCGCCTCTTGCTGACTCTGAATCTCTGTGACTTCCTGAGCTCCTTGAAAGTGAAAGTCACTCAGTCGTGTCTGACTCTTTGCGACCCCGCCGACTATACGGTCCATGGAAGTCTCCAGGGCAGAATACTGGAGTATACTGCAGAATACTGTTCCTTTCTTCAGAGGGTTTTCCCAACCCAGGAATCAAGCCCAGGTCTCCTGCATTGCGGGTGGACTCTTTACCAGCTGAGCCACCAGGGAAGCCCAAGAATACTGGAGTGGGTAGCCTATCCCTTCTCCAAGGGATCTTCCTGACCTAGGAACTGAACCCGGGTCTCCTGCATTGCAGGCAGATTCTGAGCTCCTTATTTAATGAATTCTGTCCCCTTGTTCACTGACGGTGACAACAGCCCACAGAGCAGAAGGTCTGGTCCAGTAACCGACTATGGGCTCTTCCTTTTCCAGTCCTGCCTTTTCACCTCTTTCTCTTTTCTCTGCTCATTGCTCACCTTTGCCATTATCAGTGGGAGGCGGTGGACAAGCATTATTCAAGTGAAACTGCATTGCTATCCCAGTAGGGACATGTTAATTTAGACATAAGAGCAGCTCACAATGGATATAGACTTGTAGAGTTTTCCATAGGTTTGTTGTTGTTCAGTCGCTCGGTTGTGTCTGACTTTGGTTAAGGCGGATTCTTAACCGCTGGACCACCAGGGACATCCCTGAAATTTTCACTTTTATAAACTGAGATAACCAGTTTGATTTGTGGCGTTACCTAAAGGTACAGTTGAGTGCATTTGCCAAGTCACACAGTTATTTCAACAAGTCTTAGGCACATAGTCACAGCACAAAGTGTTTCTTCATACATCTGCAGAAAGCATGCACTCTCACCAAAACTCTGGCTTACAAGTTTCAAAGTGATAACTGTAAAACTGCCATCAGTGTAGTGAGAATCACTAACAGATTTCCAGCTACACTTTGACAACGTCTTCGTTGTTGCCTTGGGGCTCTTGTGAACGCTGAGCACAGATAAGATCCAGCCCTTCACCAGACAGATTTTTTATGTGCTGAGCTCTGTCTCCACGGTGCTGGGCAGAGACAGCAGCAGCAGAGTGCATAGTTCTTCTTACTTCTCTGAAAGGCATTATTATGGCCTTTCTCTTACCTGAAGATGATGAATTTTTTTTTCAAAAACATACATTACAAAACTCTATTTAGTCATCCTGTTTATGGATCAGTTGGAGAAAGTTCTTGTGAGATACATAAAACAGTAACTATGAGCTAAAACTGATTTATTAATACTTCAAATTCAAAACTATGTACATTAGCTCTATTTCTGATTTGGATCAAATTAGCTTGAAGAAATCAGATCATTCTTCATCAGATTGCAGAAATTAGTAGACCAAAAGAGAAAGGATATTTTTACCTACTCTCTAAGACTCTGACCTTTAGTTCTGATATTGTAAGGAAGTGCTTTCTGTATTAGCCAAAACAATTCTTCATATTCCAGACTTAAGCTTTTTGAGAGCATAGGTATAACCCATTTAAGTGAGAAAGAAGCAACAGAAAATGGATGTTCAGGAAAATTTTAAACAGAATGAATGACTGTTGCATTTTGCTCTGCCCCATTTTCCATAATTGTTTTCTGGGCTTTTGATTTCCTACTGGGAAATGTGGATTTTGAAAATAAGCAGACCTGACTTTTCTAATTGATTAAATGGAGTGGGAAGGCAGAAAGAAGAACCAACTCTGTTAAAACTGACTCTTTGAAGGTAGAAATCTGTGGAAACCCTTGGCAGCTCCCAAAGGTGTTGGTCTTTTTATTTGTTAATAATAACACTTGATTTATGTTTGTTAACGTTGGAACAATTAGCTTTCTATTTTAATGGAGGTGCACAGTGCTCCTTGTATTTAATCCACACAGAACATATGAAAATGGGCTGTTCAGTGGTTCCAGTGGAAAAACGCTGGCCAGAGGATGCTCGGCGAGGCATGATGGGGTGGGGGAGGGGGGAGCCCACTTCAAGCTGAGGAGAGGCAGGGAGCTGGCTGTGGTTTCCATCTCAGCTTCCACAGAATAAACAGAGAGCAGGCCAGCAACCTTGGCTCAAAGGAGTTGGGGGGCTTCCCTGGTGGCTCAGTGGTAAAGAATCTGCCTGCCAATGTAGGAGACCTGAGTTCAATCCCTGGGTTGGGAAGATCCCCTGCAGAAGGAAATGGCAACCCACTCCAGAATTGTTGCCTGGAGAACCCCATGGACAGAGGACCTGGTGGGCTACAGTCCATGGGGTCATGAAGAGTTGGACACGACTGAAGTGCTGAACAACAACAGAGAGCTCTCAGCTCAGAGGCACTCACACCGTGCCTGACCGCTGACACGTGAACGCAGTCAGCACTATGAACACTAGCTTAGCATTTTTTAAGTATTTCAAGTGTTCCCATAGTTAATTTCACTTTTAATTTAGTTTTTTGTTAAATTATAAAAGTTTATCTTTAGAAATTGAGACACAAATGTAACTTTTAGAAAACTTTATATGAAAGATTATATATTTATTATAAAAAATTACACTTCCTTTGAGCCCCACCTTTTTTCATCCTTGTTCTGTGTAGCTGTTGGTAACTCTTGTCAGTAGTAAGATGGTCTAACTCACTTTTGAGCCCGTCAATGAATCAGAGTGAAAACAATTTCAAAATTACCCTGAGAGGAAGAAAATTGAAGAGTACGGTTCATCTTCCTTGGAAGTCTGCTCTGCTATATATAAGACACTTGCATGTAGAACGCTCCGAGGTGATCCCCAAAAGCAGAAACAGCTCATGACGTTAATAACCATGTGCTCACACAGCCAGATTATGGACTGTAGCCCCCAGCAGGCTCCTCTGCCCATGGGATTCTCCAGGCAAGATTACTGGAGGGGGTTATCATGCCTTCCTCCAGGGGACCTCCCCAGCCCAGGGATCGAACCCTGGTCTCCTGCATTGCAGCAGATTCTTTTCCCTCTGAGCCACCAGAGAAGCCGCAAGATTCTCTGACTGTCACCAGTTTGTAGAGGGTCCCCATCTGTGACTCCTGAGAATTTATGATGGTGGGGAAAGGCACATGAGGCTCACAGCTTCTTGCTGCTCCCCTGTGGGTTTAAATCCTCTGTCTTGTGCTGGGACCAGAGACTTGCGTTCATGATATGTCTTCCTTGCACGTCAGTTGTTATGAGAAACCAGTACAGATGTCCATGTAGTGTAGAATCTGTCTTTACATTTTGATAATTAGGACTTTATTTTACCTCTGCTCTTTTATTATTCTCTTTAATTTGAGTGTACTCTTATCTCTCTGTATGACTGTAAAGTTATAAGAACTGTAATTGCCACTAGTTAGTAAAAGGTACCTGGTGCATTTTCAAAAACCTTCACATGCTACTAGTACACTTGTTAGAACTTTTAAAATCATAAATGAAGTTTTACTCATTAGCAGTGAAAATGACAGTGATAACAAGAGCTTAGAATTTAATTTTAAGCACACTACTTTATAACATAAACTGAAAATACAGAAATGGAGATGGAAATGAAGATTTTTGTTTTAAGCACGGCATTACTCAGATTGTTTTCCTAGGGCTCTTGTGACTCGTGAAGCACTTCTATAGTGAAGAATATCTGTTGTGAAATGGTCACGTGTTCAATACTTATGTTTCTGCTAAAGACATAAGACCTTTTCAAAGGTCAGTCATTTGAGGTTAGCATCTGAGGACCACCTGGATTTTACCCTTCTTGAGTTTTGTATCTCTACAATTGTGTCGCTGGACCAATGCAAGGACACCCCCTGATGCCCATTATCGTTATCAAGGCACTTTACATTTGTCTTAGCAATGAGTTACTTAGCAACTGACCTGATGAAACCTATTGTATCTTCTCTCTGTCTTTTTGGAATATGTCAGGAACTAAATGGAGTAGGTTTGGTTTTTCACAATATTTTAGCATTCTACCATCTCTAAAGGTTTATAAGCAGTTTTATTTATTTGTTTTTGAATAGGTCTTATTTTAGCTCTTTAAACACAGACTTCCTTGAATAGGTTTTATTTTTGTTCTTCAGCCTTGTGACTTCCATTACTTGGAAGTCAATTATAACTTTTAAGAGATACTATTCCTAATATTTGAAGATTTGTTTCATATATTAGATCTTAGCTCAATCTTGATCAGTCTTTGTAACAAGTCAATTAATTTATGCTATGTCCAAAACATAATGTTAGATTATTGGTAAATAGGCATGATTTCTACCTCTAGCAAAGGGGTTTAAAATTCATCTGGAGCCACACAGCTTTATACTATACTGGATGTCTCAGTTGGTAAAGAACCTGCCAGCAGTGTGGGAGATCCAGGTTTGATCCCTGGGTTGGGAAGATCCCCTGAAGAAGGGAACGGCAACACACTCCAGTATTCTTGCCTGGAGAATCCCATGGGCAGAGGAACCTGGCGGGCTACAGTCCATGGGGTTGCAAAAAGTTGGATATGACTGAGGAGCTAACACTTTAATTTTCTGACAAAGAAAAGCAGTGTTTGATACGTGACCAACAAGTACAGTGAGTACAGGGATTCAGGAAGGAAGCAAAAATAATATCCTTGATGTTATTCAGGAAAGGATAACCATGACAGATTTCTTGGATACCGCAGGGAGATAAGAGAATGCAGACCTTTCTAGATGGATGGAGAAAACACAACATTCCTGAATTCATTTTAGGTGTCCAGAAATGCATAAAAGTGGCAACATTTGTAAAGGCATTGACGTTTTTCTCTTAAACCATTCTAATGTGATTGGTATATAATTTAAGGTAGAATATCTAGCTTTTGCAAGTGTTACATCAATGAATAGTTGACCTCATTAAAAATCACACGGTAAAGATGTCTACAGCAAAAAGATCAATAATGTTATAGTTGGAATTATAGATATTTTCTACAAAAAAGAATGTGATACTCCAATTCATATTTTGAGTTAAGCCACTGCTCCATTCAGCTAACAGGTAGTAAGAACCTCAAAGAGTCAGACATGACTGAGCACCCTCGCACACCTCAAAACAGAAATGGAGAAGCAATGTAATGCAACAATGCTTATGGCATATTTAATGCTCCTAGGCAGCCACATGATTCAATGTTTCACTTTTACACCTGGAATACATTGGACATTGATTTTTTTTTTAATGCTGAGTTTCAAGGCATTTTGTTCCCCTACAGTGAGCCAATCAACCCAGAACCATCACTAAAAAGTCACTCTTTCCATTACACTGTCCCTATTATCATAAATCAGATGATTCTCTGTGTGTGTGTATGTCCTTCTAAATTCTCAATTCTGTTCCCTTGGTTGGGTTTTCTCTCCATGGATCAATTTCCTACTGTGTTAATTACTTTATAATAAAAATTCTCCATAGATGATGATGTAAATTCTCCAGGTTTGTTCTTCTGGCTTGGAGATGCTAACCCCTTTGACTTGCCATATGATTTCCACAACAACTTCTACTGGGATTAAAAAAATATATATTGGAGCATTCTACTGGGATTTTAATTAAGACTAAATCTATGGATCAATCTGGGGAGAACTGATAGCTTTATAATATTGAAATTTTTAATCCAAAAATCTGATATATCCTCTATTCAGATCTTTAAATGTTTCCCTTTAATTTTCTTCAATAATATTTTGAAGTTTGCAGTCTAACTTGTACTAGATTTATTCCTAAGTATTTGGTCTTTTATGTATTTTTGGTGAAAGTGAAATTCACTCAGTCGTGTCTGACTCTTTGCAATCCCATGGACTGTATTCTTCAGGCCAGAGTACTGGAGTGGGTAGCCTTTCCCTTCTCCAGGGGATCGTTCCAACCCAGGAATTAAACCCAGGTCTCCTTCATTGCAGGTGGATTCTTTATCAGCTGAGCCACAAGAGAAGCCCAAGAATACTGGAGTGGGTAACCTATGCCTTCTCCAATATTTGGTCTTTTATGCATTTTGGAAAATCATATTTAAAATTATTTTGTTTTCAATTTCTTTTTATTTTTATAAAGGAATGCAATGGATCACTGACCAATGGATCACTGAGCAGTGATCATCTTAAATTCAAATTTATTTTAAAAATTGTTTGGATTTTTGGCACAATCACATCGTATACAATAAATGATGGTTTCGTATTTCTTACTTTCCAATTCCTATGACTTTCATCTCTTCTTTGTAGCCTAATTGCACTGGTTCAAGTGTAATGCTTAATAGAAATTACAGTGGTTTTCCCCTTTGGTCTTTTACATAATAAATTGCACTGGTTGCATTCCTAAAGATAAGCCACTCTTACTTGCAGAAAGTGAAGAGGAACTAAAGAGCCTCTTGATGAAAGTGAAAGAGGAAAGTGAAAAAGTTGGCTTAAAACTCAACATTCACAAAACCAATATCACGGCATCTGGTTCCATGACTTGACGGCAAGCAGACGGGAAAATAATGGAAATAACAACAGTGACAGACTTTATTTTCTTGGGCTCAAAAATCACTGCAGATGGTGACTGCAGCCATGAAATTAAAAGATGCTTGCTCCTTGGAAGAAAAGCTATGACCAACCTAGTCAGCATATTAAAACGCAGAGACATTACTTTGCTGATAAAGGCCCATCTAGTCAAAGCCATGGTTTTTCCAGTAGTCATGTATGGATGTGAAATTTGGACCATAAAGAGAGCTGAGCATTGAAGAATTGATGCTTTTGAAGTGTGGTGTTGAGAAGACTCTTGAGAGTCCCTTGGACTGCAAGATGAAACCAGTTAATCCCAAAGGAAATCAGTCCTGAATATTTTTTGGAAGGACTAATGCTGAAGCTGAAGCTCCAAAACTTTGGCCACCTGATTCCAAGAGCAGATTCATTGGAAAAGACTCTGATGCTGAGAAAGATTGAAGGCAGAAGGAAAAAAGGCCAAAAGAGGATGAGATGGTTGGATGGCATCACTGACTCAATGGACATGAGTTTGAGCAAGCTCTGGGAGATGATGAAGGACGGGGAAGCCTGGTGTGCTGCAGACCATGAGGTTGCAAGGAGTCAGACATGACTGAGTGACTGAACAACAAGGACCTTTGAAGTGGAAGTGCCGGTAAACACACGTGGTGTGGCTGTCATCACAGGAAGTCTCCACAAGGCGACAGCACGTTGGCCTGCCTGCCTCTGGTTCCTCAGACAACCAGAGCCTTAGGGAAAGTGTCTTCCTGGGCTGTGAATTGGAGTGGAACATGCCAGAACAAATACCTGCAGGCTTGTGTCTCACTGCTTCTTCCCCCTAAAGCTTCACATACCCGACCCCCAGGCTAATCCCAACAGGAACCACAGCACCCAGCTGAGGGTACTTAGGTGCTAGGCGGCTGCACTCTCAGGACGGAGGCTTGCGTAGGGAACACCAGCAGCAGGAGATGTGCAGGCGGGGTGACTGTCACCTCCACAACCCTCCAGGCTTTGATCCCACTCAGGAATCTGGTCCCAGTCAAGACAAGCAGACAGTTGTGATTTTTAAAGGGGCTCAGAAATAATAATAATAATAACTAAAGAGGGGCACAATGAAGGGCACCCTGCCAGGTTGTCTGAGCCCTACCCCAGTCCAGCCCTGGGACTCAAGCCTACTCAGGCTCCTGGGATGCCACTGAAGCCCAAATGAGGGAGCTTGGAAGGAATAAAGTTGGCATTGATTTTCTCTCCTTTCCTTTGACTTCATCCCAATTGTATGTAGGAGTGCAGTCAATCTGCCACCCTGTGCTTGTCAGTGTACAGTCATCTGATTCAGATATGGTGTATCCATGGAGCATATTTAGCCTTTTTGGGTTCTTTTGCCATAGGGCTTATTGCAGAAGGTCGAGCAACGTGCTGAGCATCTGGTCCTTGTGGGTTATCTTTCTCAGTACAGTGTTCTGTGTATATGAGGAAGGAAGGAAGAAAATAGTCTGTGGAATCTCTTAGAGATGCACATTTCTGTGTATAGGTGAGATCAGAGAGAGATTTTTGTGTGTATGTGGAAGGGAGAAAGGAAGGAACCTGATAATCCTTGTGGATTATTATTACAGATACAGATTTCTGGGTCTATATTAGTCCCAACCTCCTAATTCATCCAAGGCCCTCCATTTTTTTTTTTTTAACTCTTGATTTTAATTTGAATGCTCAGAGTTTGTCTTTGGGTTGTAAATTCTTTCTTTTGTTTCACTCTTTTTTTTTTTTTTTAATTTTGCCTAGAAGGGACATCTTGTGTTATTGCCTTCCTTTGTCTGGCTGAGTTCTTTTAGGGTATGGTCCTTCTAGATCTATCCCTGTGGTTACCAGTGGCATAATTTCCTTACTTCGGTTTCGGTTTTTATGGCTAATAGTCCCCTGTACATATGTAGCACGTCTTGTTTAACTGCTGGTGCAGATTTTGCTGTCTCTCTGTGTCCGCTATTGTGAGCAGTTCTGCAGCGCTAGTTCGGGTGCATGTGGCTTTTTGAATGATGGATTTCTCGGGATCTAGGCCCAGACGTGAGAATGTCAGATCCTAGGCTTAGCCTCTCTGGATAGTGTATTTTCAGGCATTCAGAGACCATCCTTTATACTGCGGGTTGTCAGTGTGCCTTCCCACCTATTGTATAGGGATGTTCCCTTTCCGCAGGCTCTCCTGCCTTTAGTGTGTGTGGCCTCCTGAGAATGCTCTGATGGGACTGATGGGACTTGATTTCTTGTTTTCACTTTAATTGCCATTCCTGCAGTAATTAGGGATGCTGAGCATCTTGTCCTGTGGTGGAGGTTTGGGTCTTTGTTTTTTTCCATAAGCGGTATGAGGAAAATTTACCTGTGGCAGTTGGCTTCCTGAAAGCTGGTTGTATTTGGGATTTATTTCTACAATTCCTGCCCCAGGACAGCTGAAGACAGCTGTCATTAACAGATTCCAACGCTTGAGAAACAGAGGTGCCAGTAAGCGCCAGAGATGCAGTTGTAGTCACAGAAAGTGTCCACAAGGTGACAGCACTTCCCCAGGCCACCTCTGGTTCCTTGGGCAACCAGAGCCTTAGGGCAACTTGGCTTCCTGGCCTGTGAATTGGAGTGGAACGTGCCTGAGCAACAGCTTAAGGGGTTGTGTCTCACTTCCTCCCCCTAAAGCTTCACTCCTCCCCTCCAGACTCATTCCAGCTGGGGCCACAGCACCCTGCTGAGCGGCCTTGGAGGCTGCACTCTCAGGAAGGAAGCTGGAGACTTCCTGGGGACTAGGTGACATTTCCAAGGTCCTGGAAGACAGAGGGTTGGGTCCCCATCCTTTGGGAGCACTAGGAACTCTGGTCTCAGTCAGGGAAACCAGACAAAAGAGGTTTAAGAAGGGTCTCAGTTAAGGTCTTGTTACTTGGCTGTCTTGACACCACCCCAATTCAGCGATGGGACTCAAGCCTGCTCAGGCTCCAGGGATGGAGTAGCAGTGCAAGTCGGGAAGGTTGGAGGGAATAAACAAGGCAATGCTTTTCTTTTCTTTAATTTCATTCCTGTGCTGTGTTGAAGTATATCAATTTTGCAGTTTTCTGTTTGTCATCAGTGTATAGCTGCCTGATTCATTTATGACATATACATACAGCATCTGTTCTATTTGCATTCTTTTGCCATAGAGGTTTTTGCAGAAGGTCAGCATAGTTCCCTGTGCTGATCATCGGGTCCTTGTGGAGTATCCAGTATAGACATAAATTTCTGTGTATGTGATATTCCCAGTTCAGTTCAGTTCAGTTGCTCAGTCGTGTCCAACTCTTTGAGACCCCATGAACCACAGCACGCCAGGCCTCCCTGTCCATCACCAACTCCCGCCGTTCATTCAAACCCATGTCCATTGAGTTGGTGATGCCATCCAACCATCTCATCCTCTGTCATCCCCTTCTCCTCCTGCCCTCAATCTTTCCCAGCATCAGGGTCTTTTCCAATGAGTCAGTTCTTTGCATCAGGGTGCAAAAGTATTGGAGTTTCAGCTTTAACATCAGTCCTTCCAATGATCACCCAGGACTGATCTCCTTTAGGATGGACTGGTTGGATCTCCTTGCAGTCCAAGGGACCCTCAAGAGTCTTTTCCAACACCACAGTTCAAAAGCATCAATTCTTCGGCGCTCAGCTTTCTTCACAGTCCAATTCTCAGATCCATACATGACCACTAGAAAAACCATAGCCTTGACTAGACGGACCTTTGTTGACAAAGTAATGTCTCTGCTTTTCAATATGCTATCTAGGTTGGTCATAACTTTTCTTCCAAGGAATAAGTATCTTTTAATTTCATGACTGCAGTCACCATCTACAGTGATTTTGGAGCCCCCCAAAATCAAGTCAGCCACTGTTTCCACCGTTTCCCCATCTATTTGCCATGAAGTGATGAAACCAGATGCCATGATATTAGTTTTCTGAATGTTGAGCTTTAAGCCAACTTTTTCACTCTCCTCTTTCACTTTCATCAAGAGGCTCTTCAGTTCTTCTTCACTTTCTGCCATAAGGGTGGTATCATCTGCATATTGGAGGTTATTGATATTTCTCCTGGCAATCTTGATTCCAGCTTGTGCTTCCTCCAGCCCAGCATTTCTCATGATGTACTGTGCATATAAGCTAAATAAGCACGGTGACAATATACAGCCTTGACGTACTCCTTTTCCTCAACCTCCTAATTAATTCCTTGGCCTTTCCTTTTTAATTTTTTTAAAAATTCTTGTGTTCTAATTTTTTAATCAATTTTGTGTTGTAATTTAGTTCCTTTGTATCTCTTTTTAAATTTTGCCTAGAAGGCACATCGCATCCTCTTGTCTTCCCCTGTCCAGCTGATTTCACTTAGTATGTGATCCTCCAGCGTCCATTTCTATGGCTACAAGTGGGATAATTTCATAATTTCAGGGCCATTTTTCATTGCTGAAGACTCAGGACCAGGTCTTTTTAAAGCTTTAAGCTATCAGTGGACATTTTGCTGGGTCTGTGTCTTAACTCTTATAAGTAGTGCTCAAGTGAATGTTGGGGTGCCTGTGACTTTTTGAATAATGGTTTTCTCAGGATATAGGCCCAGGTGTGGAAATGTCAGGTCCTAGGGTTAGCTCTCCTGAGATTTTTTTTCTGCTGTGCAGAAGCTGTCAGTTCTAGTGGCTGTTGCTAGTGTGCCTTCCGCCAACCATGTGGGGGGTTTCCCATTCCTTTCTGTGCTCTCTCATATATGTGGTTTTAGACTTGTGAGAATGGCCATTCTGACCGGTGGGATTTGACTTCTTGTTGCCGTTTTGATTAGCATTCCTCCTGCAATAATTTGGGATGCTGAGCATCTTGTTTTGTGGTGGTTAGGATTTTTTTCTTTCATTTATTTTATTTTTTATTTTAGGAATGTGTGAAAAGTTTATGTTTTGATTGGAATCTTGCAAGTTGGGTGTGTTTGCAATTTATTTCTCTAATATTTACCCCAGGACCTTGCTGGAGGCACCCCTGCCTCCTTGTGAATTGGAGGTGCTGGTAAACGCCTTTGGTCAAATTGTAGTTACAGAAAACGTCCACAAGTCGGCAGCACTTTTTTGATGCTCACTCTGGGGCAAACAGAGCCTTAGGGAAAGTTGGCTTCCAGGGTTGTGAAACAGAGTGGAATGTGCCTGAATGAAAATTTAAGACCTTCTGTCTCTACTTTTTCACCATAAAGTATCACATACGCGTGCACACACACAGACACACACACACACACGCACACACTGCTTCCAAACTAATCCCAATGGGAGCCACAGCACCTTGCTGACTGCTTCAGTTCTTAGGAGTCTGCACTCTCAGGAAGGAGGCTTGAGCTGGGAGCTTCAGCACCAGGAGACGTGGAGGTTAGGTGACTATTGCCCCGAGGTCTTCAAGGACTTGATCCCACTCGGGTCTCTGGTCCCAACCAGAGCACAGCACAGGGCTCAATGAACACCCTGCCAGGCTGTCACAAAAACACAGCAGTCTAGCCTGGAGACCCAAGCCTGCACAGGCTCCAGAATGGATCACAGCCCAAGTCAAGGAGGTCAGAGGGAATAAAGCAGGCATTGTTTTTCTCTTTTTCTTTAACATTATGCTGATGCTATGTTGGAGGGTAGTCGATTTGCAGTATTGTGCTTGTCCTCAGTGTATGACCGCTGGATTCAGGTATAAGGTATCCATGGTGTATCTCTATTGCATTTTGAACTTTTAACCGTAGAAGGTCGAAAAGAGTGCCAAGTATCAGGTCCTTGTGAATTATGTATCTCAGATACACTTTTCTGTGTACATAAAGAAGGAAGTTAGGAGATAATTTTGGTGGATTACCTCTTAGAGATACAGATTTCTGTCTTTAGAGATACAGATTGCTGTCTATATATGGAAGGAAAATAGAAAGGATGGAAGGGGATAATCACCGTTCATTATCTATTACAGTACAGATTTCTTGTTTACATAGGCACGGACATCCTGATTCATTCCTGGGCCATCACTTATGTGTCTCTGGAACCCTTCATTTGGCTTTGAATTCTCAGTCTCTTTTTGGGTTGTAAGCTTGTCGTCTTGTATGTCTACATGTATTTTGCCTGGGAGGTACCTCATATACCAGGTTTTCCTCTGCCTGACAGACTTCCCTTAGTGTGATCCTTCAAGGACCATCCCTGTGGCTGCTACTGTCATAATTACCTAATTTCAGTGATGGTTTTTATGAGTGAGAAATAGCCTACTGTATATGTATGTACCACACCTTGTTTCGGCTTAATCCCTCATTGGAGATTTTGCTGGTAGTGTGTCTTGGCTATCGGAAGCAGCGCTGAAGCTTTGTTGGGGTGTCCGTGCCTTTCGATCAATGGTTTTCTCAGGATATAGGCCAAGGTGTGGGAATGTCATATCCTAGTTTTAATCTCTCTGAGAGTATATTTTCAAGCATTCAGAAACTGTCCCAGAGACAGTTTAGGGGGATTCTTTTTCCTCCAGGCGCTCTCCCGCATTTATCAGTTGTAGATTGGCAATGATGACCACTGTGACTGATGGGATTTGATTTCCCATTGTCGTTTTGAATGGTGCTCCTTCAGCAGTTAGGGTTCCTTAGTGTCTTGTCCTGTTGTGGAAGTTTGATTTTGTTTGGCTTTTTTTTTTTCCCTAAAAGGTTGTCAGGAGAATTTGCGTTTGACAGTTGGGTTACTGAAAGTCGGCTGTGTTTGGAATTTATTTCTCCATTACCTGCTCCAGGATTTCCTGAGGCAGGTAATGTTGATTTCTGTCATTAACAGAAATCCAGCCCTCATGATCTGAGTTGCCAGTGAACTCTGGAGAAAATGTTGTAGTTACAGAAAATGTCCACAAGGCGGCAGGATTATTCAGGTCTACCTTTGGTCCCTGGGGTAACCAAAACCTTAGGGAAAGTTTGCTTCTTGGGCAGTGAAATAAGGAGGAATGTGCCTAGGCTAACCTGAAAGGGCTTGAGCCTCAGTAATCTTTCTCCCTAAAGCATCACACAAACAGCCTGCCCTGGCTAATCTTTCCAGGACCACAGTACTTTGCTGAGGTGCTTAGGTGCTAGTGCTAGGAGGCTGCACTCTCAGGAACGAGGCTTAAGCTGGGATCCCCAGCACCAGGAGAGGTCGAGGCTAGCTGAACCTTGCCTTCAAATCCCTTGAGGCCTTGGTACCACACGGTACTCTGGTCCCAGCCAGAACATAGGAGACAGTAGACCTTTAAAAGGGTCAACCAAGGGCACCCTGCCAGGCTGTGTCAACCATCCCCTGCTCATCAGTGGGACAGAAGCCTGTCCAGGCTCCAGGGGACGCGATAGCATCCCAAGTCAGGGAGGTCAGAGATAAGAGAGTAGGCACAGCTTTCCTCCCCTTTTTACCATCTTGTCGATGCTGCCGTGCAGTACTCTCGATTTGCAATCTCGTGGTTTTTGTCAGCGTACAGCCTCCTGACTCAGGCATACGTATTTATGGGGTGGGATATCTCTTTTTAATTTTTTTGCCATATAAAGATGAGAAGAGTCCTGAACATCAGGTCCTTCTGAATTATCTGTCTCAGTTATACTTTTCTGTGTATACATAGAAAAAACTTGGGAGATAATTATTGTGGATTATCTTTTAGAGTTACAGATTTCTGCGTATCTGGGCAAGGAAGGTAGGATGGAAGGAAAGAAAAGAATATTCCTCGTGGATATATTCTGTAATAGGTATCTTGCAGATTCACATTTCTTGTCTATGAGGATAAGGACTTCCTAATTCATTCAAGGCCCTTCACATATTCTTTTTTTCCTGGAACCCTTTGTTTGTCTTTGAATTCTCTGAGTCTCTTTTTGGATTGTAAATTTTTTGCCATGTATGCCTATTTTTCTTCTGCTGGGAAGGTATATCCTGTACCATAGTCTTCCTCTGCCGGACTGACTTGCCTGTGCCTATGATCCTTCAGGGTCCATCTGTGGCTAACAGTGTCCTTATTCCTTAATTTCAAACTGTTTTTAATGAGTGAGAAATAGTCTACTGTATATATGAACCACATCTTGTTCCAGCTTTAACCCCTTGTTGGAGATTTTTCTGGTTGTGTGTCTTTGCTATTGGAAGTGTAACCTGGAAGGGTTAATTTTAAATTTACACTGGATCTGCTTCTGTGACTTTAGCCCTTTTTGTGACAGTAAGCAAACAAAATGGCCTGCCACCTGAGCCGCCTACCTGTGAAGGACTGTAGGAAGTGAAACCTACACAGTCCCCTGCCTGAGGCTTGCCATTCTAGGGGGCATATGCAAGGATTGAATAGTCTTTTTTTCTTTATTACCTCACCTCCCTCCATAAAAGGACCTGGCAGCCAGGCCCTGAGGAGATGATTATTTTGGGGTGCTAGCTTGCTTTCTTCTCAGTCAGCTGGCTCCCTGATTAAAGTCTCTTCCTTGCCTCAACACCTCAGCTCTCAATGAATTCATTGGCCTGTTGTGCGGCAATTGGTAAAAATTTGGCTTAGCCTGCCAGAAGCCTTGCTACTTGTGGCTAGCTGGCCCCGATCAGGGAATATTGAGGCAAGACCCTAGAAGCTGCTGGGACAATTTGTTGTCTGAGGTTCTTTCCTTCAAGATTCCCTGAAGCAACACCAGCTGCCCCCAAGGCTTGGCAGTTGAGACAAGGGACAGCCAAACTTCTAGAGTCAAATTTGGTTTGTAAGATAAGTCTATCCAATTCTATAGCTTGTTCAGCCAGTTTGTTTGTTTTGTGTGTCCTTCTGTGTTAAGAGCCTATGGGCTTGATTCTGGAGGGTAAGTCACTCAGGTGTGCACATCAGGAACATTTTTTCCCCCTAAATCTGGGCTTTTCCTTTACAGGACAAGCCAGGTTGGTTGGGGTACTCATTTGCAGAGGTGGGTTATTGTCGGACTCTATCCTGAAGTGGTTCATTGGGAATGAGTTCTCATGGAGCAAGCGATCCTCAGTTCAGTTGCCCAGTCATGTCCTACTCTTTCCGACCCCATGGACTGCAGCACACCAGGCTTCCCTGTCCCTCACCAACTCCCAGAGCTTGCTCAAATTCACATCCATCCAGTCAGTGATGACATACAACCATCTCATCCTCTGTTATCCCCTTCTCTTCCTGCCTTCAATCTTTCCCAGGATCAGAGTCTTTTCCAATGAGTCCATTCTTCACACCAGGTGGCCAAAGTACTGGAGCTTCAGCTTCAGCATCAGTCCTTCCAATGAATATTCAGGACTGATTTCCTTTAGGATTGACTGGTTGGATCTCCTTGCAGTCCAAGGGACTCTCAAGAGTCTTCTTCAACACCACAGTTCAAAAGCATCAATTCTTTGGTGCTCAGCTCTCTTTATGGTCCAACTCTCACATCCATACATGACTACTGGAAAAACCATAGCTTTGACTAGTCAGACCTTTGTTGGCAAAGTAATGTCTCTGCTTTTTAATATGCTGTCCAAGTTGGTCATAACTTTTCTTCCAAGGAGCAAGGGTCTTTTAATTTTATGGCTGCTGTCATAGTCTGCAGTGATTTCAGAAAATCACTAAGAAAATAAAGAAAATAAAGTCTCTCACTATTTCTATTATTTCCCCATCTATTTGCAGTGAAGTAATGGGACCAGATGCCATGATCTTAGTTTTTTTAATGTTGAGTTTTAAGACAGCTTTTTCACTCCTCTGTTTCACCCTTATCAAGAGGCTCTTTAGTTCCTCTTCACTTTCTGCCTCAAGGGTGGTGTCATCTGTATATCTGAGGTTATTGATATTTCTCCCGGCAATCTTGATTCTAGCTTGTGCTTCATCTAGCCCGGCATTTTGTATGATGTACTCTGTTTAGAAGTTAAATAATCAGGGTGACAATATACAGCCTTGATGTACTCCTTCCCCAATTTGGAACCAGTCATTGTTCCATGTCCAGTTATAACTGTTGCTTCTTGACCTGCATACAGGTTTCTCAGGAGGCAGGTAATGTGGCATTCCAGACTCTTTTGTTAACTATGAGGCATACTCCATTTCTTCTAAGGATTCTTGCCCATAGTAGTAGATTTAATCATCTTCTGAATTAAATTCACCCATTCTGGCCCATTTTAGTTCACTGATTCCTAAAATGTCAGTGTTCACTCTTGCCATCTCCTGTTTGACCACTTCCAGTTGTTGACTAAAAAAGATGTACAACTTGAGAGTTGTGAGTTAAGTTTTATTTGGGGGCAAAATGAAGACTACAGTGTGGGAGGCAGCATCTCAGATAGCTCTGAGAGACTGCTCCAGAGTGGCAGTGGGGGAAGGTCAACATACAAGGTTTTGGTGAAGGGGGCGTTCAATGCCATGAAGTATTCATTCTCCAAAAGGTTAGTCATGAGGATCTGATGTCACCATGAAAGGATTTAGTGGTTCTCTAGATATGAGGAAATGCAAGGATGGAAATCATAAAATCTGTTCCTAAAAACATCCAACTATCTGAAGACCTGTCTCACCAGATTTCCTGGAGCACAGAGTGCCTCACTCCACCATGAACTCCGGGGTTGTTGAAGGTCAATAGCTGTAGCAGCACTGTGTTTAATCTCCTTAGAGGCAGATGGCAAATGCCTTTGCTGTTCACTGGTTGGCAATGCTCTTGGTAAGTGCCAGTTTGTAGTTGACACAGTTTACCTTGACTCATGGAACTAACATTCCAGGTTCCTACGCAATATTGTTCTTTACAGAATCATACTTTACTTCTACTGCCAGACACATGGACCATCACCAAATGGCCAATACCAAAATCAAATTGATTACATTCTTTGTAGCTGAAGATGGAGAAGCTGTACACAGTGGGGAAAAACAAGACCTGGAGCTGACTGTGACTCAGATCATCAGCTTCTCATAGCAAAATTCGGGCTTAAACTAAAGAGAGTGGGGAAAACCACTAGACCAGCCAGATATGACTTAAATCAAATCCCCTAGGACTAGGACTATGCAGTAGAGGTTCAAGGGATTAGATCTAACTAACAGTGTGCCTGAAGAACTATGAATAGAGGTCCATAATACTGTACCTCCAGTATTATGGAGGCAGCAAACAAAACCATCCCAAAGAAAAAGACAAGCAAGAAGGCAAAGTAGTTATCTGAGGAGGACTTACAAATAGCTAAGGATGGAAGAGAAGTGGAAAGCAAGCGAGAAAGGGAAAGGTATATCCAACTAAACGCAGATTTCCAAAGATCAGCGTGGAGAGACAAGAAGGCCTTCTTTAATGAAAGGTGTCTAAAACTAGAAGAATGCAGAAGTGGAAACACCAGAGATCTCTTCAGGAAAGTTGGAGATATCAAGGGAACATTTTGCCCAAAGATGGGCACAATAAAGGACGTAAATGGTGGAGACCTAGCAGACGCAGAAGAGATCAAGAATAAACGGAAGGAATACACAAAAGAACTCTATAAAAAAGATCCAAATGAACCACATGGTGTGGTAAGCCACACAGAGCCAGACATTCTGGAAAGTGAAGTCATGTGGGCCTTAGGAAGCATTGCTGCTAATAAAGCTAGTGGATTGATGAAATTCCAGTAGAACTGTTGAAAACCCTAAAGAATGATGCTATCAAGGTGTTGCATTCAATATGTCAGCAAATCTGGAAGAGCCAGCAATGGCCACAGAACTAGAAAAGGTCAATCCTCAGCCCAATTGCCAAGAAGGGCCTTACTAAAGAATGTATTAACCATCTGACAGTTGCACTCATCTCCCGTGCTAGTAGGGTCATGCTTAAAATCTTGCATGCTAGGCTTCAGCATTATGCAAACCAAGAACTTCCAGATGTCCAAGCTGGATTTAGAAAAGGGAGAGGGGCCAGAGATCAAATTGCCAACATTCACTGGATTGTAGAGAAAGCTAGGGATTTCCAGAAAAACATTTACCTCTGTTTCATCGACTATACCAAAGCCTTTGACTATGTGGACCATAATAAACCATGGAAAGCTCTTAAAGAGATGGGAATACCAGACCATCTTACATGTCTCTTGAGAAACCTCTATGCAGGTCAAGAAGCAACAGTTAGAGAACCCTGTATGGAACAACTGATTGGTTCAAAATTGAGAAAGGAGTACAACAAGGCTGTCTGCTGTCACCCTGTTTGTTCACTATATGCTGAGCACATCATGAGAAATGCTGGGCTGGATGAGTTGCAAGGTGGAATCAAGATAGGTGGGAGAAACATCAACAGCCTCAGATATGTGGATGA
Organism: Capricornis sumatraensis; assembly: GCF_032405125.1. Classification (NCBI taxonomy): domain Eukaryota; kingdom Metazoa; phylum Chordata; class Mammalia; order Artiodactyla; family Bovidae; genus Capricornis; species Capricornis sumatraensis. The sequence goes on from NC_091069.1 coordinate 60,459,818, forward strand.
CACCACCCTACTGGCAGAAACTGAAGAGGAACTAAAGAGCCTCTTGATGAGGGTGAAGGAGGAGAGCGAAAAAGCCAGCCTAAAATTAATTATTAAAAAAAACTAAGATCATGATGAAAACAAGGCCCAGTTGTGAATATGCCTGGTGGTGGAAGTAAAGTCCTATGCTGTAAAGAACAATATTACAAAGGAACCTGGAATGTCAGGTCCCTGAATCAAGGTAAATTGGAAGCGGTAAATTGGAGATGGCAAGAGTGGACATTAACATTTTAGGAATCAGTGAACTAAAATGAACTGGAATGGGTGAAATTAATTCAGAAGACCATTATATCTACTACTGTGGGCAAGAATCCGTTAGAAGAAACAGAGTAGCCTTTATAGTCAACAAAAGAGTCAAAATGTGGTATGTGGTACAATCTCAAAAACGGCAGAATGATCTCTGTTTGTTTCCAAGGCAAACCATTCAATATCACAGTAATCCAAGTCTATGCCCCGACCAGTAATGCCAAAGAAGCTGAAGTTGAACAGTTGTATGATGACCTATAATATCTTCTAGAACTAATACCAAAAAATGACGCTCTTTTCATCATAGGGGACTAGAATGCAAAAGTAGGAAGTCAAGATACCTGGAGTAACAGGCAAATTTGGCCCTGGAGTACAAAATGGAGCAGGGCAAAGGCTAACAGAGTTTTGCCAAGAGAACGCACTGGTTATAGCAAACCCCGCTTCCAACAACACAAGAGATGACTCTACATGTAGACATCACCGGATGGTCAATCCTGAAATCAGATTGATTATATTCTTTGCAGCTGAAGATAGAGAAGCTCTATACAGTCAGCGAAAACAAGACCAGGAGCGGACTGTGGCTCAGATCATGAATTCCTTATTGCAAAATCCAGATTGAAGAAAGCAGGGAAAACCACTAGACCATTCAGGTACAATCAAAATCAAATTCTTTATGATTATACAGTGGAAGTGAGAAATAGATTCATGGGATTAGATCTTATAGACAGAGTACCTGAAGAACTATGGACGGAGATTTGTGACATTGTACAGGAGGCAGGGATCAAGACCATCCCCAAGAAAAAGAAATACAAAAAGGCAAAATGGTTGTCTGAGGAGGCCTTACAAGGAAAAAAGAGAAGCTAAAGGCAAAGGAGAAAAGGAAAGATCTACCCATCTGAATGCAGAGTTCCAAAGAATAGCAAGAAGAGATAAGAAAGCCTTCCTCAGTGATCAATGCAAAGAAATAGAGGAAAACAATAGCATGGGAAAGACGAGATATTTCTTAAAGAAAATTAGAGATAGTAAGCGAACATTTCATGCAAAGATGGGCTCAATAAAGGACAGAAATGGTATGGACCTAACAGAAGCAGAAGATATTAAGAAGAGGTGGCAAGAATACACAGAACAGAAGAACAAAAAGATTCGAATGACCCAAATAACCACGATGGTGTGATCACTCACCTAGTGCTAGACATCCTGGAGTCTGAAGTCAAGTGGGCCTTAGGAAGCATCACTATGAACAAAGCTAGTGGAGATAATGGAATTCCAGCTGAGCTATTTCAAGTCCTAAATATGATGCTATTAAAATGCTGTGCTCAATATGCCAGCAAATTTGGAAAACTCAGCAGTGGTTACAGGACCGGGAAAGGTCAGTTTTCATTCCAATCTCAAAGAAGGGCAATGCCAAAGAATATTCAAACTATCACACAATTGCACCCTGTTTATTTAACTTCTATGCAGAGTACATCATGCAAAATGTGGGCTGGATGAAGCACAAACTGGAATCAAGATTGCTGGGACAGTTATTAATAACCTCAGATATGCAAATGAAACCACTCTTATGGCAGAAAGCAAAGAGAAACTACAGAGCCTCTTAATGAAAGTGAAAGAAGAGAGTGAAAAAGCTGGCTTAAAACTCAACATTCAAAAAACTAGATCATGGCATCTGGTCCCATCACTTCATGGCAAATAGATGGGGAAACAATGGAGATATATATATATATCTATATCTGATATATGAGTACTGCTACTCCCACTTTCTTTTGATTTACTTTTGCATGGAAATACTTTATCCAGCTCCTCATGTTCAGTCTGTATGCATCCCTAGGTCAGAGATGGGTTTCTTACAGACAGTGTATATAGGAATCTTCTTTTTTTGTATCCATTCAGCCAATCTGTGTCATTTGGTTTGAATATTTAGGCCATTTACACATAAGGCAATTATTGATATATGATCCTTTAACCATTTACTTTATTGTTTTGGGTTGTTTTTTGGATTTCCTGTTTAGAGAAGTTCCTTTAGCCATCTGTTGAAAAGCTGGTTTGGTGGCGCTAACTTCTCTTAACTTTTGCTTTCTTTAGAGTTTTTGATTTCTCCTTTGACTCTGAATGAGATCCTTGCTAGACAGCATAATCATGAGTTTAGGTTTTTCACTTTTATCACTTTAAGTGTGTCCTGCCATCCCCTTCTGATTCGTAGAGTTTCTGTTGAAAGTTAAGCTGTTAGCTTTAAGAGGATCCCCTTGTAAATTATTTGTTGCTTTTGTGTTTAATTTTTGTTAGTTTGATTAACACATCTTTTTTGTCAGGGAATAGTTTACAGGAGGATTCCTACGTGCTGTTTCTCATAAATTCTCTTTTCCTTATCAGTTCCTATTCCGGAAACAAGTAGAGTTGCACACAGCTCTCAGGACTGAGATCATGAGAAATGGTATCTGCTTGGATTCCTTTCAATAACTCCCTTCAGTGACTCTTTTCAGTGTCAGCGACCTTGTATGTATTAGACTATCCATATTGTGGCTACTGATAAAATTTCATCCTGTGTAATAGCTGAGTAATCATCTTACTAAAGATATATAAGCCTGCATTTCTGCTAATAAAATACCTCTGCTCCATCAGAGCTGGGGTCCCCATGTCTTTCTTTCTTTCTCTCTCTCTCTCTCTCTCCCTCCAGCTCTCTCTTTCACTTTTTTATTGTCGACTCCAGACCACCAGGTTCTGGTCCATTAAAGGACCCCAACACTTTTTATGCTTTTCCTTGGGTTAATCCTGCCTGGGTTGCCCTGAGCTTCCAGGACTTGGGTGGATATTTTCTTTCTCATTTTAGGAAAGTTTTCAACTATAATCTCCTAAAATACTTTCTCATGGTCTTTTCTTTTGTCTTCTTCTGGGACCCCTATGATTCAAAGGTTGCTATGTTTAATGTTGTCACATAAGTCTCTGAAATTGTTCTCATTACTTTTTATTCTTTTTTCTTTATTGTGTTCTTTCTGGTTCAGTTTTTTCTACCATTTTTCTTCCAGCTCACTTTATCCATTCTCTTTTGCCTCAGTTACTCTACTTTTGGTTCCCTGAATATTCATTAGAAGTACTGATGCTAAATCTGAAGCTCCAATACTTTGGCCAAGAGCTGACTCATTGGAAAAGACCCTGATGCTGAGAAAGATTGAGTATAGGCAGGGAAAGGGGCAACAGAGGATGAGATGGTTGGATGGCCTTATTGACTCAGTGTACATGAGTTTGAGCAAACTCCAGGAGATAGTGAAAGATAGGAAGGCGTGGAATGCTGCTTATCTGGGGTTGCCAGGTCCAGTACTGTGTTTTAGGGTGTCTGTAGGTTCAGTATGGCTTTGTGCAGCTTATCTACTAAGGTGCAGGACTGTGCTTCTGTTTTCCTGAAGGATTGGTATGGGACATTTAGTTCTGGAGCTTGCTAACTTTTGGGTGGGGCTTGGTCTTAGTGTTGAGATGGAGGCCTTTGGGAGACTTCTTGCCTATTAATGATCTGTGGGATCAGGAGCTCTCTAGTGGTCTGAAGTCCTAGAGTTGAGCCTCCTCCCTCAGGGGTTCAGGCCTGACTTCTTACTATAGCATCAAGATTTCACAGGCCACACAGCACAGAAGACAAAATCCCTAGACTAATGGTGCAATCACTCTCAACAGCCAAGATCATCCCAAAAGATTCACACATTTATACAGAGGAGGAATGAGTGGAAAAGGAAAAAAAGAAAAAAAGAGTCTCAAAAGAGAAGAGAGCAATCAAGCCAATACTCAAACCCCTAAATAAATATAGATACTAAAAATTTTTAGTAGATTCTCAAAGACACAAAACCAAAAGATAAAATAAAACAAAAATCAAAAGCACAAAAAAATTAAACTCTCAAAAATACAAAGTAAAAAATAAAACATCTAAAACAAAAAACAAAAACATGGAATTTACTTTACAATAAAGTTTTTTAGAAGAGGAAAAATTAGATTATAAAAAATAAAAATTAAAAAATTAATAAAGAGTCACATTAGGGCAGTATGAGAAAAAAAATATAAAGGGGGGAAGCAGGTAAATCTGTAGAGAGTAGAATTGAGAAGAATGTCCAAGTAAATGTCTCCATTTTCTGTTCCAGTTGACTTGTCTACTCAGAAAGTCTTCCAATGTATCTGAGATCTCTAGACCTATTGTGGGCAGAGTGGGCTCTGCTCAGACTCAGGTCTTGCTCCAGTTTGTATTTGCTCTCAAAATCTACAGTTGTCTCTAACATACAGTCTCAGGCTAAATCCTAGAATTTAAGTCACTGCAGCTGTAACTTCTAGAACAGTTTCCCCATCTTTCCTTTGCTCACACAGCCTCTGGTGTTCTGCTTTGGTTTGGGGCCGCCTTTGCTTTTAAGTCTCTCTCCCACGTCTGTTCACTGCCCAGACAAGAGGGGGTGAAAGCGGCAGTTTATTCAGGTTCACTTGCTCAGCTGTGCTGAGGAAAGAGGTGTGCAGGGAGTGATCACTGCAGCTAGGCTGTGCAGGGGTCGCCCCAGTCTGAAGAAGCTTGTGCGCTTCCCCAGGGGAGTTGGTCCCAGGTTGTGGGACCCTTTGCAGAGCCAAGCCACTAAAGTTCTCAGGAAGATGTGGGTGGTGACACTCACAGCTTGGCAGTAGTTGTGATCTCTGGGGCTGAGTTCATAGTGGTCTCCTGCCTTCCACCTCTGGCACCATGCCTATCTCTTTATCTCTGGGGCTGCAGACCACAAGCAGCTCACCCCCTTTCAGCATCTGCTTGGGAGAGGTCTCATGTTCTGTGAGTGTGTGGAATCAGTGTAGCATTAGAGCCTTCTTGCAGGAATGATCCTTTGTTTCTCTGGCAGATTGAGAGTTTTCCTGGTTTGCCTCTGCTGTGCTATACCAGGTCCCTTAGAGTATCTTTGCGGCAGTCAGCACTGGCCCACTCTCTGAGGTCTGATTCCTGAAGCCTGGATTTTGGCAGCTAGCCCCCGCTCACTGTGGGCCGATGAGAGCACTTGAGCCACTCCTCAATTGGGAAGTGCTGTTTGGCTCAGTCTCTGTGGTGAATTTTCTCCATTTGCCTTTGGAGCACCTGTCTTGCTGCACTGCACTCCCCTCTGAGGTTCCAAAGCTCCCCCTAATCCTGCCTGTGCGGGGTTTCCCAGTGTGCAGAAACCGCCTCTCCTTCAGGACTCCCTTTCCCAGGGCACAGGTCCCCATTCTGAAATCCTTTGTATCCCTTTTAGTCTCCGTCTTTTGCCCTACTTCATTCCAATGAGATTGGTTTGCCTTTCTGGGAGTCTGGGGTCCTCTGTCAGCGTTCAGAAGATGTTCTGTGGGAGTTGCTCTACATGCAGGTTATTTTTCGATATATTTGTGAGGGAGAAGACGTTCTCCCCGTCCTCCTCTTCTGCAATCTTGAAGGTCCTCTTGATCATATGGTTTTTATCTTTCAATTTTAAAAAAATTAGAAAAAAATTATTTTTATTGAAGGATAGTTGCTTTACAGAATTTTGTTGTTTTCTGTCAAACCTCGGCATGAATCAGCCACAGGTATACATACACCCCCTCCCTTTTGAAGCTCCCTCCCATCTCCCTCCCCATCCCACTCCTCTAGGTTGATACAGAGCCCCTGTTTGAGTTTTCTGAGCCATGCAGCAAATTCCCTAGGCTATCTGTTTTACATACGGTAATGTAAGTTTCCATGTTACTCTTTCCATACATCTCACCCTCTCCTCCCCTCTCCCCATGTCCATAAGTCTATTCTCTATGTCTGTTTCTCCAGTGCTGTCCTGTAAATAAATTCTTCAGTACCATTTTTCTAGATTCTGTATATATATGTTAGAATATGATATTTATCTTTTGCTTTCTGACTTCCTTCACTCTGTATAATAGGCTCTAGGTTCATCCACCTCATTAGAACTGATTCAAATGTGTTCCTTTTTATAACTGGTAATATTCCATGTGTTATCTTTCAATTTTTTAATATGGTCTATCATGTTGATTGATTTGCTTATATTGAAGAATCTTTGGATCCCTGGGCTGAACCCCGATGGACCATGGTATATGATTCTTTTAATATGTTGGTGGATTCTGTTCATTAGAATTTTGCTGAGGATTTTTGCACCCATGTTCATCAGTGATATGGCCTATAATTTTCTTTTTTTTTTGGTGATATCTTTGTCTGGTTTTTGTATCAGGGTGATGGTGGCCTTGTAGAATAGGTTTGAGGGTTTTCCTTTCTCGGCAAATTTCTGAAACAATTTGAGCAGGATAGGCGTTAGCTCTTCTCTGGGTTTTGATAAAATTAGATTGTGAAGTCATCTGGCCCTGGGCTTTTTTTTGTTGGGAGATTTTGATCAGCTTCAATTTCAGTGCTTGTGATTGGTCTGTTCATATTTTCTATTTCTTCCTGGTTCAGTTTTTGAAGGTTGTGCTTTTCTAAGAATTTGTCCATTTCTTCACGGTCGTCCATTTTATTGGCGTATAACTCATAGAACTCTCTTGTGATCATTTGTATTTCTGCATTGTCTGTCGTAATTTCTTTTTCATTTCTAATTTTATTGCTTTCAGGTTTCTCCCTTTTTCTTTTAATGAGTCTGGCTAATGGTTTGTCTATTTTATCTCCTCAAAGAACAAGCTTTTAGTTTCATTGATCTTTGCTATTTTTCCTTCATCTCTTTTATAGTTACTTCTGCTCTGATTTTTATGATTTCTTTCCTTCTAGTAAATTCGGGTTTTTTATTCTTCTTTTTCTAGTCGCTTTCAGTGTCTGGTGAATTTTTGCCATGCTTCTTCACGTGCTGCATGTTTCTTTGTCTTTTCATTTCGTTTAGTTACTGTTTGGACTCTCCTTTCTGCAGACTGCAAGGTCCCAGTTCATCTTACATGTGGAGTCTCCTCCGAGTGTGTGCAGTTGGCCCAATGCGTTGTGAAAGTTTCTTCATGAGGGGACTGGTTCCTGTCTTCTGGTGAATGGAACTGGATCTTGTCTCTCTAAGGGGCAGTGTCATGCCCAGTGGTGTGTTATGGAATGTCTGTGAGCGTGGCATGACTTCGGGCAGCCTGACTGTTAATGGGTAGGATTGTGTTCCTGTTTTTGCTAGTTGTTTGTTGTGTGATGTCCAGCATTGAAGTTTGCTGGCCTTTATATGCTGCCAGGTCTTAATGTTAAGATGGAGGCCTTTAGGAGAGCTCTCACCAATTAATATTCCTTTGGTTTAGGGGTTCACTGATGATCCAACATATTGGATTCAGGTCTCTCACCTTGGAGGTTCAGGCCCAACCCCTTGCTGAGCACCAAACCTCCACAAGTCACATGGTACAGAATTGTAAAAGAAAGAGAGAAAAAAATGAAACCAACCTTGAAAAAAATTAACAGGCAGACAAACCTCCAAGATAAACAGTAAAACGATATTAACTAGACAGGAACACACAAAGAAACTCAAACTCACTCTCAGAAAAGGAAGAAAGAAAGAAAGAATAAAGAGAAGAACCAAAAAAAGAAGAGAGCAATCAAATCAATAAACAAATTCATAAATGAAAACAGGCACTAAAAACTCGAGTAGCAAATATACAAAGCCAAAACATGGGAAAGTACATTATAATGAAAAGGTATTGTAGAAATAGGGAGGAAATAAAATAAATTTATTTAAAAATAAAACATAAAAAGAAGAAAAGGCAAGCAAAAAAATAAAAATTAAATGATTATTAAAAAGGAATAAAAATAGAACAAAACAAAAACAGAAAAAAAACTACATATAGATATATAGACAGAGAGGTACTAAGAAGAATATTATCCTGTGGCATTAGTTGTCCTCTCCACACATTTTGCCCCAGTCAATGCGCCTACTCAGAAAGTCCTCCAATATTTCTCAGAAGGTCTCTTTCTGGGCCTGCTCTGGGCACTGTGGAGTCAGCTCCTACTCAGATATGCCCTAACTGAAGCTTGTTCTTGCTTCCAAAGTCCACAACTGCCCCCAGGGTCCACAATCTCAAGCTAATTGTAGGGTTTAAACCCAAAGCACCTGCTTCTGCAGGAATGAATTCTTTCCTTTTCTTTATTCATACAGCTTCTGTGTTCCGTTTTGGTATTGGTCCTGCCTTTGCTTGCAGGCTGCTCTCCAGCATCTGTTCTCTGCCCAGAAAAGAGGGAGTGAAGGTCCAGGCTTATAAAGGCTTATCTGTTCAGTCAGACTGGGGAGAGGGAGGGTTATGGCAGCCACAATTGGAATGTGCAAGGAGTGCCTGGAGGAGTAGAGACCTGCCATATGTTGCTACAGTCTGAGGCAGGTCATGAGCTTTGCCAGAGGAATTAGCCCTAGGTCATGGATCCCTAGAAAGAGGCAAGCTGCATGGGCTCACAGGAGGTTGTGGTTAGTGATATGCATCTGCTCACAGGTTGGCAGTCACTGAAGCCACCATCACACCCACCTCTGGGATCACAGACCCCAGCCTTGTCTCATCCACACTTCTGGCACTCATGACAACCTTGGCAATAGCAGGTCGACAGGTGTGTCAATCTCTGGGTTTGGAGACCACAGCCAGCTCATTCCACCTATGGCACTTGTGAAGGCAGGATCCTGCAATCTGGGAACACTTAGAGTTACAGGATCCAAGGAGTTAGTCCCCATAACAATGATCTCTTGCCTCTCTACAGGCCCAGAATTTTCCCTGGAACCCCTCAGCTTTGTCATAGTAGACCCTCAGAGTTTCTTCACAGCAGTCAACCTCAGGCTTCTCCCTGGGGTCCAACCCCTAAAGCCTGAACCTCAGCACCCAGCACCAGTTTTGCAGCAATGGACTTACATACAGCTTCTTGGCTGTGAGTTGCTAGTCAGTACTGGTCTCTCTGCCAAATTCTCTTCTCTTTGTCTTCCACACACTTGTAGCTGCACTTCCCCTCTGAAGTTCTGAAATTTCCCCTGGTCCTTGCCTGTGAGAAGGTTTCTGAGTGTGCAGAAACTTTTCCTCCTTCAGAACTCCCTCCCCAAGGTGAAGGATCCAAAGGACGCAACTTCAGCAAAGGGAATAAATTATTATAAGAGGCCTTTTCTGTTGCCTCTTATTTACATTGTCTTGTACAAAAGCTTTATCAGCTGTGTAGAAAAATTTGACAGAAGCAGGTAAGAGAAAAGTTAAAGGGTAAATAAGAGCATTTAAAATTTTTATTTATTTTTAATTGAAGGATAATTGTCTTATAATGTGTTGATTTCTGCCATTCATCAACATTAATTAGCCATATGTATATATATGTCCCCTCCCTCTTGAAACTCCCTCCCACCTCCCACCCCATCCCAACTCTCTAGTTGGTCACAAAGTTTCCTGCATCATACAGCAAATTCCCACTATCTATTTTACATATGGTGATGTGTATGTTTCCACGTTACTCTCTCAAGTCATCCCACCCTCTCCTTCTCCCATTGTGTCCACAAGTCTGTTCTCTGTGCCGGCATCTCCACTGCTGCCCTTCACATATGTTTATCAGTACCATCTTTCTAGAGTCCATATATGTCCATTAATATATGATATTTGTTTTTCTTTTTGTGATTTACTCCATTCTGTATAATAGGCTCTAGGTTTATCCACCTCATTAGAATTGACTCAAGTGCATTCCTTTTCATGGCTGAGAAATATTCCATTGTATATATATATACCACAGTTTGATTATGCATTCATCTGTCAAAGGACATCTAGGTTGCTTCTATTGTCCTAGCTTTTGTTAACAGTGCTGCAATGAACATTGGAATACATGTGTTTTTTTCAATCATGGTTTTCTCAGGGAATATGCCCACTCGTAGGACTGTTGGGTCATTTGGTCATTTTATTCCTAGGTTTTTAAAGGAATCTTCATACTGTCCTCCAATACTTTGACCACTTGATATAAAGAGCTGACTCACTGGAAAAGACCCTGATGCTGGGAAAGATTGAAGGCAGGAGGAGAAGGGGATGTCAGAGAATGGGATGGTTGGATGGTATCACTGACTCAATGGATATGAGTTTGAGCAAACTCTGGGAAATAGTGAAGGACAGGGAAGCCTGGCATGCTGCGTTCCTTGGGTTTGCAGAGTCAGAAACAATTTAGTGACTGAACAACAAACAGTACTGTTCTCCATAGTGGCTGTATCTATTTACATTCCCACCAGCAGTGCAAGAGGGTTCCCTTTTCTCCCCACTATCTCCAGCATTTGTAGCTTTTAGATTTTTTGAGGATGGCTTTTCTGACCAGTGTGATGTAATAAATCATTGTAGTTTTGATTTGCATTTCTCTAATAATGAGCAATATTGAGCATCTTTTCATGTATTTACTAATCATCTGTATGTCTTTGGAGAAACGTCTGTTTAGGTCTTATGCCCACTTTTTGATTGAATTGTTTATTTTTCTGGTGTTGAACTTCTTGTATATTTCAGAGATCAAGCCTTTGTCAGTTGTTTCAGTTGCTATTATTTTCTCCCATTCTGATCTTGTCTTTTCACCTTGTTTACATTTTTCTTTGCTGTGCAAAAGCTTTAAGTTTTATTAGAGCCCATGTATTTATTTTTGTTTTTATTGCCACTACTCTAGAAGATGGATCATTGAGTATCTTGTTGTGATTTATGTCGGAGTGTTCTGCCTATGTTTTCCTCTAAGAGTTTCATAGTTTCTGTTCTAACATTAGGTCTTTAATTCCATTTTGAGTTTATTTTCATGTATGGTGGTGTCATGCTTGGTTTTCATGTTTGTTTTCATGTATGGTATTCTAATTTCATCCTTTTACACATAGCTGTCCAGTTTTCCCAGAACCATGTACTGAAGAGGTTGTCTTTTCCCCATGGTGTAGTCATGCCTTCTTTGTTGAAAATAAGGTGTCAGGATATAGTGCATGGGTTTATCTCTGGCATCTCTCTCTTGTTCCATTGATCTATATTTCTTTTTTGTGCCAGTACCATGTTGTTTTGATGACTATAACTTTGTAATATAGTCTGGAGTCAAGAAGCTTGATTCCTCCTGCTCCATTCTTCTTTCTCATGATTGCTTTGGCTATTTGGGATCTTTTGTATTTCCATACAAATTGTGAAAGTTTTTGTTCTAGTTGTGAAAAATGCAGTTGGTAATTTGATAGGGATTGCATTTAATCAGGAGAAGGCAATGGCAACCCACTCCAGTACTCCTGCCTGGAAAATCCCATGGACAGAGGACCCTGGTAGGCTGCAGTCCATGGGGTTGCTAGGGGTTGGACACGACTGAGCAACTTCACTTTCCCTTTTCACTTTCATGCATTAGAGAAGGAAATGCCAACCCACTTCAGTGTTCTTGCCTGGAGAATCCCAGGGATGGGGGAGCCTGGTGGGCTGCCGTCTATGGGGTCACACAGAGTCGGACACTACTGAAGCAACTTAGCAACAGCAGCAGCATTTAATCTATAGATTACTTTATGTCGTATAGTCATTTTCACAATATTCATTCTTCCAGTCCTGAAATGTGGTATACTCTCCATCTTTTAATGTCATCTTTGATTTCTTAGACAAGAATATTTTGAAAACTTATACCAGAACATCCTCATGTGTCTCCTTGATTGATAGTTGCTTCAGTTTTCTAAAAAGCTTGCTAGGATTGCCTTAGGCAAATATAGTTCATAAGCTTAAAAACATTCTTAGGAGGAAGAATCTTCACTAGTGCAAGTTGCCAATGTAATATATTAGTTTGTTAACATCCCTTATTAAACTATGATAAATACATATCAATCTGCTTACATGTGTCATTTTAAAAATATTTTCTTAAAATTTTCCTGTAAGTCTACAATTCATTTTACAGTTTTGTACTTTAGCAACTTTTAGCATTAAGCTTAAAGCATTAAATCCTTTGGATTAAATTTTTAAAAATTAATCATAAATATTCATTGAATCATTAAATGACAATCTCTAATGGCAAGTCTAAGACTACTGTAATTTTTGAAATTAAAACATTTTTATTTTTAGAAACATTTTGGGTTTACAAAAACTGAGCAGAAAGTACAGAATAGATTTATTTTAAATTGGTGCCAGAACTTTTTTACCTTCTAAATTCTACTAATGATCAGCTTCATTGTCATTATCATCATTCTAATCATCAGATTGTCTTCATTCTTTTTTTTTTCCTTAAAATCTTTACGTTTGAGACAGAAGTGTTACAGGTACACATGGGAAAGCAATACATGATCCCAGTTGAAAGTGAAGATGATCTAGTCAGAAAGTTTTTACACCTGTCAGCTAATGCTGACGCTCTGATTATGATATGCCACAGGGCTCAAAGAAATGGTAATTAGTATTCCTCTCCTTCCTCTCCCTTTCCTTCAACGGAATCCACACCAACCTCCTCATAATCCTTCTCAAGGGCAACCACGTCCTCACAGGCCTCAGACAACTCTCCTTCCTCCATGCCCTCACCCACATACCACTGAACAAAGGCATGCTTGGCACACATCGGGTCAGCTTGTGGTCCAGGCAAGCCCAGACCTCAGTGATAGCTGTGGTGTTGCTCAACATGCACATAGTTCACTGGACTGGTCAAATCTCCACCAGGTACCACAGTGGGAACCTAGTAATTAATGCCAACCTTGAAATCAGTGGGGCACCAGGCCACAGACTGTGAGATGCACTCGGTCTTGATGGTGACAATGGCAGTACAACATCTTTGGGAACCTCGTCACCATAGTACAACAGGCAGCAGGCCATGTATTTACCATCACGAGGGTCACTTTTCACCATCTGGTTAGATGGCTCAAAGCAAGCATTGGTGATCTCTGCTACAGAAAGCTGTTCTTGGTGGGCTTTCTCTGCAGAGACGACAGGGGTGTATGTGGCCAGAGGGAAGTGGATGCGGGGATAGGGCAGCAGGTTGGTCTGGAACTCTGTCAGACCCACAGTCAGGGCTCCATCAGACCTCAGGGAAGCAGTGATGGGGGACACTATCTGGATAACAGGCAGTTAAGATTCGTGTAGGTTGGGTGCTCAATATCGAGGTTTCTACAACAGGTGTCATAGATGGCCTAATTGTCAACCATGAAGGCATAATCAGATGCTTCAGGATGGTGTGGTGGTGAGGATGGTGTTGTAGGGCTAAACTACAGTTGTGGAAACCTGGGGGGCTGGGTAAATAGAGAATTCCAGCTTGGACTTCTTGCTATAATCAACAGAGAGATGTTCCATCAGCAGGGAGGTAAACCTAGAACCAGTTCCCCCACCAAAGCTGTGAGCACCAAGAAGCCCTGAAGATCGGTGCACTGGTCAGCCAATTTCCAAGTTCGGTCCAAGACAAGGTCAATGATCTCCCTGCCAATGGTATAGTGACCTCAGGCACAGTTATTGGCAACATCTTCTTTATCTGTGATAAGCTTCTCAGGGTGGAGGAGCTGGAAGTAGGTGCCAGTGTGAACCTCATCAATGACTGTGGGTTCCAGGTCTACAGACAATGCCCTGGGCACATGCTTGGCAACACCTGTCTCGCTGAAGAAGGTGTTGAAGGTGTCATCTCCTCCCCCAATAGTCTTATCACTTGGCGTCTGGCCATTAGGCTGGATGCTGTGTTCTAGGCAGTAGAGCTCCCAGCAGGCATTGCCGATCTGGACACCAGCCTGGCCAACGTGGAAGGAGATGCTCTAACATGTGGTGGCTATAGGTCAGCAGGCACAGGCAATAGTACACCCCAAGTCCCAGTTACCATTCCTGACAACCTAAGAGTCAAGGTAAGTAATGCACTCTGTCTTCACTCTTCAGCTATGTATTCATTATTTAGCTAATTCTCCAAAAGTCTGATGGAAATTCTGAGCTTGATTTTTTTCCACCTTTTACTGTATAAAAGAATAGGCTAGCCAGGCACATTATCAGGACAAAATAAGAATCAAAACAATCTCTCTCTCATGAATGTTAATAAATGTATACAGATCCTCAACTTTTGAAAAAATTCTTTTGTAAGTAGGTAAAAGCCAGAGGAATTGACAGGCTCCCAGATACCGCTCAAGATCCTTGTTGTTGCTTAGTTAGAAAGTCATGTCTGATTCTTTTGCAGCCCCATGGACTGTCAAGCTCTTTTGTCCATGGGACTTTCTAGGCCAGAATACTCAAGTGGGTTGCTATTTCCTTCTCCAGAGGATCTTCCCAATCCATGGATAGAACCCATGTCTTCTGCATTGCAGGTAGATTCTCTATCTGTGAGCCATCTGGGAAGGACAAGTTTATTGAAAGATGAATAGGAGTTTGTTTTGTGGAAAATATTAGAATACATGCTGGAGAGGGTACAAAATAGGAAATGAGAATGAGTAAAATGAAAAAGACCTCAAGAGAAATGACAATTTTTTGATAAAATAATAAAAGGGAAATAAATTCTAATATTACTACTAACTCAAGTATTTTTAAACTTTCAGAAACAAGGGAAGGCTGTTGTTTCTGGAATGGAGATCACTCTGGATTTGATAGACAATCTGGGACTCAGTAGTTCTAACATTAGAATGGTATACCTGTCACTGTGATCCTTCTGTTCTGCACACAAGGAAAGCAGAAATGCTTTAAAAAAAAATACAGAAGCATAACTCTGCTAACAGCATTGACCTCTACAGAAAAACAAATCATTTGATGTTACTTTCTTTATTAACTTACTCATGCTGGCCAGTACTCATCCCCATATAGGCTCAGACATGAAGATGATGGGGATTCAGTCCCTGAGAGTTCATCAAGTAACATCAAGTAACAACAGTCCTTTCTTCTGGTTTCTACCTGTAAAAGATGCCTGGTGGTCCATAAAAATAATAATCAGCTTATGATTAAATGCATTCACATCTTTACACATATCCAAATAGCAATTTTGCCTTTTCATACTGTTCATGGGGTTCTCAAGGCAAGAATACTGAAGTGGTGAAAAGCTGGCTTAAAACTCAACATTCAAAAAACTAAGATCATGGCATTCGGTCCCATCACTTCATGGCAAATAGGTGGGGAAACAATGGAAACAGTGACAGACTTTATTTTTGGGGCTCCAAAATCACTGCAGGTGATAACTGCAGCCATGAAACTAAAAGACACTTTCTCATTGGAAGAAAATCTATGACCAACTTAGACAGCATATTAAAAAACAGAGACATTACTTGGCCGACAAAGGTCTGTCTATTCAAAGCTATGGTTTTTCCAGTAGTCATGTATGAAAGTAAGAATTGGACCATAAAAAAGCTGAGCCCTGAAGAAGTGACGCTTTTGAAGTGTGGTATTGGAGAAGACTCTTGAGAGTCCCTTGGACTGCAAGGAGATGAAACCAGTCCATCCTAAAGAAAATCAATCCTGAATATTCATAGGAAGGACTGATACTGAAGCTGAAGCTCCAATACTTTGGCCACCTGATGCAAAGAACTGAGTCACTGGAAAAGATCCTGATGCAGGACAGGACTGAAGGCAGGAAGAGAAGGGGATGACAGAGGGTGAGATGGTTGGATGGCATCACTGACTTGATGGACTTGCGTTTGAGCAAGGTCAGGGAGTTGGTGATGGACAGGGAAGCCTGGCGTGTTACAATCCATGGGGCTGCAAAGAGTCGGACACGACTGAGTGACTGAACTGAACTGAAATAGCAATTTTAAATCTGGATAATTTAAAAGATTTTTTCAATTGACAAAGTAATTTCAACTGAAAATCCCATTTGAGAACTGATAATATTAATAAGCCACTGACAACTGATGTTAGTTAAACCCATAGTGTTATTTCTTTGAACAAGGATTAAATCAGTAAGAACAAGGATGGAAACAAGCAAATAAACACAAAGCATGTGTACCTTTGTATTTATGAGTGAGTGATCATTTACAAAAATCCCTGAACTAAGAACATGAATCATAGTCTACCCTAAGCTACCATAGGCCTCTAAGTTAGGTCTCTAAGTTCTTATATTGACATTATCAACCCATAAAACTCACAGTTTGTCCAGAAAAGGCTATTAATAGAAGTTCAACAAAAGAGACAAGTGTGCATATGAAAATATTGACTTTTTGAGAGGTCCTCCATAAGTTATCTCAGAGCTAAAGTCAAATTTGAGAGCCCAGCACACAATTCTGTTGTTAAAATGCTTGTAAACCATTGATATACCTGAATTAATGTCTGCTTTCCTCTTCTTCTTCTTTCAATTTCACTTGAGATTTGGTGCTCAAGGCTGGTGCACTGGGATGACCCAGAGGGATGGGAGGGGGAGGGAAGTGGGAGGGGGATTCAGGATGGGGGACACATATACACCCATGGCGGATTCATGTCAGTGTATGGCAAAACCAATACAATGTTGTAAAGTAAAAAAATAAATTGATTAATTAAAAAATAAAAAATTAATTTTTATTGGAGTATAGTTGGTTTACAATGTTTTATTATGTGTTATACAGCAAAGTAAATCAGTAATACATGTTGCACTTTTTTATGTTTTCCCATATAAGTTATTACAGAGTATTGACTGGAGTTACCTGTATTATACAGTAGGTCCAGATTAGTTATGTATTTTATATATAGTAGTGTATATATTTCAATACCAGTCTTCCGATTTATTCCTCCCTCCATTTCCTCTTTGGTAACCATACATTTTTTTCTACACCTGTGACTCTATTTCTGTTTGTAAATAAGCTCAGTGTGACTTTATTTTTAGATTTCACATATAGGCAATATCATATTTGTCTTTGACTTACTTCACTCAGTATGATAATCTCTAGGTCCACCCATATTGCTGCAAATGGCATTATCTCATTTTTTATGGCTGAGTAATATTCCATTATATATATATATCAGTTCAGTTCAGTCATTCAGTTGTGTCCGAATCTTCGCGACCCCATGGACCACACACACCAGGCCTCCCTGTCCATCACCAACTCCCGGAGTCTACTCAAACCCATTTCCATTGAGTCAGTGATGCCATCCAACCATCTCATACTCTGTCGTCCCCTTCTCCTGTCTTCAATCTTTCCCAGCATCAGGGTCTTTTCAAATGAGTCAACTATTCGCATCAGGTGGCCAAAGTATTGGAGTTTCAGCTTCAACATCAGCCCTTCCAGTGAACACCCAGGACTGATCTCCTTTAAGATGGACTGGTTGGATCTCCTTGCAGTCCGAGGGACTCCCAAGAGTCTTCTCCAACACCACAATTCAAAAGCATCAATTCTTCGGTGCTCAGCTTTCCTCACAGTCCAACTCTCACATCACAACTGATCTCCTTTAGGATATATACCACATCTTTTTTTATTCATCACTCCCTGATGGACATTTAGATTGCTTCCATGTCTGGCTATTGTTCAGTTCAGTTCAGTCACTCAGTCGTGTCTGACTCTTTGTGACCCCATGAATTGCAGCATGCCAGGCCTCCCTGTCCATCACCAACTCCTGGAGTTCACTCAGACTCACGTTCATCGAGTCAGTGATGCCATCCAGCCATCTCATCCTTGATCGTCCCCTTCTCCTCCTGCCCCCAATCCCTCCCAGCATCAAAGTCTTTCCAATGAGTCAACTCTTCGCAAGAGGTGGCCAAAGTACTGGAGTTTCAGCTTTAGCATCATTTCTTCCAAAGAAATCCCAGGGTTGATCTCCTTCAGAATGGACTGGTTGGATCTCCTTGCAGTCCAAGGGACTCTCAAGAGTCTTCTCCAACACCACAGTTCAAAAGCATCAATTCTTTGGTGCTCAGCCTTCTTCACAGTCCAACTCTCACATCCATACATGACCACAGGAAAAACCATAGCCTTGACTAGAAGGACCTCTGTTGGCAAAGTAATGTCTCTGCTTTTGAATATACTATCTAGGTTGATCATAACTTTTCTTTCAAGGAGTAAGCATCTTTTAATTTCATGGCTGCAGTCACTATCTGCAGTGATTTTGGAGCCCAAAAAAATAAAGTCTAACACTGTTTCCACTGTTTCCCCATCTATTTCCCAAGAAGTGATGGGACTGGATGCCATGATCTTCGTTTTCTGAATGTTGAGCTTTAAGACAACTTTTTCACTCTCCTCTTTCACTTTCATCAAGAGGCTCTTTAGTTCTTCTTCACTTTCTGCCAGAAGGGTGGTATCATCTGCATATCTGAGGTTATTGATATTTCTCCCGGCAATCTTGATTCCAGCTTGTGTTTCTTCCAGCCCAGCGTTTCTCATGATGTACACTGCATAGAAGTTAAATAAGCAGGGTGACAATATACAGCCTTGACGTAATCCTTTTCCTATTTGGAACCAGTCTGTTGTTCCATGTCCAGTTCTAACTGTTGCTTCCTGACCTGCATACAGGTTTCTCAAGAGGCAGGTCAGGTGGTCTGGTATTCCCATCTCTTTCAGAATTTTCCACAGTTTATTGTGATCCACACAGTCAAAGGCTTTGTAAACAGTGCATATATCTTTCCAAATTTTGGGTTTTATCTGGGTATATATACCCAGGAGTAGGATTGCTATATTATATGGTAGGTCTGTTTTTAGTTTTTTAAGGAGCCTCCATACTGTTCTCTGTAATGGCTCTACCAATTTACATTCCCACCAACAAAGTAGGAGGATTCCCTTTCCTCTACATCCTCTTATTGTTTGTAAGTTTTTTGATGATGGCCATTCTGACCCGTGTGATGTGACACCTCATTGTGGGTCTCATTTGCACTTATTTAAAAATCATTAGTGATGTCATACATGTCTTCATGTGTTCTTTGGCAATTTGCATGTCTTCTTTAGACAAATGTCTTTCCAGGCCATCTGCCCATTTTTGACTAGGTTGTTTGTGGTTTTGATATTCAGCTGAATAAGCAGTAAAGCTGCTTTTGTGAGCTTGGATATTGGGCCCTGATGGCAAAAGCATTATTTTCCCCTTGTGAAACTAGAGAGTTGCAGCCTCAAACCTGCCTCTGGTTCATTTATCTTTTCATTACAACAAAAAGTTTGGTCAAGCATTTGAGTTTTCTGAAAGAAACAGTCTGCTTGTCCCTACTTGCTGGGAAGTCAACTGACAGTACAGTTTCAGCTAATCAGGGTGACAACCAATATGGAAGCCAACACTCATAGAACACTTTCCCAAGACATGTTTACTCATGAAAGGGTGCAGTGTGTCCTATGGGTGTCTTCTACACTGCTCAGAAACTGCAGGGCCAGATGGCAAAAGCAGTGTTTTCCCACTTTGAGGCTAGAAAGTTGCAGACTCAAACCTGCTCAAAAAATACTCTGGTTCTTTTATCTCTTGATGTCAGCAACAACTTTTGTCTGCATCTGAATTTTCTGAATGGAACAGGCTGCTTGCCACTCCTTGCTGGGGTCTTCACATAGTAGAGTTTGGCCTAATCAGGGTAACAACAGGTGTGACAGTCAACACTCACAGAATACTCTCTCCATACACCTTTACTCATGAAAGTGTGTAGTGTGTCCTAGGTGTGTGATTTACACTGCTTGGAAACTGTAAGGTAAGTTGTTTTTGAGAGCCTGGGTACCAGGCCCTGATGGTAAAAGCAGTATTTTCTCCCTGTGAGAGCTAGAGAGTTGCAGTTTCAAACCTGTAAGAAAAGCAGTCTTGATCATTTATATCTTAATTACAGCAAAATCTTAGGTCAAGCATTTGAGTTTTATGAAAGTAACAGGCTGCTTGTCACTGCTTGCTGGGAAGACATAGATAGTACAGTTTTGCCTAATCAGGGTAACAATAGGTATGGCAGTCAACATTGAAGGAACACGCCCCCCAGATATCTTTACTCATAAAATGGTGCAGTGTGTCCTAGGTGTATCTTATACACTGCTCAGAAACTGCAGGGAAAGCTTGTTTTGTGAGCCTGGATCTTACGGACTGATAGTAAATTCAGTATTTTCCACTTGTGAACGCTAGATAGTTGCAGCCTCAAATCTGCCTTGAAAAAAAACCTCTGGTTCCTTTATTTCTTCATTGCAGTGACAACTTAGGTCAGCATTTGAATTTTTTGAGTGAAATAGACTGCTTGTCATTCCTTGCTGTGAAGTTGTCACACAGTACAGTTGACTTAATCAGGTTAACAGAGGGTATGGCAGTCAAAACTCACAGAACTCTTGGCTCAGACACCTTTTCTCATGGAAGGGTGCAGTGTGTCCTAGTTGTGTCTTTTACGCTGCTCAGAAACTGCAGGGAAAGCTGTTTTTGTGAGCTTGGTTATGGTGATGGCAAAAGCAGTATATTTCCCTGGTGAAAGTCTGAGAGTTCCAGCCTCAAACCCACCAGAAAAGCACTCTGCTTCATTTATCTCTTTATTACAAGAAAAACTCTGGTCAATCATTTGAGTTTTCTGAAAGAAACAAGCTGCTTGCCAGTAGTTTCTGGGAAGTCTTCAGAAAGTTCAATTTTGTATAATATGGTAATAAATTATATGAGAGTCAACACTTACAGAACATTCTTTCCAGACATCTTTACTCATGGAAGGGTGCAGTGTGTCCTAGTTGTGTCTTTTACACTACTTAGAAGCTGCAGGGAAAGCTGATTTTGTAAGCCTGGATATTAGGGCCTGATGGCAAAAGCAGTACTTTTCTCCTGTGAAAGCTAGAGTTGCAGCCTGAAACCAGACAGGAAAACACTCAAGACCATTTATCTCTTCTTTACAGCAAAAGCATTATTTTACCCCTGTGAGAGCTAGAGAGGGCAGGCCACAAGGCCACCAGAAATACACTCTGGATCATTTATCTCTTCATTGGAGCAAAAAATTTGGTCAAGGATTTGAGTATTCTGAAAGAAATACGCTGCTTGCTACTATATGCTCGTAAGTCATCAGGCAACGCAGTTTCACCTAATCAGGGTAACAACAGGTATGGAAGTCAGCACACACAGAACACTCTCCTCAGACATCTTTAACTCATGAAAGAGTGCAGCGTGTCCTAGCTGTGTCTTTTACACTTCTTGGAAACTGCGGGGAAAGCTGCTTTCGTTAGCCTGGATATTGGGGCCTGATGGCAAATGCAGTATTTTCTCCCTTTGAAGACAAGAGAGAGTTTTAGCCTCAAACCTGCCAGAACACCACTCTGGATCATTTCTCTTCATTACAGCAAAACCTTTGGTCAAGCAATTTCATTTTATGAAAGAAACAAGCTTCTTGCCACTCTTTGCTGAGAAGTCATCACACAGTACAGTTTGGCCTAATTAGGATAATGATGTATGGCATCAACATATACTAAACATTCTTCCCAAACATCTTTTCTCATGGGAGGGTGCAATATGTCCTAGGTGTGTTTTTTACATGGCTCAGAAACTTCAGGAAAAGATGCTTTTTTTGAGCCTGAATATTGGGGCCTGATGGCAAAAGCCATACTTTATCCTGTGAGAGCTAGAAAGGTCAGCCTCAAACCTGTCAGAAATACACTCTGGATCATTTATCTCTTCATTGAAGCAAAAAATTTAGTCAAGCATATGAGTATTCTGAAAGAAACAGGATGCATGCCACTATTTGCTAGGACATCATCGGACGGTATAATTTTGCCTGATTAGGGTAATAACAGATATGACAGTCCCCACTCCCAAAAAATTCTACTCAGACATCTTTACTCATGAAAGGGGCAGTGTGTCTTGGTGTGTCTTTTACACTGCTCAGAATCTGCAGGGAAAGTTGCATTGTTTAGCCTGTATGTTTGTGCCAGATGACAAAAGCAGTGCTTTCCCCCCTGTGAAAACTAAAGAGTTCCAACCTCAAAACTGCCAGAAAAACCCTCTGGATCATTTATATTACAGCAAAAACTTTGGTTGAGCTTTTGAGTTTTTTGAAAGAAACAGGCTGCTTGCCACCCTTTGCTGGGAATTTATCAGACATCACAGTTTTTTGGTCTAATCAGGGTAACAACAGGTACGGCAGTCAACACTCAAAGAACACTCTCCTGAAATATCTCTTCTCATGGAAGTGAGCAGTGTGTCCTAAGTGTGTCTTTGATACTGCTTGGAAACTTCAGGAAAGTCACTTTTGTGATCCTGGGTACTGTGCTTGATGGCAAAAGCGTTTTTATTTTCTCCCTGGGAAAGCAAGAAATTTGCGACCTCAGACTCCCCGAAGAACACTCTGTTTCATTTATCTCTTCATTAAAGTTAAAAATTTGGTCAATTAAGTGAATTTTGTGAAACAGGATGCTTTCTACTATTTTCTGGGAAGTTATCAGATAGTACAGTTTTGCCTGATAAGGGTAATAACAGATATGGTAGTCAATACTCACAAAACACTCTCCCTAGACATCTTTACTCATGAAAGGGTGCAGTGTGTTCTAGGTGTGTCTTTTTACACTGCTAAGAAACTGCAGAGAAAGTTGCTTTAGTGAGCCTAGATCTTGGGGTCAGATGGCAAAAGCAGTATTTTACCTGTGGAAGCTGGATAGTTGAGGCCTACCTTGAAAAACAGTCTGGTTCTTTTATTTCTTCATTACAGCAACACAGAGAGTGAGATACTTTTGACTGCTGTATTTTGTCCTAAAGAAGTAGCTGTTATGGGTATTGGCCCTTATGGTGAAAGCTTTATTTTGCACCTGTGGAAGCTGGAATATTGGAGCCTCAAACTTGCCTGAAAAACACACTGGTTCATTTTTCTCTTCATTGCAAGAACAGCTCTGGTCAAGTTTTAAGTTTTCTTAAAGCAACAAGCTCAACAATCTGCTTGGCATGTTTTACTGGGAAGTCATCTGACATACAGTTTCACATAATCAGAGAAACAACCGGTGTGGTAAACAAGATTCACACAACCCTCTCCCCTGACATCTATTTTCATGGAATGATTTAATGTGTCGTAGGAATGTCTTTGTACAGCTCTGAAACTGCAGGGAAATATGATTTTCTGAAACTGGGAATGGGACTAATGGCAAAAGAAGTGTTTTCACTCAGTGAAAGCTGCATAGTTGCAACCTTACACATGCCAGAAAAACACACTGGTTCATTTTCCTCTTCTGTAATTACAACAACTGTTTTCATGATTTTGAGTTTTCTAAAATAAAAAGGATGCTTCCAACTTCTTGCAGGGAAGTCATCTGACAAAACAGTTTCTTGTCAGCAGAGTAACAACGTGTATGGCAGTCAACACTCACAGAACAGTCTCCAATGACATCTGTTCTCAGGGAATGGCAGAGTGTGTTCTAGGTGTGTCTTTAGACAACTCTGAAATAGCCAGGAAACTTGCTTTTTGAAGGTGGGAATCAGGCCCTTATGATACAGCCCTTATAAAGCTATATTTTCCACCTGGGGAAGCTGGATAATTACAGCCTCAAATCTGCCAGAAAAGCACACTAGGTTGCTTTTCTCTTTATTACAACAGCTGTGGTCTAGTTTTTGCATTTTCTGAAAGAAACAGGCTGCTTGCCATATCTTGCTGAGAGTCATATGACACCATTTCACCTAATCAGGGTAGCAACATGTATGGCAGTCAACATTCAAGAACACTTATCCCTGCCCTCCTTTTTCATGGATTGGTATATTGTGTCTAGGAGTGTCTTTAAAAAACTAAGATCGTGGCATCCGGTCCCATCACTTCATGGCAAATAGATGGGGAAACAGTGGTGGACTTTATTTTTTGGGCTCCAGAATCACTGCAGATGGTGACTGCAGCCATGAATTTAAAAGACGCTTACTCCTTGAAAGGAAAGTTATGACCAATCTAGACAGCATATTAGAAAGCAGAGACATTACTTTACCAACAAATGTCCATCTCGTCAAGGCTATGGTTTTTCCAGTAGTCATGTATGGATGTGAGAGTTGGACTATAAAGAAAGCTGAGCGCCGAAGAATTGATGCTTTTGAACTGTGGTGTCGGAGAAGACTCTTGAGAGTCCCTTGCACTGCAAGGAGATCCAACCAGTCCATTCTAAAGATCAGTCATGGGTGTTCATTGGAAGGCCTGATGTTGAAGCTGAAACTCCAATACTTTGGCCACCTGATGCAAAGAGCTGACTTATTGGAAAAGACCCTGATGCTGGGAAAAATTGAAGGCAGGAGGAGAAGGGGACGACAGAGGATGAGATGGTTGGATGGCATCACTGACTCAATGGAAATGGGTTTGAGTAGACTCCGGGAGTTGGTGATGGACAGGGAGGCCTGGTGTGTGTGGTCCATGGGGTCGTGAAGAGTCAGACAAGACTGAGAGACTAAAGTGAACTGAACTGAGGAGTGTCTTTACACAGCTGTGAAAATACAGGGGAACATGTTTTTGCGAACCTGGGACTTGAGGTCTGTTGGCAAAAAAAGTATTTTCTCATTGTGAAATCTGGATCAGTTCAGTTCAGTTCAGTCACTCAGTCATGTCTGACTCTTTGAAACCCCATGAACCACAGCACGCCAGGCCTCCCTGTCCAAAACCAACTCCCAGAGTCCATCCAAACCCATGTCCATTGAGTCAGTGATGCCATCCAACCATCTCATCCTCTGTCATCCCCTTCTCCTCCTGTCCCCAATCCCTCCCAGCATCAGGGTCTTTTTCAGTGAGTCAGGTCTTTGCATCAGGTGGCCAAAGTATTGGAGTTTCAGCTTCAACATCAGGCCTTCCAATGAACACTCACGACTGATCTCCTTTAGAATGAACTGGTTGGATCTCCTTGCAGACCAAGGGATCTCAAGAATCTTCTCCAACACCACAGTTCAAAAGCATCAATTCTTCAGTGCTCAGCTTTCTTTATAATCCAACCCTCACATCCATACATGACTACTGGAAAAACCATAGCCTTGACTAGATGGACCTTTGTTGACAAAGTAATGTCTCTGCTTTTTAATATGCTGTCTAGGTTGGTCATAACTTTCCTTCCAAGGAGTAAGTGTCTTAATTTCATGGCTGCAGTCACCATCTGCAGTGATTTTGGAGCCCAGAAAAATAAAGTCAGCCACTGTTTCCACTGTTTCCCCATCTATTTGCCATGAAGTGATGGGACCGGATGCCATAATCTTAGTTTTCTGAATATTGAGCTTTAAGACAACTTTTCACTCTCCTCTTTCACTTTCATCAAGAGGCTCTTCAGTTCTTCTTCACTTTCTGCCATAAGAGTGGTGTCATCTGCATATCTGAGGTTATTGATATTTCTCTCGACA
This sequence comes from Capricornis sumatraensis, assembly GCF_032405125.1. NCBI lineage: Eukaryota > Metazoa > Chordata > Mammalia > Artiodactyla > Bovidae > Capricornis > Capricornis sumatraensis. The sequence continues at coordinate 60,485,081 of NC_091069.1, forward strand.
ATCTTGATTTCAGCTTGTGCTTCCTCTAGCCCAGTGTTTCTCATGATGTACTCTGCATATAAGTTAAATAAGCAGGGTGACAACATACAGCCTTGACGTACTCCTTTTCCTATTTGGAACTGTCACGTGAGTGTATGTTCCTTGGTTCTCTGTCTCATCACAACAAAGATTTGGAATGATGAACATTAAAACCCCCTTGGCTTGTCACAGCTCTCGGGTCTTGGATAGACCATGTTATAGCTCTCAGGTCACAAAAGGACCGTATTATAACTCTTAGACAAATCAGTGTTATAGCTTAGTGTTACAGCTCTGTTTTATTTAGAAGATAGCAGGAAAATCCGTCTTCGAGGCGTGAGGGCACGTCGATCCAAAGACGCGAAGAGAAGAGCGCTGCAGGGCTCAGGAGAGAGAGTGCGAGAGCTAGCTTTGGCTCTTCTTTATATATGTTTTTCTCTCCCTGGGCCTGTCCTATGTGAATTGGGCCAGCCAGGAGTGTTGTTTGTTTTACCTGAGGTCCTCACTCCGGTCCTCGGACCTTCCTTTGTTCTATTTTTGCAGGCTTTTCCCTTCCTTGTCTTTTAGCCACCGCCAACTTGGACTCCTTTTCCCTATTCTACCTACCTAACAGAACCAGTCTCTTGTTCATGTCCAGTTCTAACTGTTGCTTCCTGACCTGCATACAGATTTCTCAAGAGGCAGGTCAGATGGTCTGGTATTCCCATCTCTTTCTGAAATCTGGATAGTTGCAGGCTAAAACCTTCCTGGAAGACACACTAAATGGTTGCAGCTGTGAGCTGTAAGCTACATGGGGATTCACGACCTCCAGAAGAGAGGATTTTAATCCTGGGTCAGAGACAAGGCTTGATCACTTGAAGCTTTTGTGCAATAAAGTTTTATTAAAGTATAAAAGGGATAGAGGAAGCTTCTGACATAGACATAGAAGGGGGCAGAAAGAATGCCCCCTTGCTAGTTTTTAGCAAGGAGTTATATATCTGTTAGCAAATTACTAATTAGATGAATCACATCAAAACAGAGAGTTGCATCAGGCCCCTCTCCAACAGCATGCATTTTCAGATAGCACTGGGACAAGGTGTGAGTCATCCCCAACCATAAAACAATTGACCTGAATCTTAAAGAACGGCAGAAATACTGGTTTGTTGCAACATTATTGGTTCAAGGTTTGTCTTAGGCTGAACCAACTTGAAGAAAGGCAGATTCCAAGGCAAATACATAGTTCATTAACGTAGCTTAAGATAAATATTTCCATAAGAAAAATGCATTGATTAGTTCAAGGTTTGAGAAAAGTTAAGTTCAAGCAAACCTAGTGTTGTCATGACAATGCAGAATTTAAAAGAAATCTTCTTTTATGTTTGTATACAGAAAGGGGAAAAAAAAGGTCTGTGATTTGCAATTTATTTCCTCCTTCCTGTTAAGAGAAAAAAATCATCTGCCACTTGCAGTTTATTTCCTCCTCATGGGGACCCCTAGCCTTCCTACCTGCTACCCTCACGAATCCCCATGTAGCTCATGGCTCACAGCGGCAACTGTTAACAGTGTGTCTTCCAGTAAGGTTTTAGCCTGCAACTATCCAGATTTCATAGTGAGAAAATACTTTTTTTGCCAACAGGCCTCAAGTCCCAGGTTCACAAAAACATGTTTCTCTGTATTTTCACAGCTGTGTAAAGACACTCCTAGGACACAATATACCAATCCATGAGAAAAGAGGGTCTCAACTGGTTCATTTTTCTTTTCACTACAACTACAGCTTTGGTCAAGGTTTTCAGTTTCCTGAAAATTGTGAAATGCTGGGCTGGATGAAGCACAGGATGGAATCAAGATTGCTGGGAGAAATATCAATAGCCTCAGATATGCAGATACCACTCTTATGACAGAAAGTGAAGAGGAACTAAAGAGCTTCTCGATGAAAGTGAAAGAGGAGAGTGAAAAGCTGGCTTAAAACTCAACATTCAGAAAACTAAGATCATGGCATCTGGTTCCATCACTTTATGGCAAGTTGATGGGGAAGCAATGGAAACAGTGAGACTTTATTTTCTTGGGCTCCAAAATCACTGCAAATGGTGACTGCAGCCATGAAATTAAAAGACACTTGCTCCTTGGAAGAAAAGCTATGACCAACCTAGACAGCATATTAAAAAGCAGAGACATTACTTTGCCAACAAAGTCTAGTCAAAGCTATGGTTTTTCTAATAGTCATGTATGGATGTGAGAGTTGGACTATAGAGAAAGCTGAGTACCAAAGAATCGATGCTTTTGAACTGTGGTGTTGAAGAAGACTCTTGAGAGTCCCTTGGACTGCAAGGAGATCAAACCTGTCCATCCTAAAGGAAATCAGTCCTGAACGTTCATTGGTAGGACTGACGCTGAAGCTGAAACTCCAATACTTTGGCCACCTGATGAGAAGAACAGACTCGTTGGAAAAGACCCTGATCCTGGGAAAGATTGAAGGCAGGAGGAGAAGAGGTCAACAGAGGATGAGATGGTTGCATGACATCACCATGAGTTTGAGCAGGCTCCAGGAGTTGGTGATGGAGAGGGAAGCCTGATGTGCTTCAGTCCATTGGGTCTCAAAGAGTCAGACACGACTGAGCGACTGAACTGAAAATTGGCTGCTTGCCAGTTCTGCTGGGAAATCATCTGACAAAACTGTTTCAGCTAATCAGGGTAACAACAGGTATGGCAATGAAAACTCACAGAACACTCTCCCTGAACATCTTTTCTCGTGGATTCGTACACTGTGTCCTAGGTTTGTCTTTACAAAACTCTGAAACAGTCAGGAAACATACTTTTGTGAACCTGGGAATTGGGCCATTATGCTAAAATTCTATATTTTCCACCTATGGAAGCTGGGTAATTGCAGCCTAAAGATGCCAGAAAACCACACTGGTTCACTTTGCTTTTCATTACAACAGCAGCTTTGGTCAGGATTTTGAGTTTTCTGAAAGAAACAAGCTGCTTGACACTTCTTCCTTACAAGTCATTTTCACCTAATCAGTGTAACAGCAGGTATGGCAGTCAACACTCACAGAACACTCTCCCCTCTTTTCTGATGGAATGTCACACTGTCCTAGTAATGTCTTCACACAGTTCTGAAAGTGAAAGTGAAGTCGCACAGTCGTGTTCGACTCTATTGTGACCCCATGGACTATAGCCTAATAGGCTCCTCAGTCCATGGAATTTTCCAGGCAATAGTACTGGAGTGGGTTGCCATTTCCTTCTCCAGGGGATCTTCCCAACCCAGGGATTGAACTCGGGTCTCCCGTATTGCAAGCAGACGCTTTACCGTCTGAGCCACCAGGGAAACTGCTGGGAAACATGTTTTTGTGAACTTGGGAATTGGGGCCTGATGGCAAAAGGAGTATTTTTCCCCTGTGAAACCTGTATAATCACAGCCACAAGCCTGCCAGGAAAGCACACTCGTTCATGTTTCTCTTCATTATAAAAACAGGTTTGGTCAAGTTTTTGATGTTTCTGTAAGCAATGGGCTGCTTACCTCTTCTTGCTGGGAAGTCATTTAACAGTAGTTTCATCTAATCAGAGTAAAAACCGGTATGGCAGCCAACACTCACAGAACACTCTACAATGACATCTTTTTTCATGGAATGGTACAATGTGTCCTAGCAGTGTCTTTACATAACTCTGAAACAGCCAGGAAACATGTGTCTGTGAACCTGAGAACTGGGGCCTTGTTTAGTACAGTTCAGTTCAGTTGTGTCCGAATCTTTGTCACCCCATGGACTACAGCACGCCAGGCCTCGCTTTTCATTGCCAATTCCTGGAATTTACTCAAACTCATGTCCATTGAGTCGGTGATGCCATCCAACTATCTCATCCTCTGTTGTCCCCTTCTCCTCCTGCCTTCAATCTTTGCCAGCATCCAGGTCTTTTCAAATGAGTCAGTTCTTCGCATCAGGTGGCCAAACTATTGGAGCTTCAGCATCAGTCCTTCGAATGAATATTCAGGACTGATTTCTTTTGGGATTGACTGATTTGATCTCCTTGCTCTCTGAGGGACTCTCAAGAGTCTTCTCCAACACCACAGTTCAAAAGCATCAATTCTTCGGTGCTCAGCTTCCTTTATAGTCCAACTCTCACATCCATACATGACTACTGGAAAAACCATAGCTTTGACTAGGCAGACCTTTGTTGGCAAAGTAATGTCCCTGCTTTTTAATATGCTGTCTAGGTTGGTAACTTTTCTTCCAAGGATCAAGTGTCTTTTAATTTCATGGCCACAGTCACCATCTGCAGTGATTTTGGAGCCTGAAAAATAGTCTGTCACTGCTTCCATTGTTCCCCCATCTATTTGCCGTGAAGTGATGGGACTGGATGCCATGATCTTAGTTTTCTGAATGTTAAGTTTTAAACCAGATTTTTCACTCTCCTCTTTCACTTTCATCAAGAGGCTCTTTAATTCTTTACTTTCTGCCACAAGCGTGGTGTCATTTGGATATCTGAGGTTATTGATATTTCTCCTGGAAATCTTGATTCCAGCTTGTGGTTCATCCAGCCCGGCATTTCACATGATGTACTCTGCTAGAAGTTAAATAAGCAGGGTGACAATATACAGCCTTGGCATACTTCTTTCCCAATTTGGAACCAGTGTGTTGTTCCATGCCTGGTTCTAACTGTTCCTTCTTGACTTGCATACAGATTTCTCAGGAGGCAGATTATTCCCATCTCTTTCAGAATTTTCCACAGTTTCTTGTGATCCACACAGACAAAGGCTTTGGTGTAGTCAATAAAGCAGATGTTTTTCTGGAATTCTCTTGCTTTTTCAATAATCCAGTTGCTGTTGGCAACTTGATCTTGGTTCCTCTGCCTTTTCTAAATCCAGATTGAACATCTGGAAGTTCACAGTTCATGTGCTGTTGAAGCCTTGCTTGGAGAATTTTGAGCACTACTTTGCTAGTGTGTGAGATGAGTACACTTGTGTGGTAGTTTGAACATTGTTTGGCATTGCCCTTTCTTTGGGATTGGAATGAAAACTGACTTTTTCAGTCCTGTGGCCACTGCTGAGTTTTCCAAATTTGCTGGCATATTGAGTGTAGGACTTTCACAGCATTATCTTTTAGGATTTGAAATAGCTCAACTGGAATTCCATCACCACCACTAGCTTTGTTCATAGTGATGCTTCCTAAGGCCCACTTGACTTTGCATTCCAGGCTGTATAGCTCTAGGTGAGTGACCACACCATCATAGTTATCTGGGTCATGAAGATATTTTTTGTATAGTTCCTGGGTGTATTCTTGATACCTTTTCCTAATACCTTCTGCTTTTGTTAGGTCCATACCATTTCTATCCTTTATTGTGCCTATTTGTGCAAGAAATGTCCCCTTGGTATCTCTAATTTTCTTGAAGAGATTCCTAGTCTTTCTCATTCTATTATATTCCTCTATTTCTTTGCATTGATCACTGAGGAAGGCTTTCTTATCTCTCCTTGCTATTCTTTGGAACTCTGCATTCAGATGTGTATATCTTTCCTTTTCTCCTTTGCCTTCAGTTTGTGTTCTTTTCTCAGCTATTTGTAAGTCCTCCTCAGACATTTTGCCTTTTTGCATTTCTTTCTCTTGGGATGGTCTTGACCTCTGCCTCCTGTACAAAGTCACAAACCTCTGTCCATAGTTCTTCAAGCACTCTGTCTATCAGATCTAATGCCTTGAATCTATTTGTCATTTCCACTATATAATCATAAGAGATTTGATTTAGGTCATACTTGAATGGTCTAGTGGTTTTGCCTAGTTTCTTCAATTTAAGTCTGAATTTGGCAATAAGGATTTTATGATCTGAGCCACAGTCAGCTCCCAGTCTTGTTTTTGCTGACTATATAGAATTTCTCCATTCGGTTGCAAAGAATATAATTAATTTGATTTCAGTGTTGGCCATCTGGTGATGCCCATGTGTAGAGTCGTCTTTTGGGCTGTTGGAAGAGGTTGTTTGCTATGATCAGTGCTTTCCCTTGGCAAAAGTGTTGCCCTTTGCCGTGCTTCATTTTGTACTCCAAGGCCAAATTTGCCTGTTACTTTAGGTATCTCTTGACTTCCTTCTTTTGCATTCCAGTCCCCTATGATGAAAAGGCCATCTTTTGGGGGTGTTAGTTCTGGAAGGCGTTGTAGGTTTTCATAGAACCGTTCAACTTCAGCTTCTTTGGCATTAGTGGTTGGGGCAAAGACTTGGATAACTGTGATATTGAATGGTTTGCCTTGGAAAGGAACAGAGATCATTCTGTTGTTTCTGAGATTGTGCCCAAATACTGCATTTTGGACTCTTTTGTTGACTACAATGGCTACTCCATTTCTTCTAAGGGATTCTTGCCCACAGTAGTATATACAATGGTCTCCTGAGTTAACTTTGCCCTTTCCAGTCCATTTTAGTTCACTGAATCCTAAAATGTCGGTGTTCACTCTTGCCATCTCCTGTTTGACCACTTCTAATTTACCTTGATTCATGGACCTAACACTCCAGGTTCCTATGGAATATTGCTCTTTACAGCATTGGACTTTATTTTCATCACTAGTCACATACACAACTGAGTGTTGTTTTCACTTTGGCTCCTTCTCATTCTTTCTGGAGTAATTTCTCCACTCTTCTCAGGTAGCTTGTTGGACACCTACCATCCTGGGGAGTTCATCTTTCAGTGTCCTATTTTTTGCTTTTTCATACTGTTCATGGGGTTCTCAAGGCAAGAATACTGAAGTGGTTTGCCATTCCCTTCTCAAGGGGACCACCTTTTGTCAGAACTCTCCACCATCTCACATAGTTTGCTCAAACCAGCTAACCATCTCATCTCTGCCATCCCTTCTCCTTTTGCCTTAGAATGCCAGTAACAGCTGCCAGTGGCGGAATCCTTATTATTGGGTTGGCAATGTTTTTTTCCCCATAAGATGTTATGTTAAAATAAAAAAGAACTTTTTGGCCAACCCATTAGCTTAACTAATGTCAAGCTTAGTTCTTAGTGTTGTATCTGTACTATTTATTTAACCCTCTGGGACATTCTATGGGGTAGGTTGTTACTATTATTAGCACTATTTTTTTTGGAAGGAAAACCAAAGCTCTGAGAAGTTAAGCAAGTGAAAGGAGCACAGATGTTATAACAACATCAAGCAATATTTTTACTGCTCTCAACATTTTTCCAAGTCATTTCATACTGGACTTCAGTCTGCCTACTCAAAAAGACTCATGCTAATTTTCTGTTAGTCTCTACTTACCTTATTTGTATTTTAAAAACAATCTATGTAGAGATTTTCTTGTACTATCAGATTGGTTCCGTTGATGCTTCTGTCTTTCTCTTAATTGACCTTCCTGATGATAATTTTCGGTGTAGTTTTGATGTGTCTGTGAAGCTGTATCTATTTCGAGTATGAAATCTCAGGGCATATTTATCAATCACATGTGTACGCCCATGCAAAGCTCTGAGAATTACATCCACTTCTTGCCCCAGTGTGTGCTCCTTAGTGAGGTCTACCTCTTCCTGTGATGTGGGGTCTGTCACAGTCTCTATTCTCCAGAAGCAACACTTTAAGATTTCCTTTAGGCATGTTCTTCTTCCTGCTCAAATTCTGATTTGGATTTTATGTGATCAAGTTGGTGAGGCTCCTGAAAAAGCATTTGTGCTTAAAGGTGGAGAACAAAAAAGCACAATCACATGGATTCTTTGTAAGGAAAATGCACTACAAAATTCTAAATAATTGTCCTTGTCTTGGTGTTGGATGAAAGCACCATGTAAGAGCATTGAAACTGAACCAATTAGCACTTTCAGATGATGACAACCTGACATGTATTCTAACAAAACAAAACAGTCTGAACCAGTCTCTTGCTGGTACACTGAGGTCAGATTCCCCACTTCTGTGAGAGCCTCTTTTCTTGATGAGTCTCTTTTTCCATTAACCTTTAATGAGTCTCCTTGAAATAATTGTGATACAGGTATTTAGAAAAACAAACAACAGCAACAAAAACTTTATTTCTTATTGGGCTTCCCTGGTAGCTCAGCTGGTAAAGAATCTGTCTGCAATCTGATTCAATTCCTGGGTTGGGAAGATCCCCTGGAAAAGGGAATGGCTATCCACTCCAGTAGAACTGCCTGGAGAATTCCACTGGACTGTATAGTCCATCGGGTCACAAAGAGTCAGACACAACTGAGCGACTTTCACTTTATTGTGTAAAGGCAGTAGAATGTTTATAATATTTTTACCTTTTCATAAGGTTGAGAAAAAGAAAGACCTTATCAGTAGAGAAAGAAAGGCTTTGTTTCTTTTGCAAGTTGTATATGAATGTTCCTATAATAGTCCCAGTACTTATGTTAGCATCTAGAATCATGATGCTAATTCAGTGATGACTCTAATTAGTGGAGTACATACCTCACATGCTGAGGAGAGCATCATGAAAAAACAATCATAAGGAAGAGAGGAGGGAAATAAGAGGAAGAAGCAAGAAGTCATGGAGATCCATCTTTCTCCAGGATCCCACCTGTCAAGCCAAAGGACCCCTCCTCTACTCTCCTCCAGTTGCAGGCCTTCAAGATTATCTACTGCTTTGTGCATCTTTAAATGCTTGCTTCCTGACACACATACATCTTTATCTTCATCCTGTGGCACACAGGACCCTGCTCATGGAACACTTTCCAAGAGGTATACTTTCTTTGTTTTAATCTATTTTTAAATTTTTTATTTATTTAGTTTTGGGTGTGCTGGGTCTTTGCTGCTGTGGAGGCTTTCTCTAGCTGCGGCAAGCAAGGGCTACTCTCTAGTCGTGGTGCCCTGGCTTCTCATCGCAGTGGCTTTTCCTATTGTGGCGCATGGGCATGGGAGTGTGGGCTTCAGTAGCTGTAGCAGGTGGGTTCAGTAGTCACAGCACATGGACTTAGTTGCTCTGCATACCACATGTGAAATCTTCCCAGACCAGGGATTGAACTCTTGTCTCCTTCATTGGGAGGCAGACTCTTATCCACTGCGCCACCTGGGGAGTCCTGAGGCATACTTTCTGGGATTCAAACACATACACTGTGCCTTGTCTCAAGAGACTTTTGCTGTTGGGCAAGCAAGGCTGTGGTTTCCTTGACATATTTCAGCAATTCAGTGACATGATCTCCGCACAGCTGGTCCTACTCGGTCATCATCTGTTGAATTGCTGTGACACATGAGTAAGACATGTAAAATTTGACCTAAACACTAGAGCATGTGGGTCTGGAAGGATGGTGCCTGAACTAAATGAAAACCTCTGCAACTTTCCCCCCCATTTCCTTACCACATCTCACATTATCTAATGTGAATCTTTCAGGTACTTCTTATGTCAAGCAGTCTCTGTGAGGAATAGTCAGATAAAGATAAACATCTCTTCCTTTGGACATTTTTCAAAGCAGATCCAATTGGAATGGTCATTTTGTAGAGTCCAAACTCTAAATATCAAGGACTTCAATGCTCCACTCACTTCCCACTGTGCTGAGATGTAGGGAAGGTTGGCAGTGGGGTTTCTTTTTTCCTTCTTTATTTATATTTAATTGAAGGATAATTGCTTTATAGAATTTCATTGCTTTCTGTCAGACTTATGAATGTCAATGTCAATCAGCCATAGGTGTACATATGTCCCCTCCCTCTCAAACCTCCTTCCCATCTCCCTCCCCATTCCATCCCTCTAGGTTGATACAGAACTCCTGTTTCAGTTCCCTGAGACATACAGCAAATTCCCATTGGCTATCTATTTTACTTATGATAATATAAGTTTCCATGTTACTCTCTCCATTCATTTAACCCTCTCCTCTCCTTTCCCCATGTACATAAGTCTGTTCTCCATGTCTGTTTCTCCATTGGTGGTTGGTTGGTGTTGATTTAGTCACTAAGCCATGTCCGACTCTTGAGACCCCATGGACTGTAGCCTGCCAGGCTCCTCTGTCCATGGGATTCTCCAGGCAAGAATACTGGAGTGGGTTGCCATTTCCTTCTCCAGAGGATCTTCCTGCCCCAGGGATTATACCCAGGTCTCTTGCACTGCAGGCAGATTCTTTACCAACTTAGCTACATTATTGCCTTGCAGATAAATTCATCAATATCATCTTTCTAGATTCCATATATATATGCTGCTGCTGCTAAATCCCTTCAATCATGTCCGACTCTTTGTGACCCCATAGACGGAAGCCCACCAGGCTCCCCTGTCCCTGAGATTCTCCAGGCAAGAACACTGGAGTGGGTTGCCATTTCCTTCTCCAATGTATGAAAGTGAAAAGTGAAAGGGAAGTTGCTCAGTCGTGTCCAACTCTTAGCGACCCCATGGACTGCAGCCTATCAGGCTCCGCCATCCATGGGATTTTCCAGGCAAGAGTACTGGAGTGGGGTGCCATTGCCTTCTCCGATATATATGCTAGTATATAGTGTTTATCCTTCTATTTATAACTTACTTCATTCTGTATAATAGGCTCTAGGTTCATCTATCTCATCAGAACTGATTCAAATGCATTCCTTTTTATGGCTGAGTAATATTCCATTGTGCATGTACCACAACTTCTTTATCCATTCATCTGTCGATGGACATCTAGGTGGCTTCCATGTTCTAGCTATTGTAAATGGTGCTGCAATGAACACTGGGGTACATCTGTCTTTTAAAATTTTTGTTTCCTCAGGGTGTATGCCTAGGAGTGGGATTGCTGAGTCATATGGTGGTTTTATTCCTAGTTTTTTAAGGATTTTCCATACCATCTTCCATAGTGGCTGTATCAGTTTACATTCCCACCAACAGTGCTAGAGGGTTCCCTTTTCTCCACACCCTCTCCAAACATATATTGTTTGTAGACATTTTGATGATGGCCATTCTGACCAGTGTGAGGTGATATCTCATTGTAGTTTTGGTTTACATTTCTCTAATAATGAGTGATGTTGAGCATCTCTTCATGTGTTTGTTAACCATATGTATGTCTTCTTTGGAGAAATGTCTGTTTAGATCATCTGCCCACTTTTTGATTGGGTTGTTTGCTTTTCTGCAATTGAGTTGTATGAGCTGCTTATACATTTTGGAAATTAATCCTTTGTCAGTTGTTTCATTTGCTCTTATTTTCTCCCATTCTGAGTGTTGTCTTTTCACCTTGTTTATAGTTTCCTTTGCTGTACAAAAGCTTTTAACTAAGCCCCACTGTTTACTTGTGTTTTTATTTGCATTACTCTAGGAGGTGTGTCATAGAGGATCTTGCTTTGATTTATGTCATCAAGTGTTCTGCTTATGTTCTCCTCTAAAAGTTTTATAGTTTCTGGTCTTAAATTTAGGTCTTTAATCCATTTTTTAGTTTACCTCAAAAAGTGTTCTAACTTCATCCTTTTACACCTAGCTGTCCAGTTTTCCCAGCACCACTTACTGAAGAGTCTGTCTTTGCACCATTGTATATTCTTGCCTCCTTTGTCAAAAACAAGGTACCTTTAGAAGCATGGATATATTTCTGGGCTTTCTATCTTGTTCCATTGGTCTATATTTCTTTTTTTTGTGCCAGTATCATACTGTCTTGATGACTGTAGCTTTGCAGTATAATCTGAAGTCAGGAAGGTTGATTCCTCCAGCTCCATTTTTCTTTCTTAAGACTGCTTTGGCTATTCAGGGTCTTTTATGTTTACATATGAATTGTGAAATTTTGTCTTCTAGTTCTGTGAAAAATCCCATTGGCAAGTTGATAGGGATTGCATTGAATCTGTAGATTGCATTTGGTAGTATAGTCATTTTCACAATATTGATTCTTCCTACCCAGGAACATAGAATATCTCTTCATCTTTTTATATCATCTTTGATTTCTTTCATCAGTGTCTTATAATTTTCTATATACAGTTCTTTTGTCTCCTTAGGTAGGTTTATTTCTAGATATTTTATTCTTTTTGTTGCAATGGTAAATGGGATTGATTCCTTAATTTCTCTCTCTGAGTTTTCATTGTTAGTGTATAGGAATTTTGATTTTGTATCCTACAATTTTGCTAAATTCACTGATTAGCTCTAGTAATTTTCTGATAGTATCTATGTATAGTGTCATGTTATCTGCCAACAGTGAGAGCTTTACTCCTTCTTTTCTGATCTGGATTCCTTTTATTTCTTTTTCTTCTCTGATTGCTTCTCTGATTTATTCTCTGATAAGACTTCCAGAGCTATGTTGAATAACAATGACTGGAATGGACATCCTTGTCTTGTTCCTGATTTTAGGGAATGCTTTCAGTTTTTCACCACTGAGAATATAATGTTTTCTGGGGGCTTATCATCTATGGCCTTTACTATGTTGAGGTAGGTTCCTTCTATGCCCATTTTTTGAAGAGTTTTAATCATAAATGTGTGCTGAATTTTGTCAAATTTTCTACATCTATTGAGATTATCATTTGGTTTTTATCTTTTAATTTGTTGACATGGTATATCACATTGATTGATTTGCATATATTGAAGAATCTTTGCATCCCTGGAATAAACTTGACCTGATCATGGGATATGGGCTTTTTAATATGTTGTTGAATTGTGTTTCCTAGAATTTTGTTGAGGATATTTGTATCTATGTTCATCAGTGATATTGGCCTATAGTGTTCTTTTTTATGTGTGCTATCTTTGTCTGGTTTTGCTATCAGGGTGATGGTAGCCTCATAGAATGAGTTTGGAAGTGTTTCTTCCTCTGCAATTTTTTGAGAGAGTTTTAGAAGGATAGGTATTAGCTCTTCTGGAATGTGGAGTCAAATGGGCCTTAGAAAGCATCACTACAAACAAAGCTAGTGGAGTGATGGAATTCCAGTTGAGCTATTTCAAATCCTAAAAGAGGGTGCTGTGAAAGTGCTGCACTCAATATGCCTGCGAATTTGGAAAACTCAACAGTGGCCACAGGACTGGAAAAGGTCAGTTTTCATTCCAATCCCAAAGAAAGCAAATGCCAAAAAATGCTCAAACTACCACACAATTGCACTCATCTCACACACTATTAAAGTAATTCTCAAAATTCTCCAAGCCAGGCTTCAGCAATATGTGAACTGTGAATTTCCAGATGTTCAAGCTAGTTTTAAGAAAGGCACAGTAACCAGAGATCAAATTGCCAACATCTGCTGGATCATGGAAAAAGCAAGAGTTCCAGAAAAGCATCTATTTCTATTTTATTGACTATGCCAAATCCTTTGACTGTGTGGATCACTATAAACTGTGGAAAATTCTGAAAGAAATGGGAAAACCAGCCCACCTGACCTGTCTCTTGAGAAACCTATATTCAGGTCAGGAAGCAACAGTTAGAACTGGACATGGAACAACAGATGGGTTCCAAATAGGAAAAGGAGTATGTCAAGGCTGTATATTGTCACCCTGCTTATTTAGCTTATATGCACAGTACATCATAAGAAATGCTGGGCTGGAAGAAGCACAAGCTGGAATCAATATTGCCAAGAGAAATATCAATAACCTCAGATGTGCAGATGACACCACCCTTATGGCAGAAAGTGAAGAGGAACTAAAAAGCCTCTTGATAAAAGTGAAAGTGGAAGTGGAAAAGTTGGCTTAAAGCTCAACTTTCAGAAAACGAAGATCATGGCATCTGGTCCCATCACTTCATGGGAAATAGATGGGGAAACAGTGGAAACAGTGTCAGACTTTATTTTTTGGGGCTCCAAAATCACTGCAGATGGTGATTGCAGCTATGAAATTAAAAGATGCTTACTCCTTGGAAGGAAAGTTATGACCAACCTAGACAGCATATTGAAAAGCAGAGACATTACTTTGCCAACAGAGGTCCATCTGGTCAAGGCTATGGTTTTTCCAGTAGTCACGTATGGATGTGAGAGTTGGACTGTGAAGAAAGCTGAGCACCAAAGAATTGATGCTTTTGAACTGTGGTGTTGGAGAAGACTCTTGAGAGTCCCATGGACTGCAAGGAGATCCAACCAGTCCATCCTAAAGGAGATCAGTCCTGGGTGTTCATTGGAAGGACTGATGTTGAAGCTGAAACTCCAGTACTTTGGCCACCTCATGCGAAGAGTTGACTCACTGGAAAAGATCCTGATCCTGGGAAGGATTGGGGACAAGAGGAGAAGGGGACGACAGAGGATGAGATGGCTGGATGGCATCATCAACTCGATGGACATGAGTTTGGGTAAACTCCAGGAGTTGGTGATGGACAGGGAGGCCTGCGTGCAGCGATTCTTGGGGTCGCAAAGAGTCAGACACGACTGAGTGACTGAGCCGAACTGAACTGAAAGGTTTGATAGAATTCACCTGTGAAGCCATCTGGTCCTGGGCTTTTGTTTTCTGCCATTTTTTTTTTTTTAAATCACAGTTTGGTTTCAGTGTATGTAACTGGGTTGCTCATAATTTCTATTTCTTCCTGGTTCACTCTTGGAATATTGAACTTTTCTACGAATCTCTCCATTTCTTCCAGGTTATCCATTTTATTCCATACAGTTGTTCATAATAGACTCTTATAATTTTTTGTATTTCTGCATTGTCTGCTGTAACCTCTCCTTTTTCATTTCTAATGTTGTTGATTTGAATCTTCTTTTTTTCTTGAGGAGTCTGGCTAAAGGTTTGTCAGTTTTGTTTATCTACTCAAAGAACCAGCTTTTAGGTTTATTAATTTTTACTATTCTTTCTTTCATCTCTTTTTTATTTATTTCTGCTATGATCTTTATGATTTCTTTCCTTCTGATAATTTTGGGTTTTTTTTTGTGTGTGTGTTGTTATTCTTCTTCTTTTCCCAGCTGTTTTAGTGTAAAGCTACGTGTGTCTATGTTTTTCTTGTTTCTTGAGGTATGATTGTATTGCTATAAACTTTGGAGCGGCCAGTGGCTGAGAGGAGATACCCTACGTCCAAGGCCAGGAGCATGGCTGCAGGGTGCTGGAGCAGCAAGCAGCCGAGAGGAGATAACCTATGTCCAAGGTCAGTAGCAGCAGCTGCATGGTGCTGGAGCAGCGAGCAGCTGAGAAGAGATACCCTAGGTCCAAGGTCAGTAGTGGCGGCCTTGAGGAGATACCCCACATCCAAGGTAAGGAGCAGTGGCTGTACTTTGCTGGAGCAGCTGTGAAGAGATAACCTACGTCCAAGGTAAGAGAAACCCCAGTAAGATGGTAGGCGCTGAGAGAGGGCATCAGAGGGCAGACAGATTGAAACCACAATCACAGAAAACTAACCAATCTAATCACTTGGGTCACAGCCTTGTCTAACTCAATGAAACTAAGCCATGCTGTGTAGGGCCACCCAAGATGGACAGGTCTTGGTGGAGGGTTCTGACAAAATGTGGTCCACTGGAGAAAGGAATGGCAAACCACTTCAGTATTCTTGCCTTCAGAACCCCGTGGACAGTAAGAAAAGGCAAAAAGATAGGACACTGAAACATGAACTCCCCAGGTCCATAGGTGCCCAATATGCTACTGGAGATCAGTGGAGAAATAACTCCAGAAAGAATGAAGAGATGGAGCCAAAGCAAAAACAACACACACAGTTGTGGATGTGACTGGTGATGGAAGCAAGGTCCAATGCTGTAAAGAACAATATTGCATAGGAACCTGGAATGTTAGGTCCATGAATCAAGGAAAATTGGAAGTGGTCAAACAGGAGCTGGCAAGAGTGAATATCGACATTTTAGGAATCAGCGAACTAAAATGGACTGGAATGGGTGAATTTAACTCAGATGACCATTATATCTATTACTGTGGGCAAGAATCCCTAAGAAGAATTGGAGTAACCATCATAGTCAACAAAAGAGTTCAAAATGCAGTACTTGGATGCAATCTCAAAAATGACAGAATGATCTCTGTTTGTTTCCAAGGCAAACCATTCAATATCACGGTAATCCAAGTCTATACCCCAAGCAGTAATGCTGAGAAGCTGAAGTTGAATGGTTCTATGAAGACCTACAAGACCTTTTAGAACTAACACCCAAAAGAGATGTCCTTTTCATTATAGGTGACTGGAATACAAAAGTAGGAAGTCAAGAAACACCTGGAGTAACAGGCAAATTTGGCCTTGGAGTACAGAATGAAGCAGGGCAAAGGCTAACAGAGTTTTGACAAGAGAACACACTGGTCATAGCAAACACTCTCTTCTAAGAACACAAGAGAAGACTCTACACATGGACATTACCAGATGGCCAACACTGATATTTGATTATATTCTTTGCAGCCAAAGATGGAGAAGCCTATACAGTCAACAAAAACAAGACCAGGAGCTGACTGTGGCTCAGATCAAAATTCCTTATTGCCAAATTCAGACTTAAATTGAAGAAAATGGGGAAAACCACTAGACCATTCAGGTATGACCTAAATCAAATCCCTTATGATTATACAATGCAAATGAGAAATAGATTTAAGGGACTAGATCTGATAGACAGAGTGCCTGATGAACTATGGATGGAGGTTTCTGACATTGTACAGGAGGCAGGGATCAAGACCATCCCCAAGAAAAAGAAATGCAAAAAAGCACAATGGCTTTCTGAGGAGGCCTTACAAATAGCTGTGAAAAGAAGAGAAATGAAAAGCAAAGGAGGAAAGGAAAGATATACCCATTTGAATGCAGAGTTCCAAAGAATAGCAAGGAGAGAAAAGAAAACTTTCCTCAGTGATCAGTGCAAAGAAAGAGAGGAAAACAATAGAATGGAAAAGAATAGGAAACTCTTCAAGAAAATTAGAGATACCAAGGGAATTTGTGTATCATGCAAAGATGGGCTCAATAACGGACAGAAATGGTATGGACCTAACAGAAGGAGAAGAGATTAAGCAGAGGTGGCAAGAATACACAGAAGAACTGTACAAAAAAAGATCTACATGACCCAGATAATCACGATGCTGTGATCACTCATCTAGAGCAAGACATCCTGGAATATGAAGTCAAGTAGGCCTTAGGAAGTATCACTACGAACAAAGCTAGTGGAGGTGATGGGATTCCAGCTGAGCTATTTCAAATCCTAAAAGATGATGCTGTGGAAGTGCTGCACTCAATATGCCAGCAAATTTGGAAAACTCAGTAGTGGCCACAGGACTGGAAAAGGTCAGTTTTCATTCCAGTCCCTATGAAAGGCAATGCCAAAGAAAGTTCAGACTACCGCACAATTGCACTCATCTCACACGCTAGTAAAGTAATGCCAGGGTTCAACAATACATCAGCCATGAACTTTCAGATGTTCAAGCTGTTTTAGAAAAGGCAGAGGAACCAGAGATCAAATTGCCAACATCCAAAAAAACAAGAGAATTCCAGAAAAAAATCTATTTCTGCTTTATTGACTATGCCAAAGCCTTTCACTGTGTGGATCACAACAAACTGGAAAATTCTGAAAGAGATGGGAATTCCAGACCGCCTGACGTGCCTCTTATCTGTATGCCGGTTAGGAAGCAACAGTTAGAACCGGACATGAAACAACAGACTGGTTCCAAATTGGGAAAAGAGTACGCCAAGGCTGTATATTGTCACCCTGCTTATTTAACTTCTATGCAGAGTACATCATGTGAAACGCTGGCCTGGATGAAGCACAAGCTGGAATCAAGATTGCTGGGAGAAATATCAATAACCTCAGAATATGCAGAAGACACAACCGTTATGGCAGAAAGTGAAGAAGAACTAAAGAGTCTCTTGATGAAAGTGAAAGAGGAGAGTGAAAATTTGGCTTAAAGATCAACATTCAGGAAACTATGATCATGGCATCCAGCCCCATCAGTTCAGTTCAGTTCAGTTCAGTCGCTCAGTCGTGTCCGACTCTTTATAGTTTTAGTTTTAGTTTGAGAGCCTTCCTGGGTAGTAATCTTGGTCGTAGATTTTTCCCTTTCAGTAGTTTAAATATATCCTGCCATTCCCTTCTGGCCTGCAGAATTTCTGCTGAAAGATCAGCTGTTAATGATTTCCCTTGGATGTTACATGTTGCTTTTCCTTTGCTCCTTTTAATGTTCTTTCTTTGTGTTTAATCTTTGTTAGTTTGATTAGTATGTGTTTGGTGTGCTTCTCCTTGGGTTTATCCTGTATGGGACTCTTTGTGTCTCTTGGACTTGACTGACTATTTCCTCTCCCATGTTGGGGAAATCTTCAATTATAATCTCTTCAAAAATTTTCTCATACCCTTTATTTTTCTCTTCTTCTTCTGGGAACCCTATAATTCAAATGTTGGTGTGTTCAATATTGTCCCAGAGATCTCTGAGACTATCCTCAGTTCTTTTCATCCTTTTCACTTTATTCTGCTTTTCAGCAGTTATTCCCACCATTTCATCTTCCAGCTCACTGATCCATTCTTCTGCCTCAGATATTCTGCTATTGATTCCTTCTAGAGTATTTTTAATTTCAGTAATTTTGTTGTTTGTCTCTTTATTATTTAATTCTTCTAGGTCTTTGTTAATTGATTCTTGCATTTTCTGCATTTTATTTTCAAAGTTTTGAATCATCTTTACTATCATTATTCTGAATTCTTTTTCAGGTAGTTTTTCTATTTCCTCTTCATTTATTTGGACTTGTATGTTTCTAGTTTTTTCCTCATTTGTGCTGTATTTCTCTGTCTTTTCATTATCTTTTTAAAAACTTATTGTGTTTGAGGTCTCCTTTTTCCAGCCTTCAAGGTTGAATTCTTTCTTTCTTTTGGTTTCTGCCCTCATAAGTTTGGTCCAGTGGTTTGTGTAAGCTTCATGTAGGCTGTAACTTGTGCTTGGGTTCTGGTGGGAGGAGGTGAGTTTTTCTTTTCCTCTGATGGGCAGGGCTGAGTGAAATGGTAATCCTGTCTCCGGATGACTTGGTCTGTATTTCTGTCTTGTTTGTTGTTTGGATGAGGCGTCCTGCACAGGGTGCTACTGGTAGTGGGGTGATGCTGGATCTTATATACAAGTGTTGCCTTTGTGGGAGTTCTCACTTTTTGATACTCTCTAGGGTTAGGAGTTTTCTGGTAGTCTAGGGTCTTGGAGTCAGTGCTCCCACTCCAAGGCTCGGGGCTTGATCTCTGACCAGAAACAGAGATTCCACACGTGGTTTGTTATGGCATTAAATGGGATTAAGACAAATACCCAAAAATGAGAAACCAAAGATGACCCCACACAAATGGCAATTACAAAATCAGGTAAATAATAATTAAAATAATGGCATATACATGCATATGTATAGCCATAAGCAAAATCAAAACAGTCCAATGACGATAAAGTACGGTAGATTGACCCAGTGAACAAAGGAAACCAAAAATGACATTCACCAATTAAGAATAAAACTAACTAAAGCACAAACCGGAAAGCAAAACTAACAAAGGTATCAACTGGGGAATAAAGCAATGAAAACAAAACTAACAAATATGGTGAGAAAAAGAAAGAAAAGAAAGACTAGAAATGCAAAGTTAAATAAAGGTACATAAGATTTACATACATTAAAGATTAACTGCAAGGGGAAAATAACAGGAGGAAAAGCAAGCAAAAGAATAAATGTAGAAAAATAATGTTTAAATATTTAAAAATTAAAATTAAAAAAGAAAACTCTACAGAACTGGAAAAGGCTAACAGAGAGGCAGAAGTTTATAACAGAAATTAAAAGTCTGACTGAAAAAAAAACTCAAAAGCTTAAATAGATTTCATAGTGCTAATAAAATTGACAACTACACAGGTGGGGGGGGGGGCGAAGAAAAAGAAAAAAAATCCAAAAGAAACTACAGAACAAACAAGTCAAAATATAAGAATAATAAATGTTTTTCTCGAGTCTCTGCTGTCAGCATCCTTTCCTTCGCGGGGAGTCACAGTCCACCTCACCTGCCTAGGATGCCCTCCAACACTGATGGTCCTACTCCTTGTATAGCTGGTGGGAAGGTTTTGGGTCCTCTTCCTCAGCTACACTGCCCCTGAATTTCAATTGTGGTTTTAATCTCCACCTCTGCATGTGGGTCATCCACTGGGATTTGCTCCTGAGGCTGGCCCTAGAGGACCTGGGTCTGCTCCAGTGAGTGCCAGGTGTGGAAGTGGTGCAGCTTCTTGGGTCACAGGGCCCCTGGCAGTACCAGGTATTCAGTGGAGTTGGCACCTAGGGCAGCAGGAAATGAAATATAGTGCTCTAGAAGGGTATGGCAACCCGCTCCAGTATTCTTGCCTGGAGGATCCCCCTCTTACAGAGAAACCTGGCAGGCCACAGTCCACAGGGTCACAAAGAGTTGGAAATGATTGAAATGACTCCGTGTGCATAGATGCAAGGCTTTCTTTTGCCTGTGGCATCTCTGCCTCAGTGAGCATTGAGAGTGATGCCCCTTGGGTCTCGGGGACCCTGGCGGTACCAAGTGTACAGGGACATCGACTGCCACAGCCGCAGGAGTTACGGCTCTGTCAGAGTCTTTTTTCAAGCCTCTAGCAGCTGGCGATCAGAAGGCCTCTTTGGCTAGTCTTTGTCCATCAGCTCCACTCGTTCAGGCACTTAGAGGGCTCCCTTGCCCCGGGTCCTCCCCTGTTGTTTGGTGCCTCTGGCGTTTGAAGCAGCACCCTGGGTGGGGTCCTACTCTGTTGTTCTGGGCATCAGGCGCTTGAATGAGCCAGCGTTTCTATTGTTCAACTGCCGATGTGGGGAGGGAGAGAGCCTATGGTGATGGCTCCACCCCTTACGCCTGACTTAGCAGTATCGCCTTTCTTCCACGGCTGCCTGGCTTTCCTCCACTGGCATCTTCCACCACAATCTCCTCCCTGACGGCCCCTCGGTCCATCTCTTCACAGTCAACAGTGGGATTGCTCACGATCCTTACACTCCACCCCCCAGATGCTGCACCTTCTTGGGACCTGCGTTCCTGCCTGGCGTATGTAAGCTGTGGCAAGGACTGTCTGATTTTCATTCCATTTAGGCTGCCACAGATCAACTGCTTCACACTCAGGCGCAAATGTTTCTCCTCTGACTCAGACTATTGCCCCGATGCGGGGATTGGACCCCTGCTTCAGTTCCCCCACCCGCTGAGGGCGGGTCCAGTCCTACTAACACTCCTGTTTTCCCCCCTAGTTCCTTTGTCCCACCCAATTTTGCATGGTTCTACGTATTCTTTTCCTGTGGTCAGGTACTCCTGCCGGCTCTCAGCTGGTGATCTTCAAGCACTTGTGTCTGAAGGTGTGTTCCTGATGTGTCTGTGGAGAGAGATGCGCTCCACGTCCACCTGCTCCTCCACCATCTTGGCCTCCCTCTTCAGCAGGGCTTCTTTAGAGTCCATTTGCCCATCTAATGAGCCCCATGAAGCCACCAAACTATAAAAGCTGAAGTCCATTTTTCCACTTCCATTCAGATAATCCCAGCCACTCACATCACACAAGGACGTGGCAGGACTTCTTCAGGGCTGCCCCCAGGAGATAACAGACTGACCTCCCATAGGTGCGATGTGGAAGTCGGCCCTCCTCCTGCCACCCCGGTAGGTGGGGCCGGCCTCGTGCTGGGGCCCGGAGCCCTGCTGTGAAATCCTGCTGACTTTCATGGGTTTCCCTTACCAAGCTGGCTTCCAGCCTGCATCTGGCCTCAGGATGCAGCCGCTTTGGGTCTTCCTCACACCTGTAAACCCAGGATCAAGTCTTCTCCAGCTGCCCCTGTCATGTGCGCTCCCGAGGGCCTGGCCACTGTCAGATGTGACATACAGAAGCACATTGAGCTCCAGAGGATCTGGTTTCCAGGGGACATTTTTAGTTGAAATTAGCGCCTCCCCCATTTTCCATGTTTCTGTGTGCTGTGCTCAGTCACTCAGGCATGTCAGACTCTTTTGCGACCCCATGGACTGTAGCCTGCCAGGCTCCTCTGTCCATGGGAATCTCCCAGCAAGAATTCTTTCCTCCAGGGAAAGTGGGTTCTTAACCACTAGTGCCACCTGGGAAGCCCAAATCTTTGCTCTTCTATTATTTTTTTACTTCTTGGTTGCATCATGTGGCATGTAGGATCTTAGTTTCTTAACTAGGGATGGAACCCACACTCCCAGCATTGAGTGCATGGAGTTTAAACCACTGGACCACCAGAAAACTCCCAATAAGGTTGAAAGTGAAAGTGAAAGTCGCTCAGTTGTGTCTGACTCTTTGAAATCGCATGGACTATACAGTTCATGGAATTCCCCAGGCCAGAATACTGGAGTGGGTAGATTTCCCCTCCTCCAGGGGATCTTCCCAACCCAGGAACCGAACCCAGGTCTCCCGCATGGCAGGCGGATTCTTTACCAGCTGAGCCATGAGGGAAGCCCAAAGCCCAATAAGGTTGGCTCTTATTAATATTACATTCTCTGAAGAGAAATCCAATTTAACCGTTGCCTTTCATAGACTCTTGGTTTCCTTTCTTCATAACTAACAAAACAAAACAAAACTCTAGTCCAAATGGATGTTCAAAGTCTATTAACTGCAAAGAATTGGTTAGTTAAAATGTCACAAGAAAAATGAACATGTTCCACCCCACCATGTTACCTCCTGGAAGATGTCCAGCTCTCAAAGTATCCATCACCACTGTTCTTTAGCTTGTCTTTAAATAAAAATCTTTTCTCGACTGATTGTAAAGAACTTGATGTTAGAAAAATTAGCAAGTTTAATGCTCGTGCAGAGTCAGAGACAGTTGTCCCACAGGTATATTTTGGGCTTGTTTTAGCCAAGTCAGTTCCAGTGTTTGGTAAGATCAGATTTTCAGCTGTTCTTCCGTAACACAGACACACAGCACTATAGTGTTCATTTCATAGAAAATAAACCCTAAGTCTCAGTGTTCTCAAGGGCTCTCATCATAGACCAAAGAAATAAGAGACCAGAAAGGCATTATTATTATAAGATTCTTAGTTCTGATCTTGGGCTAAGCACAGAGATCTGGGTTTAAATGACTTCATCCAGGATGTGGGATAAAGAGGAATGCTGCTGCTGCTAAGTCACTTCAGTCGTGTCTGACTCTGTGTGACCCCATAAACGGCAGCCCACCAGGCTCCCCCATCCCTGGGATTCTCCAGGCAAGAACACTGGAGTGGGCTGCCATTTCCTTCTCCAATGCATGAAAGTGAAAGGTGAAAGTGAAGTCGCTCAGTCGTATCTGACTCTTTAGTGACCCCATGGACTGCAGCTTACCATGGAACTGTGGAATATTTGGGATGAAATGTAAGCATTTGGGGAATGTATATCAGTAGACGTGGCTTCCATCCTCTTGCTGCCTGTCTGGGCGTCCGTCCACACCACAGCGCCATTGAGCATGAATGAGGGGATACAGCCCAGCATTCCAGGGAAAGCAAGACAGCAAATTAACCTCCATGCTCCTAGCATAGAGCAGTGCTAAGAAGATACATACACGAATAATATAAATGCCAACAGTCGACACATGAATGCAGACATTTCATAGTCTCACACTTTGGTTATAATCACACTGTTGGAGTCCAGGGCTAAATTCTGAAACGTGTATGGTAGCATAGTCTGCATGGATACTTGGGTCTGCTAAGTAGTCATTTGTTGCTGGAACCAGAGAGAAGCTCTATTTTATGATCTCAGGCATGTTGAATGTTTATTCTACTAGGAGTTAAAAAAGAATTTGTTTCTTCATAGTTTAGTTTTTACTCTGAGTTTAGTAGGGAAAAAATAAAATGAAGAGGATAAATAACATGCAAAAGAAGAAACAATAGTGCAGATTATTAATAGTTCCTTATAAATGTTAAGAGTATCAGACATATATTTTTCAAAAATGCATTTGAGGGGGAATTCCCTGGTGGTCCAGTGATTAGGACTTGGTGCTTTCACTGCCAAGGGCCTGGGTTCAATCTTTGGTTTAGGAACTAAGAACCCATGAGCCATGTGGTGCAGCTGATAAATGCATTTGGGAAACTGAATAGTCGAGGTTCTATAAACTATCAGAATGATCAGCTAATAGGTTGCATGTTGTTGTTCAGTCGCTAAGTCATGTTGGACTCTGCAACCCCATGAACTGCAGCACATCAGGTTCCCCTGTCTTCCACCATCTCCCAAAGTTTGCTCAAGTTCATGTCCATTGAGTCAATGATGCCATCAAACTATCTCATCCTCTGCCACCCCCTTCTCCGTTTGCCTTCAATTTTTCCCAGCATCAGGGTCCTTTCCACTGAGTCGGCTCTTCGCATCAGGTGGCCAGAGTATTGGACTTTCAGCTTCAGCATCAGTCCTTCCAGTGAATATTTAGAGTTGATTTCCTTTACGACTGACTGGTTTGATCTCCTTGCTGTCCAAGGGACTCTCAAGAGTCTTCTCCAGCGGCACAATCTGAAAGCATCAATTCTTCAACACTCAGCCTTCTTTATGGTTGTATAATTGTATGCAAAAAATTTTTTAAAAACCACATGAAAAATTGTGTCAGTCGATAAGTCAAACACTTATTCCTTTGACAAAATAGGTATGAACTAGCCCAAATCACACCCTTCAGATGGCTGGGAATTCTACTTCTTCAAGAAAAGGTTCAGAGTAAAGGAATTGTAGCATTCGATGTCCTTGCATGGAAAGGTGTAAATCAAATTGTATCCACCTGAAAGGGGCCAACTCTTTATTTTGGAATGGTTTTTAAAAGCCAAAGGAAAATCGACTCTGCCATCTGGTGTATAAACAGGTTATTGCAACTTCTTTCTTTAAAAAATAATAATAATAATAATAATAACAGCTAACTCAGTTCTTCTCCCTTTACAAAGAATTTTCAGGACACCATGATATTCCAGCTGAGTTTTCCCTGAGTAATTGAAGCCTTTTATCGATTTTTAAAAACTTGTTGATGGGAGTATTTCTAACATAAGAACTCACTGCCCATGGTGAACCCAAAGGCCCCCTTCTTCTGAGACTCAGATGCTCATATGAACATCAGTTACTGCACGGTCCCTCTAGCTCAGGGTTCCCCATGTGGCTCAGTGGTAAAGAATCTGCCCACCAATGGAGGAGATATGGGTTCAATTCCTGGGTCAGGAAGATCCTCTGGAGGAGGAAATGGCAACTCACTCTATTATCTTGCCTGGAAAACCCCATGGACAGAGGAGCCTGGCAGACCACATTTCATGAGGCCGCCAAAGCGTTGGATATGACTTAGTGACTAAACAACAGTGACAATCCCAGACTTAGTGAGATTCAGCCCTGCCCCCAGGGAAACCCTGGCCTACACTCTTCTGGAGGGCAGCACAGTTGGGAGCTGGCCAGGCCGCTGGGGCTGGGAAACCAGAAACCTGAAGCCATGAGGCAGGGATGGATCTGGTAGGAAAACAGGTGACCTCCAGATGGCGAGGCAAACCTGAAAGATGGGATGGAAAGTCAGCAGGTCAGCTCAGCAGGGGACACTTGGGACAGGAGAAAATGTGACCCCAAAAGGATGATGATGGAGGGAAGGGATGAAGGGAGACACAAGAGCTCTTAGTGGGATTGTTGAGTCATATGGTAATTTTATTCATAGTTTTTCTTAAGGAACCTCCGTACTGTTCTCCATAGGCGCTATATCAGTTTGCATTCCCACTAAGAGTGCAAGGGGGTTCCCTTTACTCCATACCCTGTCCAGCTTTTATTGTTTATAGATTTTTTGATGATGGCCGTTCTGACACATGTGAGTTGATACCTCATTGTAGTTTTGATTTGCATTTCTCTAATAATGAGTGATGTTGAGCATCTTTTCAGGTGTTTATATTCATTAGGGAGGGACATACATATACCTATGACTGATTCATGTTGATATATGGGAGAAACAAACACAATATTGTACAGCAATTATCCTACAAATAAAAACAAGCAATTAAATAAAGAAGCACTCTTAGATGGAGTCCTGTAGCCCTGCCCAGCCCTGACCCCACTCTCTTCCACTGAGATCACCCCAAGCCCCACACCGGCTTCATCCTCATTGCTGCCCACGAGGGAGTAGCCTGAGGAGGGCAAGAGGTTGGGTTCAACTGAGTCCCTCCAAATTCACAGCTTAAAGACCTAACCACCAGTTCCCAGAATGTGACTCTGGGTGGCTGCAGATAGAATCAGTTAAGATGAAGTCATATTGGAGGAAGGTGGGTGCTTAATTCAGTATGACTGGTTTCCTTATAAAAAGGAGAACTTTGGACATAAACAAGAACACAAGGAGAAGACCAAGTAAGCATGAAGGCAGAGATTAGGGGGAACGCATTACAAGGCAAGGGCTTCCCTGGTGGTCCAGATGGTAAAGAATCCACCTGCAATGCGGGAGACCTGGGTTTGAACCCTGAGTTGGGAAGATCCCCTGGAGGAGGGCATGACAACTTCACTGTAGTATTGTTGCCTGGAGAATTCCCATGGACAGAGGAGCCTGGTGGGCTTCAGTCCACGGGGTTGCAAAGAGTTGCACACGACTGAGCAACTAAGCACATATTACAAGGCAAGTCAAAGTTTCCAGCACACTAGGAGACACCAGTGGGGGCAGGAGGGCTGGGACAGAGACTCAGTAAGATCCTGCAGGAGGGACCGTGTCTGTGACCCCATGACCTCTGACATCTGGCCTCCAGAACCAGGGACAATACCCTTGTGTTGCTTGTTACCTGGTGGATGGGCTTTGTCACAGCAGCCTTAGGAACCTGATACAGCTGGGGAGGGGGGTGGTGATGACAAGGGGAATGATTGGTTCTTCTTGCCTTCTCTTCTCACACGTCACTGGCTGCTGGCATTTCAGACGCAAGCTGTGTGTCAGGGCAGGTGGAGGCAGTGAGGACAGTGTTTGGACCGTAAGCAGCTACGTGGACAGCAGCTGGCCTTGGGCTTCCTCCCTGGTTTTCTGTCCACATGTTGGTCTCTGGGAGGTGTTCTCCAGACCTCTAGAAACAGGCTGACTGGCATTTGCCATAAATTAAGAGGCTTAGGTTTGCCAAATGCAAACTCAGGTTAAAGAGAAAGGCCTGCTCTTAGGGCAGCTGGTGGGAACCAGGCCTCTGAGGGCTTCCCTCCCGTCCTCCCCTGCAGCCTCCAGACATCCCACGTGCTGGTCATCCTGATGTGCCTCTCAGATCACAGCTCCCGTCTGCACAGCTGGGGCTGAACTCCAGAGCATGTCCTCACATGCCCCCCTGGAGGGGGCCAGTCTCAGGTACAGGACATGAGGAAGGGGCCTTCCAGTCACCTCCCTGCAACCCCTCCACACAAGCCCCAAGTCTCCCAACTGCAGGCCCTTCCCACCTGCAGATCTGTGGACCTGAACACTGGTGGAGACTCACCTGCGCCCCAGGGATTCCTGCTCGCCCAGGACCTGTGGACCAGTTCCCACCCAGCTATTCCTGCCAGCAGCTCCTCCATTCAGGGCTGCAGCTGCACTTCCCTGGGAGGTCTGCACTGGCCTTGGGGTGGCCTTTCCCAAGTTTGTCCCTCCTTGGACATTGTCCCTCCGCCCTGGGAGCCACGGAAAAATCTCTTTACATCTTACATTTACTTTTTAAACTCACAGCATAATAATTCTTTCAACTGAACATCCTCTGTTTAGACCACCGTGTGGTCCTGTCACCCCTTTCTCTACCTCTGTGGTCAGCATGGAAAGGAGGACCACACTGAGTAAGGAGGATCTTGAGTAAGGCCCAGGCAACACAGAGGACCACGTGGAGCATGGCTGGGCACAGAGCAGATACTCGGTAACTTCCTGCTCATCATCTCTGCTAATGATATTGATAGATCTGGGCAAATTAAGATTGAGATGTCATGAAATTAGATGACAAGATGAAGAATCTAAACAGCCAACTGGAAACTATAAAAAGCAATCAGATGATGATTCATATGGTTGTATGGTGGAAGCCAATACAACATTGTAAAAATTAAACAAAGAATATGAAAAAAGAGTATAGCTGAGTCACTGCTGTGCACCAGAAACTCACATATCATTGCAAATCAATTATTGAGCCTGTGCTGTGTCTGGGCCTTTGAAGCTCTGGAGCTGAGTTAAAGCTTGCAGTGAGTACACAGCTGACTGGGCATGATGGGAGTTTCCAAAGCCCCAACTTGGCCATCATACTCGTCCATGTCCCTGGGGAATTGAGAACAGATGAATCAAAGCTCTTTTCCAGAAATGTGCTACAGAAGGACAGCATTGCCCCTGACAATCTTTCACATCAAAGTGGCTCCACATGCAGGCTGCAGCTCAGGGGGAGGACTGGAGTGCCACATCAAGAATGTCTTCTGCAAAGAGGAGTATAGAGATGAAATGAAGCCAGCTGTGAGAAAATGGCCCAGCAGTAAAGGCCAGGACGGAACTCTGACCCCGGGTGTGCCATAGCACGTGACTCCTGGGTGTGCCACAGCAACAGAAGTGCAAGGGCTTATTTGATTCTAGACAAGTCAGCAGGGTGGGGCTGTTTCCTGGGGCCATTTGCTCAGCAGTGTGGAGTTAAGAGAAAGCACAGAGATCCAGGGAAATCTGGGCTCCTCTGCTCAGCAGCTCAGAGACTTCAGGCTCAGTAATGACGTTTCTGGATATTGAGGGGCTCATTGATCAAGTGAGGAGAATTCTCACCTCTGTCAAGATTGTCTCCTTCTTTGGGACAATGACTTGGGTCTCTAGTATGCCACCTGGCACCCTGTGACCACCCAGGCCTTGTGGCCTTGTGCTGGGTCACCTGCTCAGTCCACCCAGCCCAGTCTGATGCATGATCCTATTCCCTCATCAGTGTTGTTATTCAGTCGCTCAGTGAGTCCGACTCTTTGGGACTCCATGGACTGCAGCACGCCAGGCTTCCCTGTCCTTCACTAGCTCCTGGAGTTTGTTCAAACTCATGTCCGTTGAGTAGATGATGCCATCCAACCATCTCATCCTCTATCGCCTCTTTCTCCTCCTGCCTTCAATCTTTCCCAGCCTCAGGATCTTTGCCCCCTTGGTCGTGTCCACTCTTTATTCTGGCTGGCTGACAGTCAACACAGCCTCTGGTGACAGACATAGCAGCTGAGGCTGCTCTGGGTGGCATCAGTGGAACTGGAATTTAGTCAAGCAATTTCTTCACACCTGATAGAGAGAGCCAACTCATTGAAAAAGACTGTAATGCTGGGGAAAATTGAGGGCAGGAGGAAAAGGGGATGACAGAGGGTGAGATGGTTGCATGGCATCACCGACTCAGTGGACATAAGTTTGAGCAAACTCTAGGAGATGGTGCAGTCTGTCATGCAGCAGTCCGTGGGGTCACAAAGAGTCGGATATGATTGAGCAACTGAACAAACAACATAGCTGATTTACAGTGTTGTGTGACTTTTTGCTGTACAGCAAAGTGAATCAGTTACACATACATCCACTCTTTCTAGATTCTTCTCCAACATAGGCCATCACAGAGCATTGAGTTGAGTTCCCTATACAACATAGTAGGTTCTTATTAGTTGCCTACAGGGGCCACACCTGTCCTGTAGGCAATCAACAAACATTTATGAAATGAATTAACAGATTTATGGACATGGGAGTGGCGAGGAAGAAGAGGGTGGGGTGTATGGACAGAGTAGCATGGAAACATATTCACTACCATATGTAAGTAGACAGCCAGTGGGAATTTGCTGTATGACTCAGGGAACTCAAACTGGGGCCCTGTAACAACCTAGAGGGGTGAGAAGGAGAGGGAGGTCAGGGGGAGGTTCCAGAGGGAGGGGACATATGTGTACCTATGGCTGATTCAAGTTGATGTATGGCAAAAACAAAAGCAAAATTTTAAAGCAATTATCCTTCAATTAAAAATAAATAATTTAAAAAAATGAATTAATGCATGAAGAACTACAAACCAAACCAGGAAGGGCAGTTAAAATACATAAGCAGGATTAATTTAAACATTCAACATGGTATTCGTACAAACTTTGGATTTTTACTGCTACTGCTGCTGCTAAGTCGCTTCAGTCATGTCCGCCTCTGTGCGACCCCATAGACGGGAACCCACCAGGCTCCCCCATCCCTGGGATTCTCCAGACAAGAACACTGGAGTCGGTTGCAGTTTCCTTCTCTAATGCATGAAAGTGAAAAGTGAAAGTGAAGTCGCTCAGTCGTGTCTGACTCTTAGTGACCCCATAGACTGCAGCCTACCAGGCTCCTCCATCCATGGGATTTTCTAGGTAAGAGTACTGGAGTGGGTTGCCATTGCCTTCTCCATGGATTTTTACTGGAAACATTTAAATAATCAGATACAAGTCGGCCTCGCTTGTGTGTCTTTCCCGTCTCCCCTGGTGTCTGTTGTTTCTCTGTATGAAGTGGGAGCGGAGAGTTCAATGTCAACAAAAATCTGCCCATCCTGGCCCCAGCGACTTGAGCAACAATATCTTGGAGTGAGGGGGTGGGGGTGGGGTGGCCCTGGAATATTTTAAAACCCAGCATCTCCTCCCAGGGAGCGTGGAATGTGATTACAGCCTGGCCCTGGGTACAGGAGAGTGCGTCTTTGTGTTTTTTGGATGAGCAGTGCTCATGAATATTAATTCTCCAGCCTTTGAATAAATGACACCCCAGTGGGCCATGTCCACAAATCACAGAGACGGGAGCACTTACGCAGGGCCTGTGGATGTGGAGAAGTCAGACAGCGCAGAGTGAGGAAACAAAAACCAGGGTCTGAGGGTGTTTCTGCAGTTTGGAGATGAGCGAAGTGTCCAGGGAATCTTGGAGATGAGCAAAGTGTCCAGGGACTCGACAGAGCCAAAAGCAAAGGCAGAACAACCCCTAGGAGCCCTGAGCCCTGAGCGCCTCATGCCACCCCTGACTCCCGGAATTGACTCCCGCCCCATGGAGACACTGTTTGCTGTGACTGACCTACTTTTCCACTGGAAAGATGAGCTTGCTGAGGTGTCCTCCCCCCTCAGTTATTTTAAAGCCTTCTTTTTCTAGCTCCGGCACAGCAGTGCTGGGGAATGGTGAGCCACGCTATGGCTGGGCTGCAGAAACTTCTGGGGTGATGGCATGAGTGCACTGGGCAATCCAGGACCACGGCTGCAAGCCCACCAGCCTGCTGGATGCCTGGACACACGTGGCTGCTCATGTGACTGAGGAACTGAATTTTTAAAATTCAATTTAATTAATTTAACTTTAGCTACTGCAGCTATTCCAGCTATGGTTAAATTAAATAAAATTAAAAATTTCGATTCCTCAGTCACACATAGCTGGGGCTTCCCTGGTGGCTCGGATGGTAAAGAATCTGCCTACAATGTGGGAGACCTGGATTTGATTCTAGGGTTGGAAAGACCCCCTGGAGAAGGGAATGGCTATCCACTCCAGTATTGTTGCCGGGAGAATTCCATGGACAGAGGAGCTTGGCAGACATGACTGAGAGACTAACACACGTAGCTAGTGGCCACAGTACCCACTACATCAAAAGAGCCCTGTCAGCACCTCGACTCAACTTCCAGCCTCCAGACTGTGAGACAATACGTTTATGTTCTTTGCAGTCACCAGTTTTTTGGTCCTTTGCTACAGCAAAAGAACATACCCTGTGAAGACCAGGGACAAGCCATGTGACCCAGGCCTGGCCAGCAGAGGCCCCAGCCATCCTTTGCCCACCAAGATCACAGGCCAGGAAGGGGTAAGGAACACATGCCAGGCTGATGAGGGGCATAAATGCTAAGTGCTACATCATTCAGTCATGTCTGACTCTTTTTGTGACACTGTGAACTGTAGCCTGCCAGGCTCCTCTGTCCCTGGAGTTCTCCAGGCAAGAATACTGGAGAGGGTTGCCATGCCCTCCTTCAGGGGATCTTCCCAACCCAGGAATCGAACCCATGTCTCTCGTGTCTCCTGCATTGGCAGGTGGGTTCTTTACCATCTGAGCCGCCAGGGAAGCCCCAGCGCTTCAGGCAGGGGTGCGTGCTGGTAACTTTAAGAATATCACAGCCGTTCACAGGTGGACAGGGCCAAGTCATCTCCCTGAGAGCTAAACAAAGGCACCAGTGTTTGCCAAAACTACAGAGAAGGAGAAGTGTTGTTTTCTGACAAATTCCTCAGCTGCCAGTGTTGGCTTGGAGCATCTGTTGATTGCCTGGATCCAGCCATGCCTGCAGCCATCCCCCTTTTAGACACACAAGCTCCAAATCCCTCTTTTATTTTTCTTGGTCGTGCTTCCCTCACTTGTGACCAAGAGTGGTTGTGTCAGATAGACACTATTGTCACTGCAGCTCTGTGCTGGGAGCCTGATGGGCCAGCTACCTTCCTCAGTCCCACCTTTGGCACCTGGGAAGCTGATGCTGTGGAGTAGCCAACTAAGAAACTGTTTAGTGACAACTGCCAAATCATAGCCTCTTAGAACAGCTCGTGTCTTTTTCTTCATGTGGTTTCCAAGCAGGATGTGAGATTGGCATGTCTCTGCTGGTGACTTACGCAGCAGACCAGGGAAGGAGATTGGGGCCCTGCAAAGCCTCCCCTTCCCCTGCCAAATCTCAACCTGCCTCCCACCTCTCACACTATTTCCCTGGGCTAAGACTTTGCTGCTTTGAGTGAAACTCCAAGGTGAAGTGACTGAAGCCCAGGTTGCAAATTAGTCTGGAAAGACCTTGCTCATGGAAGAGGGGGAATGGTTGGAACGAAACCTGCTGAAAGAAGGAAGCACATGACCTTAACAGATGTGTAACCCTTGATCCTGCTGGAAAAAATTAGATCATTG
This sequence comes from Capricornis sumatraensis, assembly GCF_032405125.1. NCBI lineage: Eukaryota > Metazoa > Chordata > Mammalia > Artiodactyla > Bovidae > Capricornis > Capricornis sumatraensis. The sequence continues at coordinate 60,517,528 of NC_091069.1, forward strand.
AGAAACTACGCATTTTACATCAAAATTTGGTACTTTTATAAAGCGAGTATAATTTCAGTATTTTTATTCTGTGCCCTCAGTGCAATTTAAATATGACACACTGAGCAGGCACTCAATTTTGTCCTTAAGAGAAAGAGTCAAACTTGTGACTGTCTAAAATTCAGCATTTCCTTGAACAACCCATGTTAATTGGCAGAATTTTTGAAGTATATATATATATATATATAAACTTGCAAAAGTGAGAAGCTGATTTAACTTGAACAGATTAGTAGTGGGTATCTTCTAATACAGGGAACAGAAAACCAAACCATTTTTGGCCCTTGACCTTGAAAGCTGTCAGACAAAGCATGATAAAACTTGAATTTGGGGAAAGTATATGGAATGCTTTTAGTGGCAAAACATAAACTAAGCAATATAGGAAATGTAAAAACTCACAAGAATTTCTTAAAGTCTGAAGGAATGGTGCCTTCATGTAAGGCTTGATCCAGGGCCTCCAGTGCTCTGGTCAGATTAAGTTTCTGTCTTTCCTCTGTCTCATCACACCCTCCCCATTCTTGGAAGCGTCCTCTCCACTCACCCAACCCCGTCTGTTCTCTCAGTCCCTCCACTATCCCGCACCCAGTGGATCAGGAAGAGGAGCTCAGAGAAGCTTTGAATCTGGAAGGCAGAGTATGCACTGGATTGACAATAGAGAGAGCACGCTGCAGCAGAAAGTGTCCTCCCCAAAGGCATGGAGGAGTGAACTTGCTGGAACCTTGAGGAGCGTTGAGTGGCTCCTTGTTGCTGAGAAGTGAGTTTTGGGAAGACAGTGAGTTGGGGGTGGGTAGGGTCTCTGCCCCAAGCTGAGCTGAGGAGGCAGCACTGTATCCTGAATGTGATGGAGAACACTCCACATTGGGTATACAGTGATAAGATATGTGCTTTAGAAGGAAAACTAAAGAGACTGGTTCAGACTGGTCTGAACAATAAGGAAGTTTATCATCGCACACGAGGCAAGTTCAGATGGAGGGCAGGTCCAGGCTTGGCAAGACCTGCACCTCAAAGATGCCCGCACAGACCTGACTTCTTACTTCTCTGCTCTGCCAGCCTCGGTGTGCACTTCAGCCAAAGTCTGGCTCTCCTCATGGTCACAAGAGGGCTGCGTGAGACAGGCAAGGTTTATGCCATTCCCTACACACCCAGTAGTAGGCGTCAGGAGGCTGTGAGGGAGAGAACGGCATCAGGAGGGGAAGAGAAGCGGTAATAAAAGGAAGAGAGGGGGCAGCCAAAGAGATAGAGAGAAGCCAGAGTGAGAGAGAGAGAAAAATTCTCTTCCAGGAGCAAACTTGAACTTTTTCTCAAGGAGCCTTAGGTGGGAGACCAACAGTGGCCATATAGCAGGCCCTTGCCTCAGCTTATGCCAGGGGGGCTATTGTACTTGGGAACTGGCAATGTTTTGATTTCAGAAAGGAAACAGAGAGCCTGTGATTCATAACACAGTCCATCCCCAGGGACTCTGGGCTGATGTCACACTCAGCCATGGGAGGCCTGGGCGGGAACAGTGGCTGTGGGGCTGGACAGCTTGGTGGACACAAGGGATTCGGGGAAATAATGAGGCAGACGTGGAGCCAGAGCACCTGGAGAGACAGCAAGCCGGCTCTCCTGCCACTAGAGGTCATGAAGAACTGAGACCAACTCCGTTCGTAACTGTAACTATTGAGGTATCTGCAATTCATTCCTGTGAGATGCTCCCTAGCACACAGAGCTGCGGCTTCTATTTGCTTTAATACTTTGTCTCAGATGCAGAAGCAGGAGCTCCCCAGGCCTCCCTGACCTATGGAAGCGTGTGTTCCCCTGTGTGTATTCACCTGTGCATCTCCTCTGTTCACGTGTCTGAAGGACAGGTGAGAGAACACACCTGGGGCTCTGGGCTCAGGCCCCTTTCAGGCCTGCATCCCACACCTGGGGGTCTGCCTCTTGCACCTCTTGCCAGGTGGGGAGGCTGCCTGGGGTCGCAGAGCACATGGAGCAGAACTTGCCCGTGATCGGTTCCCTAGCTGGAAGGACAGACCAGGAGCCGAAGCTACTTGTGTTTCCTCCACAGCCAGCAGCCCTGACCCCTCTGGACCTCTGGTGCTCCCGCCAGAATTTAAACTCCTTTTCCCAGGGTTTTAATGGTTGCTGACTTACACCCTTCTCTTTGTGGCCTTGGCCTCTTTCTCTCTGACTGGCTGGTTTGCAGCCTGGCCTTGCGGCAGATACTGCTCCCCAACTACAGGCACAGGTAAGATCCACCTCCCTCCTCCAAGGCTCTACCTGCCTGGTCTTTCCTGGTTTGAACTTCCTGTGCCTCTTGTCACCAGCCCCCACCAACCATATCTCTGGATCTATTATGTGATGCTGACAGATGGAGGCCACACTGCTATCTGGGCCAAGTCCCCACTCTGAGACAACTGGTGCATTTTGTCACACATGTAGTCCTGTATGGTGACTGTGTGTGTGTTGTTGTTCAGTTGCTAAGTCACGTCCGACTTTTTGCGACCCCATGGACTACAGCGTGCCAGGTTTCCCTGTCCTTCACTATCTCTTGGAATTTGCTCAAACTCATGTCCAATGAGTGGGTGATAAGATCCAAAATCTCATCCTCTGCCACCCCCTTCTCCAGGCCTCAATCTTTCCCAGCATCAGGATCTTTTCCAATGAGTCAGCTCGTCACATCAAAATATTGGCGCTTCAGCTTCAGCATCAGTCCTTACAGTGAATATTCAGGGTTGATTTCCTTTAGGATTGACTGGTTTGATCCCCTTGCTGTCCAAGAGATGGTGACTGTACATGAAGCCAAAGATGCGGGTTCCTTTAAGGTTGCAGTTAATCCATTCACCTGGATGGGCTCAGATTGTTCCTTTCAAAGTAGGAATCATCTCAGCCCAGAAAGATAGACAGTTTTAAGGATGGGTGTGTGGGTAGAGGGTGGCTCAAATATAGACAAGAGAACTCACCTGGAAGAAGACTTGTTCACAGTAAGCAGTATCACTATGTCCATTGGCAGTTCACTAACAAAATACCCCATTAACCCTCCATTAGTAGGGCCCATTGGGCATCTTCAGTGGTCTGTGGTTGCTCATAGGAAGCCAAGGTGCTAATAGATTGAAAACAGGATCTCACAATCCCAGGACGCAACTACTGAAGTCTGTGTACCCCAGAGTCCGTGCTCTACAACAAGAGAAGCCACTACAGTGAGAAGCCCAAGCACCACAAGAGAGAGTATTCCCCATTCACGGCAACTAGAGGAAAGCAGCAAAGACCCAGCACAGCCAAAAAGAAATTATAATAATAATAATAAATATTAGCCCAAAGAAAACAGAACATAGTAATAAAGACAAAAATAAAATAAAAACAGAAGCAATATTGTAAGAAATTCAACAAAGACTAAAAAAAAAAAAGGTCCACACACAAAATAATCTTAAAATATCCCATGACTGCATGTATATGATTGTTTCTGAATCCCAGAAGGATGGCCTTTTGCTCAGAGAACTGACTTTTCTTTGCAGCCTTCTTTCTGCTGTGTTTATACTTTGGCATTTCACAGCACCTCTTCTAGGTGAAATGATTTCACAATGTCATTTGTATTAGGCTTCGCTTTGTTATTCAGTTGAAGCCTTCTGTAGGTGGAAGACAGGAGTGAGTTCTGGCTTGTTTACCATCTCTTTATCTGGCTTGATGACCCCATGTTTGTATAACAGGAACTCAGGAGATGAATCAGTATTTCTCATGAAGCAACACACTGCTCCTCTGTGTACAGAATAACTAGGAAAGTTTGGGGTGATTGCAAATGACCACTGCTGTGGCCCCTTATTTTCTATATTGGAAGGGTTCTGGCTTTTATTCACCCTGAATTTTCTAAAATGTCAAGTCTTACACCTGTTGAACTCTAGCCTGTGTTCAGCCTCTCAGTCACATCTGACTCTTTGCAACCCCCCTGAACTGTAGCCCACCAGGCTCCTCTGTCCATGAGATTTCCCAGGCAAGAATACTGGAGTGGGTTGCCATTTCCTTCTCCAGGTAAACTCTTGCTAAATAATGTTGAACTATCAATATGGGAATGGGTGCTTTCCTGAGATGTTTTTTTTCATCCTCCAGCAGCTTTAATTTCCTGCATCTCTTTCTTGTTTTCGACTCTCCTGGCAACCCTCCACTTTTCATCTCATCATTCTGTAACTAAGCTTCCAGAAACAGAACAGTCCTCCAGGTGTGGTCTCCTCTAGTCTCTGAGCAGTGAGGTCACTCTTCTCTTCATAATGGTACCTTGTTCTTACCTGGCACACACACTCCTTCCAAAAGCCGAGCCAAAGTAAGTTACCAGCTCCTTCAGCAAACAGAGACCTGCCAGCCAAGTGCCACACCCCCGCCCCATATTTTTAGAAACTTACTTAACAGGCATGGTGTGTTCCTAACAGAAACCAGTAAAAAATGACCTTGGATGTTCAGGGGTCCTTTACTCTTGGATCTCAAAGTACAGGGGAAACTTGAGTTTATAACATCCCTGGGGAATAACTCCCCTGCTGTTTAGTTTAAGTGGAAGGTGGGAGGCTTTGGGGAAAAGTACCAACCCCCACAAAGGCCTGGAGAGCTGCAGTCCGTGGGGTCACCAAGAGTCGGACTTGACTGGGCGACTGAATGACTGAACAACACCTACCACCCCCCCAGAGGGTGGGGCTTTTGAAACTGGATCCAGGGTGACATCAGGGAAAACGTGCTTGGTAATGGGGCCTCCAGAGTGTCATTTTTACTAAAAGATTTACGTAATTACTGGCCAATTACCAGGTGACTCTAATGGTAAAAAAAATCCCGCCTGTCAATGCAGGAGACATGAGACACAGGTTCAATCCCTGGGTTGGGAAGATCCCCAGGAGAAGGAAATGGCTGGGAAATCCCGTGGACAGAGGAGCCTGGCAGCCTACAGTCCATGGGGTCACAGAGTTGGATACGACTGAATGACTTAACAACAACAACCAGCAAATCACAGGAATGAAAACAGGATACAGTGAAGAGGAAATTATTTAAGAAATAACAAAGAAGAGTTTCCTAGAACCTGAGAGGGGCTTTCCTAGAAGGATAATATTTTCTAGATTAAAAGGGTCCACCTTGGACCCTGCCTGAAGTCTGAAAATGAGCCAGTCCAAGGACATCACTGCCGAATTTTAGGACCCCACGAAGGAGAAGACCCCAAACACTTCCAGGGGTGAACCAGCCATTCACAGGTCAAGACTCCAGGACAGAATGGCACTAATTGCCCATCCTTGTACCAGGCCTGGAAGATGGGAGACAGTGAAGCAGAGCTTTCAAAATTCCAAGGAGAAATCATTCTGATCCTGGAATTCTGACTCCAGCCAGAAAATCAACCAAGTGTGTGGATGGAAAAAAGACTTGATAGGATGTGTGAGATTTGTGGAAATTTGTCAGGAAGCCGCTGCAGGGTATAGCCTCTAAAACGGGGGAGGGAACCATAGAAGAAGAATTGGGATTCAGAAAACAAGGGCAGGACAGGGCATTTCCTCGGGAAGAACGGACAGACATCCTGACATGTTTGGCTATAGAAATGGGAGATTTACACTAATAAATTTCAGAGTTTGAACGTATGGTAGTAATAAATAGTTAAATGTACACACACACACACAACCCTGGTACAACGGTAAGCTCCAAAGAAAATGTTGTGTAAGAAACAAAAAAACAAATAGCTTGCACTGTGACTCAGCTGTGAACAGCGTTTACGAGCATCATTCTGTAAACACTGAACTGCTGTAACCAATTTATGTGGAAACTTTATTGATGCTGAGAGGATGGGAAGCCGGGAAACATGTTTGAGTGAGGTGGGGGCACAACGAGTGAGGGAGAGCGCTGTTTGAGGACAGACTTGGCATCTCAGGCTGGGGAGCCTGGAGGCAACGCCTAAATGGGAGACTCTGGGAAGAGGAGCAGAAGCGTGTTGTCTGGAGACAGAAAAGGAAAAAACCAAGGATATGCTCAACTGGTGCAGGTGGGCTGCCTACCAGGAGCAGAGTGTGCTCAGAGGCTCTGTCGCTCTTCAAAAAAGCTTGTATAACCCCCACAGGACTTTAAAATTGCACATAGGTAATTTGTGCTGGAGCAGACTCTTGAGAGTCCCTTGGACTACGAGGAGATGAAAATAGTCAATCCTAAAGGAAATCAAGCCTGAATATTTATTGGAAAGACTGATACTGAAGCTGAAGCTCCAATACTTTGGCTACCTGATGTGAAGAGCCAACTCATTGGAAAAGACCCTGATGCTGGGAAAGATTGAGGGCAAGAGAAGAGGACGACAGAGGGAGGATGAGATGGTTGGATGGTATCACCAACTCTATGGACATGAGTTTGAGCAAACGCTGGGAGATGGTGAAGAACAGGGAAGCCTGGCATGCTGCAGTCCATGGGGGTCACAGAGTTGGGCATGACTCAGTGACTGAATAACAACGTACATTATTGGGACGGAAAAGCCCCAGATAACTAAGTTGGGAATGATAGGGACATTGCTCTCCAAGGGCACTCAGGGGCCAGGGTGAGGACTCAGATGGGGCAGGTGATGCAGGTGAGTCAGGTGTGGGCATCCTGACTGCAGGCTGGGGTGGAGTGAACCTTCAAGGACTCCTCCCTCCTTCCAGGGACCTACAGACCTCACTTTGGGGAACTTAAGGTTCCCTTGGGAAACAACTAGTCTCCAATCACAGGACTGCTCTATTGCTGGAAAAAAAAAAAAAAGGTAAGAGTGTGTTTCGAGGGTAGGACGTATGGATCATAATTAGAATTAATGAGTAAAAATTCCAATGTTAGTCTGGGCAGCATGAGGATTCATTACAGACTTGATGAAAGAGATTCGAGTTCATTAAAAGTTAAATGTTCTCATTCCTCAGGACGTTGCTCTCAGTTAGTGACATGAGGGTCTCCATTCTCCAGCACATCCTGCCCGGGATCCCTGGGCTGAAGCTAAAGCAGGTTAAGTACTGTCTCATCTCCTGGTGCCCCAGCCGTCCTAGAAGCCGTGCTCAATTTCCATGATGAAACCTCTTTAATCCTCTCTGTTTCCCCTCAGGCTGGCTGCAGGCTCTCGACTCTGTGAATTTTTAATTAAGCTTGAGCTGGTGATGCACATGCAGTTCTGCAATCCCTGAGACCCAAGTGGTTTTTCTGTGCTTCTTTTGATGGCCTTTTCCAGCAAGGCCTGGGGTATAGTTCTCCAAGAGATGAATGAAGAGGGCTCAGGGTAGAGGAAGAAAGAGAGGTGGTTATCATGGTCAAAGGCCCTGGGACAAAGCCGATTCTCTTCTCTGCTGGTTATTTGCTGGCGCCCCACCACATGGTCCCACTTTCTGCCTCCATTGTGCTTTGAATCCCAGGATCTAGGCTTTCTAGGCTCCTTTGCGTGTACCCTGGCTTCTTGACTTCTGGTTAGCTCTGGAGTCATCAGGGGAGGACGGTGGGCAGTAGGCAAGTGTCTCTGGCCCCAAGTTCTCTCAGGGCCTCACTCCATGCTCTCTCTGCTGACCCATCAGCTCCCCAGATGCCAGTCACCACGGGAAACCCCTCCATACCCCCGAATAGCTATTTAATTAAACTCACTTCACTTAGACTTAATGACTGGGCCATCTGTTTCCTGCCAACACCCGAGCTGATAAGAGTCTGCTTTCAGCGGTGTCATCTATTTGTCTCTAGGTCTCCCCACCAACTTATGAGTCCCCAAGGGCAATGGCTCTGACCTATTCATCCATGTCTCCCAGGATCTAGAACATGGGCTGGCATCCACAGGCATTCAAGGTATATGTGACAAATGAAACACGCAGCTGCTAGGGAATGTCTGCATGCGGTGCTGAATTTCAGAGAAACCCTGAAGCTATTCAACATATGCAGACTCGGAAACAAGAGTGGAGACTATGACAGAGAAAGAAATATTTACCACTGTGCTATTTCATAGTCACTAATGTTTTTTTAAGGTTTATTTTTCTTTTGAACTTTTTATTTTGTATTGGGGGGTATACAGATGGTATACCCTGGTGGCTCAGATGGTAAAGAATTTGTCTGCAATGCGGGAGACCTGGGTTTGATCCCTGGGTTGGGAAGATCCCCTGGAGGAGGGCATGGCAACCCACTCCAGTATTCTTGCCTGGAGAATCCTCATGGGCAAAGGAGCCTGGCGGGCTACATTCCATGGGGTCGCAAAGAGTCAGACACAACTGGGACTAGGAGCATAGCCGATTAACAATATTATGATAGTTCAGGTGAACAGCAAAGGCACTCAGCGATACAGATACATGTGTCCGTTCTCCCCCAACCCCCTCCCGTCCACGCTGCCACATAACATTGAGCAGAGTGCCCTGTGCTGTACAGTAGGTTCTTGTTGGTTATCCAGTTTAGATATAGTAGTGTGCACATGACCATCCCAAACTCAACATCCCTTGTATGTGGAACCTAAAAAGAAATGGTACAAATGAACTTGCAAAACAGAAAGAGACTCAGAAAAGAAACTTATGGTTGCCGGAGCGGGGGGGAAGTTGGGGAGGAAAAGGAATAGTTAAGTCTTTTTTTAATGTGGGTCATTTTAAAAATCTTTATTGAATTTGTTACAATATTTTTTACGTTTTGGCTGAGAGGCATGTGGGATCCTAGCTCCCTGATCAGGGATGGAACCTGAAGCCCATGAATTGGAAGGCAAAATCTTACCACTGGACTGCCAGGGAAGTCCTGTCACTAACTGCTTAGGCCAAGCCCTTTTCCACTCCAGACATGAACGTCAAGACTGTCTACAACCTACTAGCCTCTACAACCAACTCCACAGACTCTCACCTGAAGATACTGGATAAACGTGTGAAACAGAAGCCAAGGCATACAGAACCTAGCGGGGGGGGTTGGACAACAAGCCCACCATTCTGGATGCTTTCAGCCATTTTTAGGGGCTTAAACAATAAAGCTCATTACTTATTGCTGTTGTTCAGTCACTAAGTGGTGTTCAACTCTTTGTGACCCCATGGACTGCAGCATACCAGGCTTTCCTGTCCATTACTGACTCCTGGAGCTTGCTCAAACTCATGTCCATTGAGTTGGTGATGCCATCTAACCATCTCATCCTCTGTCACCCGCTTCTCCTCTTGCCCTCAATCTTTCCCAGCATCAGGGTCTTTTCCACTGAGTTGACTGTTTGCATCAGGTGGCCAAAGGATTGGAACATCAGTTTAAGCACCAGTCCTTCCAATGAATATTCAGAACCAATTTCCTTTAGGACTGACTGGTTTGATCTCCTTGCTCTCTGTTATTATCTCACACAAAATTCTGGAGGCTCAGGATCTTCTCTGATGCCTCATAAGGTTGACTTTTATCCTTGCTGCCCCACCAAACTTCCACATTCAGAGGCCATCACACGACAGCCACTGGCTCAGGGGCCACCTTCACACCAAACACAGGGAAGGAGGTTCTTCTCACCTGCCTGGTTTTCTCAGCAAGGCCTCAGTACATGTACCCTCTTGTCCATTGGCCTCAATTGGCTCTCAGGCCCATGACCTGGCTACAGAGAGGGTGGTGAACGAATGTCTGGTGTTTTCAGGCTCCATGATGAGAAGCGATCACCACCAGCAAGAAGAAGGGGCTGAGGATGGACTATTGAATAAACAACCAACAATGTCAGGAACACAGACCAAAGATTCAGTAGAGCACAGGTGCCGGATTCTCAGAGGACTGCACACACACTTCACTGAGAAAGTTATCTGATGGACATACTCACTCCATTCTTCACGTGGGTTGATTTATTTGAGCAGAGTAACTCCGGAGGCAGAAGCCACACCGACTTCAAGCTGCCCCTCCAGGAGATGCTCTGTTGATGGCCGTGTCACAGAGAAGGACACGTGACAAGCGAATGTTTCAAGGGGCTTTAGGAGGATACACACAGATGAAAGCTGTCACGGGTCCTAAACATACACACACACCTCTGTATCTGACGCGATTCTCACACTATTCCCAACTGCATTTTCATGGTTTATTATATTTACTTGCATTTTATGGTAAAGGCATCTGACACACCAGAAAAATCAATATTTGTCAGTAATTCTGCTGTTGGTCTCCTTTTGCCAAAGTGCTGTTTAAGCAAAAAAAGACATCTCTGGGTTAAAGCCTAGGGTGGAATAGATCATGAACGTCTGTGCTGTGTGCTCAGTTGCATCTGACTCTTTGTGACCCGTGGACTAGAGGCAGCCAGGCTCCTCTGTGCATGGGATTTCTCAGGCAGGAATATTGGAGTGGGCTGCTATTTCCTTCTCCGGGGGATTCTCCCGACCCAGGGATTGAATCTGTGTCTCCTGCATTGGCAGGTAGATTCTTTACCACTAGAGCCACCTGGGAAATTCAGTCATGAAAAGTGAGGTGCTAACATTCTCTTTTGCTTAATGAAGAGATGTAAGCTTAAAAAAATTGTTTGAAAGAGGAGAGATCAAATGTTTATCAAGTTCCAAATCTGAGTCAGTTGTAGTGAGGTGGCTGAACCTAGAGCCTGTCACACAGAGTGAAGTCAGTCAGAAAGAGAAAAACAAATACTGTATATTAATGTGTATATGTGCAATCTAGTGAAATGGTACTGATTAATTTATTTGCAGAGCAGGAGTAGAGACACAGAAGCAGAGAACAGACTTGTGGACACAGTGACAGAAGGAGAGGACGTAAGATGAGAACGTAATTGACGGAACTGAGAACGTAAGATGTTATACACGACCACGTGTAAAAGAGACAGCTAGTGGGAAGCTGCTGTGTAGAACAAGGAGCTCAGCTCAGTGCTCTGCAATGACCTAGAGGGGTGATATAGGGATGGGTGGAATGGAGGCTCAAGAGGGAGGGAATATATGTACTCATAGAGCTAATACATACAGCAGAAACGAACACAACATTATAAAGCAATTATCCTCCAATTAAACATTTTAAAAGAATAAAAGAACATTTATCAGGTTCCTTCTGCAGGCTACATATTCTGCATATAATCTCATGGCCCCATGCATGGGGTGCGTACTGTGTGTATGTGTGTGATGTGCGTATCTGGTGTGTGTGTGAAGCCATGTATGTGATGTGTGTGTGTGTGGTGGTGGGGTTATGTATCTATGGGGATGTATGTATGTGGTGTGTGTGTTTGGTGTGTGTATGTGTGTGATGTGTGTGTATTTATGTGGGGTGTGCATGTGTGTGGTATGTATGGGTGTGTTGTGTGTGTTTGTGTGTGGTGTGTGTATATGTGTGTGGTGTGTGTGCATGGTGTGTGTATGTGTGTAGTGTATGTGTATGTGTGTGGTGGGTACATATGGTGTGTGTATGGTGTGTGGTGTGTATGTGTGTATGGTGTGTGTATGTGTATGGTGTATGTGTGTGGTGTGTGTATGTGTGTGGTGTGTGTGTATGGTGTCTGTGTATGGTGTGTGTATATGTGTGTGGTGGGTACGTATGGTGTATATATGTTGTGTGGTGTGTATGTGTGTATGGTGTGTGGTGTGTGTATGGTGTGTGTATGTGTATGGGGTGTGTATGTGTGTGGTGTGTGTGTGTATGGTGTCTGTATGTGTGTGGTGTGTTTGTATGATGTGTGTGGGGGATATGTACATGAGGGGGTATATGTGTGTGATGTGTAGTGAAGGGATTGCAAGCCCCTTTTTACAGTGAGGGAGCTGACTCCAGGACAAATCCCACAGCTCATTGGTGGCCGTGTCCAAATTCACAACCAGGTTGGGGCACGATTTTTGACCACCCCTCCCCAGACACTGTGACTGGGCTACAAACATGTAACATCACAGGAGCCCTCACATCCATGAGCCAAAAATCCCCTCTTCCTGAGGGTGGAAACCCCTTCCCTGAGCAATAGGGCATTCCTGTGACTCAGATGGTAAAGAATCTGCCTGCAGTGTAGGAGATCCCGGTTCGATTCCTAGGTCATGAAGATCCCCTGGAGAAAGAAATGACAACCCACTCCAGTATTCTGGCCTGAAGAATCCCATGGACAGAGGAGCCTGGTGGGCTACAGTCCACGGAGTTGCAAAGAGTCGGACACAACTGAGCGACTAATGCTTTCATTTTCCTTAAGCAATGAGCAGCCCTAGCAGGAATGGCCACTTTCATGAAATTCTGTTGTTGAATGCATGGCCTGTGGCACTGCAGTGTCCTCAGGCCTAGCCTGTGTTGAGGAAACGACCAGCCAGTTTGCTGACCCTACAGTTCCAGTGGTAGCTGCTGGGGAGGAGGGGAGGCTGTCTTGGTGTGGGAGATGCTCACGTCTAATTATCATCCACAGATACTCCTCCAAACCATCCCTTTACTGATTAAAATTCTACGGTTGTCTTCCTCACATTCTTGTTTAATTTTTTCTTAAAGGAGGATAAGAGAATGCAACCTATCAGTACCTTAGGCTACAAGTGAGAAGCCAGGTTCTTCTGCCCCCAGGCCCTGAAGTCTGGCTTCTCAGTCAGAGCCCAGCTCCAGTCCTGGGTCACTAGCCAGGCTGGGCCTGTCTGGGCTGTGTGGCCTCCTCCCAGCTGGCAAGTCTCTCTAGGTATCAGTTTCCTCATTTATAGGCAGAAAGGGCTCACTCAGATGCTCTCAAAACTTGTCTCATGCTTTGAAATATTTGATTCTAAGATTTGGGGAAAACAATAGCGTTTTCAGATCAGGGATCATGTCCAGATCACAGCACAATCCATCCCCACAAGAACCTAAAGGAACCTCTGGGACAGGATAGTTCCTTCAGCTCCAAGCATGCCATCTCTAAGGTTGCATCTGAGATCTCTCCTTTCATGGGAGACCATTTATCTAGTCCTCATGTGTCCTTGATTCAGTCTGATGAAATCTAAGAACACAGTAGTTATCAAGCCATGCCCAGGGACAGACCCAGCTGTAATCCCTCCCTGAGAACAAATGAAGCGAACAAAATTAAGCAAAGAGACTTGTTAACCTCTCTACAAGTTTGTTTGCAAAAGAAAAAAAAAATATATGCGAGAATTTTCCTCTAGCTTACCTCTAAAATAGATCTGAATCAGTGGTTTCTACCCTCAAAGGCAGAGCTGTAAAATGTTTCCCTACATCTCCTGTGCCTCTGTCCTGAGAACAGAGAGGTTGGCAGGTGGTGTGATCATAACCAGTAGACAGGGTACTAAGCATATCTTAGGAACCCATTTCTACCAATCCCAGCCTCCCAGGGTGTACTTACAATACACTGCACTTGTCATTGCTGTTGTCCAGTTGTTCAGTCATGTCCGACTTTTTGTGACCCCATCGACTGCAGCACACCAGGCTTCCCTGTCCTTCCCTATCTCCCTGAGCTTGCTCAAACTCATGTCCATTGAGTCGGTGATGCCATCTAACCATCTCATCCTCTGCAGCTCTCTTCTCCTCCAGCCATCATTCTTCCCCAGCATCAGAGTCTTTTCCAGTGAGTCGGCTATTGCCATCAGGTGGCCAAAGTATAGGAGATTCAGCTTCAGCAACAGTCCTTACCAACTGATTATAATGCCTGGGTTGGATGTGATAAACCTCTTTACACAATAGTTTTTAAAAAGTCTGTGCTGAACAACATGAATTGTGGGGTGTCACCTAATGTGCCTAGCAAATATTCCTGCCCAGACTGATTGTTCGAAGCCTTGATAACCAAAGCTGAGCCTTAATAACTCTCCCCTCCAGGCAGAAATGATTGAGTCAAAGAGGAAAATAAAAACTGAGCATACTTATTCCTCTTCACAACTTTACAGTGTTAACCATTTGCCCCAAGGATGAATCTCAAATAATTACAATGTTAACCACTTGCCCCCAGGAGGAATCTCAAATAATTCCATGTGTAACTGTGACTGTTTAATAATTGGTTCTCTGTTTCTCACCATTGCCATGGAGATGGACATCTTGGGCCATAGTGCCAGAGGCATCTCCTGTCTAAATGTGTTCTGATCATCAGTGCAATTCTTGATGAGCCAGAGGCAAGCGCGGCTCGAACAGTGTGGTTGATGAGCCAAAGACTAGTGGTGTGCATGCCATCCGATTCCTTCAGTGACACTGTCAATGCCAAGGCGGCAACTTGAAAGAGTTTTCAGTCAGTGAAATGCTCCTTCAAACACAATCTGACTCAGAGAGCTTGTCCATCAAATAGAAAAGTGGAGAAGCTCAGGATGAAGGTTGTAGCTCTGGGGAGAATGGCCAGGTTGCGGGGAGGGTTTGTTCCCTGGTTTCCTGGGGGCACTTCTGCAGGGCCTGGGATGCTGAGATTGGAGGAGGTTAGCACATTCTGCCTGCAGTGCTCTGGGAGGGGCAAAAGAGAAAGCAACTAGTCCTGATTCACTTCTTAGCTAGAAAGGTTAGAACTAACCAGCCTATTTTTTTATTGTTCTTTTAAAAATTTATTTATTTTGAATTGAAGGATAATTGATTTACAATATTGTATTGGTTTCTGCCATACATTAGCATGAATCAGCCACAGTTATACACATATCCCCTTCTTACTGAACCGCCCTCCCACCTCTCACCCCATCCCATTCCTCCATGTTGTCACAGAGTGCCAAATCAGTCTTTTTTAACTTAATAAATCCACTAGAATATGCACACACAGAAACAAAAACAACATTTTAAAGATTGAATCACAAAGGGACTTCATTTAGAGACACCCAAGAGCTCAAGTTTGAAGTACAACTTAGAGGAAGGGTGGGGACAGAATGACAGGACAGAGATGTGTTAAATCTGGTTTATGCCAGCTAACGAAAGCTGCTCAGCCTCCAGGAATTTTCCAGGACAACTGTTCAACACTGACTTTATTAAAAATTAAAGTATGTATCCAGCAATCGCACCCCTTGGTATCTCTCCAAATGAGTTGAAAACCCTCACACAGATGTTTATAGCAGTTTTCGTTATAATCACCAAAACTTGGAAGCCACCAAGATGTCTTTTGGTAGGTGGTGAATAAATAAACTGTGGTGCGTCCAGACAATGGAGTATGATTCAGTATGAGAAAGAAAAAGAGTATCAAGCCATGAAAAGACGTGGAGGAACCCTAAATGCATGTTACTAATGAAAGAAGCCAATATGAAAAGTATACATACTGTGGGATTTCAACTCTATGAGGTTCTGGAAAAGGCAAAACAATGGAGACAATCAGAAGGTCAGCAGTCGCCAGGGATTAGGGTAAACAGGCCAAGCAGAGGATTTTTAGGGCAGTGAGATTGCTCTGAATGATACTATAATGGTGAGTACATGTCTTTATACACATGTTCAAACCTATAGCCTTGTGGACTGCAGTCCATAGTGTCACAAGGAGTTAGCACAGCACGTAGATTATATAGAGATTCCCAGGTGACTCAGAAGTAAAGAATCTGCCTGCAACTCGGAAGACGAGAATATGATCCGTGGGTCAGAAAGATTCCCTGGAGGAGGGCATGGCAACCCACTCCAGTGTTCTTGCCTGGAGAATTCCATGGACTGAGGAGCCTGCAGGCTACAGCCCATAGGATCGCAAAGAGTTGGACATGACTCAGTGACTGAGCACAGCATGGAGATTATCCAACACCAAGAGTGAGCACAAATGTAACAATGGACTCTGGGTGATGGTGTGTCCATGTGTGCCCATCAGTTTTAACGAAGGCACCATCCAGGGTAGCGTGCTGGTAACAGGGGAGCGTGTGAGTGGGGTGGAGGCAGAGGACTAAGGGAGAATCTCAGTGCCTTCTCCTCAGTGCCTTCTCCTCAGTGTTCCTCTGAATCTAAAGGGCTCTAAAAAAGAAAGTTTATTAAAAGTTAACCGTAGTGTATGAAAGAAGAGAAGGTTAGCACTCTCCTTGACAAGGATGGAAGAGGCTCTGGGGCCTAACAACTGGCATTCGGTTAAGGCATTACCACCTACTTTGTGGCATCTAACCACTGCTTTTTTCTTCTGCAGTTTTGAATGATCTGTGGCCACATGCAGCAATATATTTAAATCTGATCACAATGCAATTAATCATGTATTACTCTCTGGTAATTAAAAGATAGTATTAAAATTTTAAAAATTAAACTGTAAATTTTAATTCATAAAATACATTAAATTAGAGGTAATAAACACTCAAAAGTCACCACTTCCTCCTTGTTTATCACATTTTACTTTTATCTTATGTTCTCAAGTTTACTCACTTGTATCATATCTGTAGAGTAGAATTATTATGTATTGCTTGCTACTGGACTGCTCGTCCCAGCTCTGTGATAAGCAGCCTCAATTGGGTAGCTTGAAATTACACTGCCTGTCATGGGAATACTTACACAATAGAAATCACTATGTACAGGATTTTTCCCCAGGAAGGTTGATTATTAAATACCACACCACTGATAACATGTACAGTATGAGCTCAGATATTGGGATAAGTAACATGTGCATCTGAGGATGCTCATCAAAGGACAGCTTTTGGGAAAAGATTATGGAAACACAGATCTTCATATATGATTAAACCAAGTAATTCACTCTGAATGCATCCAAAGACCTCTTTATTTATTTTTTTTTGACTTTTTTTTTTAATTAAATTTTAAAATCTTTAATTCTTACATGTGTTCCCAAACATGAAACCCCCTCCCACCTCCCTCCCCATAACATCTCTGTGGGTGATCCCCATGCACCAGCCCCAAGCATGCTGTATCCTGCGTCAGACATAGACTGGCAATTCAATTCTTACATGATAGTATACATGATAGAATGCCATTCTCCCAAATCATCCCGCCCTCTCCCTCTCTCTCTGAGTCCAAAAGTCCGTTATACACAGCTGTGTCTTTTTTCCTGTCTTGCATACAGGGTCGTCATTGCCATCTTTCTTAATTCCATATATATGTGTTAGTATACTGTATTGGTGTTTTTCTTTCTGGCTTACTTCACTCTGTATAATCAAAATGGTTCCAATGATTCTCTCTCCTGGAAGCCAGGAACCCTCACCAATTTGAAGAATTAAATCATTCAAATTTGAAGAAGAAACAGCTGCCTCAAGAGCAGCCCTCTTGCCATCAGAATTACTCAGATCTCGTTCTGAGAGACAGAAGTTAATTGCCAAACTGTTTACTGTAATTAAGTCTATCAGCATGGTTTTCTCCTGATGAAAATAAAGATCGGTATATTGCATCTTCTGGGAAAGGAGCCTTTTATCTCCCCTAAATTAGAAATCTATGATTCTATGCAAGTTCTCTTCAAGACATGGCTTCCCCTGCCTCAAAAATATGAAGGACTTAAAAAAATTAATATGTGCCACAATAGAGAGGCTGGTTGCAGGTACCATTAATTCACTGCAAGCACTATTGTATCCTGATGCATCTCATCGAGGTTATTTAAGTGTGTCTGAAGAATGTGTCTTTCACCAGCCTTTGCTTCCAGTGATAAACTATGAAATACTGAAATAGAGGTATTACATACCCTCTAATATCTATCTAAATGTATCCATCTATGTATCTACCATTTATCTGTCATCATCTGTCAACATATCTATCAATAATCTATTATCTATCTACTTGTCTATCATATCTGTCATCTATCCATCGTACCTATCATCTATCTATCATATCTATCTTAGTGTCACATGACAGTAGCAATAAAAAATAATTCTTTGAGGAGAGATAGGAGTAGAAATAGCTATATTTCAATGATAATGAAGACCACAGATTTGGGGTATATATTTCCAGATACCTCACTATGTTTTATCTATCTCAAAAATTGTTCTCTATATGGTACTTTAAAACCTGCCTTTCTTCTGAATACTTTACTCCAGATATCTTTTTCAGGTCAGTTGACCTTGGTTGCCACACTGGGAGGCGGGACAGGCAGGAAGAGCCCCAAACTGGCCCCTGGTGGCATGCCTCATCACCTGTGGGCTTCACAGGAGTCCTCCCGCGGGACTTCTGCCTGGCTCCGGCAGCAGCAGCTCCACGTGGTGTGGCCAGGGGGTGGGGTGGGTTATGTGTGGGTATGGCCTGGGGGTAGGTTGGGTTCTGTGTGTGTGTGTGTGGACACATGGCTCTGGGGCTGTGGAGGCGGGGCTGGCAGTGGAGAGACAGGGAGCAGCTGCAGGAGCTGCCCCCATCTTTGGGTGCTGGCATGACAGCTGAGGAAGCTGAGCCCTGAGACTGGAAGGTGGCCTCCCAGGTCGACAGAAAGAGAGAGAAGGCTAGAACCTGTGAACTGTTGGGCTGGTTTAGAAATTAAATATTTAGACATGTGCTAGGTGAGTTTCTACCCCTCCTCCCCTGGACTGGAAAATACTACGGGGAGACCTGAAGCCTTGTCTGTCTAATTTTTGTGCAGCTTGTCCTCTGGCAGCATTTGCAAACCAACTGGGAAATCATGTGTTTCTAGTGCCACTTTCAGACACGCAAGTTCACGTACAATCCTGGATTTCAAATACCTTGAATCACACTTGCCAGACTATGAAGAGCTTTCAAACACAGTTGACCTTTGAATAACAGGTGTTTCAACTGTGTGGGTCCATTTACACTTGGATTTTTTTCAGTAAATCTGTCCTACAGTCTGTATGCTCCCTGTGCAGGTGAATGCAAGAATACGGCCCCTTGGATAAGGAGGGTCCACTGGAAAGCTATCCTTGTATTTTTCACTGCATGGGGGTTGGCAACCCTGACCCTTAGTTGTTCAAGGGTCAACTGTGTGCCGTAATTTCACTCAGAGCTCTTTTGCTTTGAAAGGACAGTTGCTTTCTGTCTCTTTACACAGAGAGTGGTGTCCAGATTCAACAAGGCTGCAGGACCCATGTCTTACTCACCTGCCCTCCAGTTTCCTTCCTAATGTCCCCACCATGCTCTATTTTATTTATTTTGATTTTGGTTCAGTGCTGTCCTTATTCTAGGCTTTCTGGGGCTCTTATGATCACAAGTTCTTCTCTGGGTTGGTGTGGTAGGAATGGCTGGAAGCTGCTACTTCTAACCTCCATGCTGTTACTTTGTCTCGTTGTCGCTGGCAGTCCTGTGACTCATGCAAGTGACTTCACTTCTGAGTGCAAGTCTCTTCCTCTCAGGAGCCAGGTGACCACGCCCTCCCAGATGCACCCAAGGGGTGGTGCTTTCTCAGAAGAACCTCTCAGAAGGTGTAAGAAGCAGATGCATGTACGGCACAGGAAACTCCACTCCATGCTCTGTGGTGACCTAAAGGGAAGGACATCCGAAAAGGGGATATTTGTATACGTATCGGTGACTCACTTTGCTGTACAGCAGAAACTAACACAACACTGTAAAACATCTAAACTAATTTTAAAAAATGTACCATGAGAAAACAAAAATTTCTTTTAAATGAAGAATTTTTCTTGAAACCAACGGCAGAAGGGTATGCTTAAAACACCATGAATTTTCTGGATCCCAATAATAATATCAGACTTCCTGGGTGGCTCAGTGGTAAAGAATCTGCCTGAAAATGCAGGAGATGCAGGTCCAACCCCTGGGTCACGAAAATCCTCTGGAGAAGGGAATGGCAACCTGCTCCAGTATTCTTGCCTGGGAAATCCCAGGGACAGAAGAGCCTGGTGGGCTGCCACCCATGGTGTTGCAAAACATCGGACATGACTGAGCGTCTGAGCATGCACACAACAATATTGAAATATTAACAAACAAATCTTGTTGGCATTGAGTCCCTCGAGTCCTTCACTTCGTCCCAGGTTACAGATGACAGCATCATGGCAAGATCCAGTCCAGGCGGCTGGGACCTGGGGTGTTTATCTTCAATCCCACCACCTTCTCCTCCAACCTAGGCTTCTTTCCTTCTTGACACCCAGACCTTCCTTCCTGGGTTCCCCAAAGGCTGGCTTTCTGTCTTCATCTTTCTACCAAGTGGACAGATCCCACGTCTCTGTGTGGCTATGGCTGCCATAAGCACAGCCCAACTAACTCAACTAAGGGAGGAAGAGTGGCTGGGAGTTTATGTGTAGCCCTGTTCTCTCCTCAAGGTGTTGACTGATCACTGGCAGAGTGGACCCCAGAGGGCACCATCTTCCTGAGTCACTCTCTAGTGAGCACCCTTTCTCATGGCTACTGCAAACATCTGAGGATAATTCTCCTAGCTTAGGGATGTGTTATTTTTGCAGCAGTTGGAAGCAGACTTGGTACCCTTAAGGGCCCTCCTCACCCACAGCAGTGGCGTCTGTCTCTGTTTAGAAAGGACACATGACTGCCTCTCCTAGCCCCACATCCGGATGCTTGGAGACGTCTGGGATGAACGGACCGGGGGGTGACTCAAACACCATGGTTTTCTCAAGATGTCCTGGAGCCCTCCCAGGAAGGGCGGCTGAATAGCTCTCTGTGTCCTGGGTGCAGTCTCCCCAGGCGCCCAGCTGCCCCAGGATAGGGCCAGGCTGCTCCCATGTCACCACCAGTTCCCCTGCCCCCATCCCCACAGCCAGCTCTCAGCAACCAACAGCTTCCTCAAGGGCCTGAGGCTGTGGAGCCCAAGGAGGGCTGGAGAGGATGTGGGAGGCAGGCAAGGGCTGAGTCTGGGAGGGGCCTGGCCTGGGAAGCAGCCAGCTTCCTATGTGAGTGGATGCTCTTTGGCTGACTGGCCACTTAACCTTGGCCTGAGCCCCTGGGAAAGCGCACCCTCCATGCTCTTGATTTATTTCTGGCTTCTTGCACGCTTCCTATTTATGTTAACGTTCTGACAGAAGAGGGCTTTCTGGAGAATTCTAAACCCTCTGCGTGACCCACCCCTGCTCCTGTAGGCCTGTCACACTGCCTGCCTCTCACCCTGTCTCAAGATCTTTCCATTTGGGCTTTTAAATTCTAAATAGGCTGAGATATCTGATGCATAGAACCCTCTGGGATGCGATTCTGGAACATTCAGAGTCACACCCTTTTTGAACACTGTGAACTGGGAGCCTGTATGCTCAGTCACTTCAGTCATGTCTGACTCTTTGCAGCCCCATGGACTGAGTCCACCAGGCTCCTCTATCCATGGAATTCTCCAGGCAAGAATACTGGAGTGGATTGCCATGCCCTCTTCTAGGGGATCTTCCTGACCCAAGGATCAAACCTGTGTCTCTTATGTCTCCTGCATTGCCAAGTGGATTTTTTACCACTAGCGCCACCTGGAAGCAGAGTGGAGCTAAACCCACTCATGTGATGAGTTTGCATGCAACCAGGAAAACAGTAGATATGTTGGGGGAGCTTTGTGACTTCCCAGAACACAGTGAGTCTGAAACCAGGGTCTCCTGAGCAGGCACTGGTTTACTGTGGCCAGGTTTTTTTTTTTTTTTTTTACTGTAACTCGTAGAACAGAGCGGGGGAGGCAGGGAAGCCAGGGGAAGGGTGTCAGCATGCAGGACAGTGTCACATGAGACAAAATGACAAAAAGAAACCAAATTCATACGGGATGATAAGGGCTTCAGTCTGAAAGTGAATGACCTTGGTCTGACCTCTGCTCTGGCCCTATGAGCAGTGGGGCCTCTGGAGCACCAGGAATGTGTGGCACAGAGACACAGGGACCCAGAGGTGACCTCAGGACACATCCTCTGATGCGAAGGCCCAGAGACCAGAGGTTCCCATGCTTCATCTTTGAGGAGCAGCTGAGGGTTAGGAGCAGGGACTTGGGAAGGAAGTGGGGTCTTTGAGACCCTCTGAAGCCATCCTGATAGATGCTCCAGCCTGGTCATGGTCCTGTGAGATGAGGGTCCACAGGCAGAGCCTCTGTTGAGTAGACAGGCGGGCCTCCTCTCTGTGACCTCAGTAGACAGATGGTTGTGGACCATGGCATTTTCCCAGCAAAGAAGGTTTTGCTGACTTCCTCTGTTCCCAGGCTTTGTAGGGAGCGCTGGGCACAGAGTGGGGTCATCAACCAGGATTCAGCTGCTCCTTCTGCCCATTGGGCAGGTGCTGCCCATGCTTCAGGAAAGGGCACCAGGTGAAGAGGAACCTGCCCACATGTTAAATCAGAGACACAAACTACCCAAGGAAAGAGTCAGTGAAACACAGAGTGCCCGTGTGCCGTGGGTCCCATGTTCGTGCTCCTTTCCTCCCCAGCCTGTGAGTTCTGTTCCCTCATCCATGCTTACAGGGCATGTAGAAGGCAGAGCCTCGGGGATCAACCCTAGGAGATCCAGAAAAGCACTGTGTCTCCATCAACCTATCAGACTTTGCTTGTCCTATCTCTCAAGGTCTCCATGAAGAGGGTCAGAGAAATACGGGGTATTGAGGTAAAGGGTGATAATGTAAAGATGAGAAAATGTGCCTTCAGGGATGGCACCCAGGGGTGCAACCACACACAGGACAGCCTGGTTACCAGTTGATGAAAGCCACAGAGAAACACAGAGAAGACAATGTGTCAAAAAATTACAGGAAACTCATGGATCTGTAGCCAAGTGCATGATGCGTTAGAGACAGAATGAAAACAATTGCGCAGGTTGAAACTTTGTGAATGACCCAAGATTTAAAACAACTTGAAATGTTTTCAAAGTATTCCTTTATTGCTTGGAAATAGTTAGAGCTTTAAAAATATTTCCAAACCCTACCAATGAAGGACATACTCAGATTCTTAACCAGATGATGTTTTTGAAATGCAGATTGTGAAAGCAGTTCTTTTAAAAGAACATAGAATGCCTTTCATGTTTGACTTCTAAAACTTGTATATGTTTTAGCAATAATGTGAGACTGCATGGCTTGAAATGTGCAGGGATTCAAGAGTTTTAAATAAATGTATGCTTTTGGGGAAATGATATTTTGGTGGTTCATCTTTGATCTTTAAGTCGACCTGTCGGTAGTATGGATGGGATTTTCTGCTTGTCAAGCCTTCACATTTCTATGAACCTGTGGCTGAGGTTTCTGCCTTGGCCACTCAATGACCCACAAACACTGGAGAAGCCATTTAAAAAGCCTTGACCCCTCCCTTAAATACATGGGGAATTTGGACAGGTAATTTTAGATTTTAAGCCCCAGAGCTGAGGTCCCCTGGGAACACAATTCTGAAGCAAGCTTTGACCAACTGGTCTTGGAATATGATGTCTTGTTTCCTTGTCTTCATGGGTTTGCATCCCATATTGGAGCATAGTTGATTTACGACTATATTGTATTAGTTTCAGGTGCACAGCAAAGTGAGAAGTTTGAGGGCAAGAGGACAAGGGGGCAGCAGAGGGTGAGATGATTGGATGGCATCACTGACTCAATGGACATGAGTTTGAGCAAACTCCAGGAGCTAGTGAAGGACAGGGAAGCCTGGCGTGCTATAGTCCATGGGGTTGCAAAGAGTCAGACACAACTGAGTTACCGAACAATGATAGCAAAGTATATCAGTTATACATATATATATATATATATATATCCTCTCTTTTTTAGATTATTTTCCCACATAGCCTATTACAGAGTATTGGGTGGAGTTCCCTGTGCTGTACAGTTCAGTTCAGTTCAGTTCAGTTGCTCAGTCGTGTCCAGCTCTTTGCTACCCCATGAATCCCAGCACGCCAGGCCTCCCTGTCCATCACCAACTCCCGGCGTTCACTCAGATTCATGTCCATCGAGTCAGTGATGCCATCCAGCCATCTCATCCTCTGTCGTCCCCTTCCCCTCCTGCCCCCAATCCCTCCCAGCATCAGAGTCTTTTCCAATGAGTCAACTCTTCACATGAGGTGCCCAAAGTACTGGAGTTTCAGCTTTAGCATCAGTCCTTCCAAAGAAATCCCAGGGTTGATCTCCTTCAGAATGGACTGGTTGGATCTCCTTGCAGTCCAAGGGACTCTCAAGAGTCTTCTCCAACACCACAGTTCAAACACATCAATTATTCGGCGCTCAGCCTTCTTGACAGTCCAACTCTCACATCCATACATGACCACAGGAAAAACCATAGCCTTGACTAGATGGACCTTAGTCAGCAAAGTAATGTCTCTGCTTTTGAATATGCTGTCTAGGTTGGTCATAACTTTTCTTCCAAGGAGTAAGCATCTTTTAATTTCATGGCTGCAATCACCATCTGCAGTGATTTTGGAGCCCCCAAAAATAAAGTCTGACACTGTTTTTACTGTTTTCCCATCTATTTCCCATGAAATGTTGGGATCAGATGCCATGATCTTCGTTTTCTGAATGTTGAGCTTTAACCCAACTTTTTCATTCTCCTCTTTCACTTTCATCAAGAGGTTTTCTAGCTCCTCTTCACTTTCTGCCATAAGGGTGGTGTCATCTGCATGTCTGAGGTGATTGATATTTCTCTCGGCAATCTTGATTCCAGCTTGTGTTTCTTCAAGTCCAGCATTTCTCATGATGTACTCTCCATAGAAGTTAAATAAGCAGGGTGACAATATACAGTCTTGATATACTCCTTTTCCTATTTGGAACCAGTCTGTTGTTCCATGTCCAGTTCTAACTGTTGCTTCCTGACCTGCATACAGATTTCTCAAGAGGCAGGTCAGGTGGTCTGGTATAGTCCTTATTAGTTATCTATTTATAACAGTGTATATATGTCAATTCCCATCTCCCAGTTTATCTGGTAAGCATAAGTTTAGTTTTCATATCTGCATCTCTTTTTATTTTGTAGATAAATTCATTTGTACCTTTCTTTTAGATTCCACATATAAGTGATATCTTATGATATTTGTCTTTCTTTGTCTGAATTACTTCACTCAGTATGACAATCTCTAATTTTGGTTTTCTGAGCAGGAACCACACAATTCTTTGTTATGTAGGCCATCCTTTGGACAAAGTTATTTTTAAAGTATCACAGTCTCTTAATTCTGGAACCCCAGGTGGATCACCTATGGGAGAAGACAGGGATGAGCTTACAGAGATGGAGGTGCCTTGGGTAAGCCTCCCCATGCTCCCCCATGGGTGGATGTGGACATGGGTCCCCCCTTCCCCTGGTGGCTTCATCTTCTTCCCACCAATTGTTCAGCTTCCACAGAGCTTTAGCCTATAACTCCTGAGGACTCAAGATCCTGCCTGGTTAGAGACAAATCCAGGTGCTAACCTGCAGACATAAGTCATATAATCCAAACACTGAGATGTTACAAATCATAGTTTACATTTTCCCATATTATTTGCAAATGTATAGCCTGGACATAACTGTCCCAACGGTGAGCAAGGCCATCCCAGAGCAAGAACTCTAGGTCGACTTTCAGGCCATGGCAGCCCTGTGCTAGGACATGGGCAGAAAGTCTGGCTATACTTTTTGTTAAGAGAGTCTACATTTTGTTGTCTTTGCTCTGGGGTCTGACACCACTGCCCGCAATGCTAGTGATTATTGACTCTTTACACTGCTGAGCTGGTGGCTCCTGGCTTCTCAGCGACACTTCTTACATCACTGCCAGTGTTAACCATCCTGGTGTGTTGTAGGTGAGAAAAATACAGACTCTTAAGAGCCCCTTGAAAGCCCTGATTCCAGGCCTGTGAAGCCACTGTTCTCTTTGGTGTCTTCTGTCGTTAATTCCACAGGTATTTTCCAAGGGCCTCCTGCACACCTGCGGTGGCATGTCCTGTCCAGGGGCAGCGCCCACCCGTGGGGTCCCACCAGAGACCCAACCTGACACTGTAAATGGTGTGGAAAGGTCACATGTGGGGGCGGGAAGAGCAAATGAGTGTTGGACTGGGCCCGCTATCCCCTACTTTGATGACTCCCCTTCTTCACCCACGAACTGAACCCACGTCCTTATCTCCACTCCTGGTCTGTTTGAGCCATCAGTGGGGACTTCCCTGGCAGGCCAGTGGTTAAGCCTCTGTGCTTCCCGTGCAGGGTTGTGGGTTCCGTCCTTCGTCAGAGAGCTAAGCCCCCACATGCTTCATGGCCAATAAACCAAAACATAAAATAAAACATAAAATAGAATTTGTATTATAAAAAATTCAATAAAGATTTAAAAAATGATCCACAGCAAAAAAATAAAAATAAAAGCATCAGGGTAACCACACAGGAGACAAAGATTTGATCCCTGGCTGGCAAAGATACCCTGGAGAAGGAAATGGCAACCTACTTCAGTATTCTTGCCTGAAGAATCCCATGGACCTACAAACCTGACGGGCTACAGTCCATGGGTCGAAAAGAATTGGACATGACTGACCAACTAAACAATAACAACAGAAGGGAAAGAGTGCTGAGGTCAGCTGTAACACCTGGAAGAGACATTTCACAACCCAGGGAATGCATGTGAGGCTCCTTGGATGGGATATTTACCAGCCAATATGTTATCCTCAGAATGGGGACGGCTGGACCATAGATGCCAGGAAGGGCGGGCAGACAGCCTGTGTTTGGACCAGGTCTCCAGTCTGTGAGTGTCAGTTCATCTACTCAATAAACCCCAAAGCCCATGTGGGGTGCCTTATGGGGGCCCCATATCTGCTAAACAGCCATCGAGAAGGAGCCCCTGGCACGGGACCAGCCCAGGTCTTGCCCTGGAAAAGAGACTCAGGCCTGGGGCTAAAGCTGGGGGTGGGGGCAGTGGGAGGGACAAAAGGAACCCCAGAGCTGGCTGAGGGTCAGATGCCCTCTGACAGCTGCTCCTACCTCTGGCCCAGCCTTGCCCTCGAATAATGTCTCAACAAGGCCGTGTGTTGTCCCCATCTCCTCCCTATTAAATGTTTGTGCGTGGGAGAAAACAAGTACAACAATAAAGTTATGCCCGCATATGACCAGCACTAAGGTCAAGACGAGGCAGCTTCTGGGGGAGCCTGGGCAGAGGAGACAAGGACGCCACTACTGGCAGGGACTTTTTAGAGTTTGGTGGTGCACACACCAGGTGCCTATAGTACCCTCTGTGTATTTACCGTTGAGCGGGCTGGGGGTCTTCGTTGCTGCTCGGTTTGCTGGTTGGTTTTTCTCTAGGTGCTGTGAGCGCGGGTTGCTCGTCACTGCAGTGCTCAGCCTTCTCACTGCAGTGGCTTCTCTTGCCGCAGCGCACAGGCTCTAGGCATTCGGGCTTCAGCAGTTGTGGCACAGCGGTCAGCAGCTGCGAGCCCCGGGTTCTAGAACAGGCTCAGTAGCTGTGGCACACGGGCTTAGCTGCTCTGAGGCCTGCGGAACCTCCACAGACTACAGACTGAACCCATGTCTCCTGCACTGGCAGGCAGACTCTTTACCACTGAGTCACCAGGGAAGTCCAGGATTGTGTTTTAAATGTCCACAATAAGTGTATTATTAAGAAGACATCCCTTTGCCTTCTTGACCCACTAGACTTTGGTTCTGCACCCTACCGAGCAGCCTCAGTCCCTGCTGGGTGTGCCTTGCAATTTCTCCTTATGCTGTGTCTTCCTGGGACCCACAACATACTCTTTCAGAAAATGAAGAAAATAGCAGCCATGTATCTTCCACTCTTACAGCCTGGCTCTTCCACGGTGTACAGTAACAAAACCGCACCAGCACTTTTAAGAAAACTGCTGAGGATCAGGCTTCCCACCATCCAGGCTGGAAACTGCCTTGTGTGCGTCTGGGCTTGTTAGCTGTCTGGTGCAGGGAGCAGTCCTTTCATTTTGTGATCAGCGTCTGGATCATTTTCGTCTCCGTACACACCCGTGGAACAGCCCATCACCCACACAGCATCTTTGCTGGTCACAGAGAAACACTCCTTGCAGGTCAGCCTCACTGCTTCATCTTCTGTAGTCTCTGGACTTTGATTTCCCAGAGATACATCAGGCTCCTAGCTTCTGGGGAATCAGCTGACAATAGTGTAAATCTTTGGGACCTCCCCGCTTTAACTGCTCCAAGCCCTGCAGATACCAATGTACCATTTGGACTGCGTTTTCTTTAAGGCTTGTCTGAGCTCAGGCTGATGTAACAAAATACTGCGGACCAGGTGGCTTAAGCTACAGACAGTGATTTCTCACAACTCTGGCAGCTGAGTCCCAGAACAAGGCACTAATGGGTTTTGTTTCTGGTGAGCGCTGTATTCCTGGTTTGCACAGGACTATTGGCTGCGTCCTAACATGGCGGAGAGAGATGCTAAGCCCTCTGATGTCTCTTCTTATTGGGTGCTAATCCTGTCATGGGAGCCCCACATGATAATCTTATCCAACCCCAGTTACCTCCCAAAGACTCCATCTCCAAATATCACCCCAGTGGAAATTAGGGTTGTAACATGTAAATTTTGGGAAGACATGATTCAACCCAGAGCACGGCTCAAACACCTTGGAGCTTCACAATTTGCGTGTCTTGGCGTTTAGCTCAGCCAGTCCCAGCGTTCATGTTGAGATGGCTTCTTTTGCCTCTGGGAGGAGGGAACCAGGCCTTTCTATGCCTGGGGCTGTTAGTACAAGGAGATTACCACGTGAAACCAGGCCCAGAATCCACAGTGGCCTTCCCTCCTGCTCCCTGGGAGCCCCCTTGTGTGTGCACCCCATGCTAGGACATGGTCACAGTGGTCCTCCCAGGCTCCTCTGCCCCCAGAGCCAAGAAGTAACAAGTGCGATGGAGGCTCCCAGATCCACTGGGGCTGCTGACGGCTCCCTGGGACTCACCCTGGGTCGGGGCCCTGCACGTTCAGAAGGAGTCCACACCTGATGTGGTCAGTGTGGGGTGTTGGGTGGCTCGACCCCGCGCTTCAGTCTAGAACATCTCCAAAGCGCCTCCCTGCCCTGGAGCTCCCTGGGGGTTGGCTGAGGTATGTGCCCTGTCCCTCTTCTGTCCTGTCCCCGCTATGCTGTTTTCTGGCCAACTACACGAAACCTACTGGAACTAAATTTGAAGCTGGAAAGAGCTATGTGGGCTGAGATGGCAGGTTGAACCCACATGTTTTATCTCCTCTCTGTGCCCCCTTCTCCTGTCCTCAATCTTTCCCACCATCAGGGTCTTTTCCAATGAGTCAGCTCTTCACGTTAGGTGGCCAAAGAATTTGTGTTAAACCACCTGCATGTATTTCAGTTAAGCAACAATGAAACAGCAAGATGGAGGTTTTAAAGAAAATCCCTTTTCACTTCTCCCAACTCCCCCTGTGGTCAGAGGAGACCTCAAGCAGGTGATACAGAAGCAGGAGCCATGTTATCAGCACTGCTGAACTCTTTCTCATGGCCCACCAGACCCTTCAGACAGTTCTGGGGGACCACAGGACTCCAAGGACCGGAGTTTGGGAACCACAGCATAAACTAAGGGCTGGAGACTTCATCTTCTTCAGGCAGTATTTCCTTTCTGGGGAGTGTGGTTTTCGGTTTTCACCCCACCAGTCCTGGGCATGCATGCGTGCCTGCTAAGTCACTTCAGTTGTGTCCAACTACAGACTATGGACTGTAGCCTGCTAGGCTCCTCTGTCCACGGAATTCTCCAGGCAAGAACACTGGAGTGAGTTGCCATTTCCTCCTCCAGGGCATCTTCCCAACCCAGGGATCGAACCCATGTCTCCAGTGGCTCCTGCGCTGCAGGCAGATTCTTTATCATTGAGCCACTGCCGGTCCTGTGCATGAGGCTAATCCCAGCAGCCATCTCAATCATGGCATCA
The DNA here is from genome assembly GCF_032405125.1 of Capricornis sumatraensis. Lineage (NCBI taxonomy): Eukaryota > Metazoa > Chordata > Mammalia > Artiodactyla > Bovidae > Capricornis > Capricornis sumatraensis. The sequence goes on from NC_091069.1 coordinate 60,546,909, forward strand.
TTTGAAACCAGAGATATGAGGGACCTGAGTTAAAAAGAAAAACATATCCTACAACAGTTCATGTATGGAGAGCCTTGAGATGCTCCTGGGGTTTGTGAAGGTCGTGAGCGTCCTTCAAAACTAGTGAAATGCAAAAGCCTGGCTGCACTCCAGAAGGACACCACTGGTGGGATTTTCCATCCCAAGTACCTGGAGCTCCGTGGGGAGCTGCCATGGGAGGGAGCTGGTGAGAAAATATCACCTTGCAGAATGAAGGCATTTTAAAGAGGTTCAGAAGGCAATAAGGACGTGGAAGAGATTTGGGTGGGCCAACTTACCAACGATCTGGAACAATGAGGGAACTCGGCAGCTGAGAGCAGCATGTCTGTCAGTCATTCCACAGCAGGTGTGGGGGAGGCAGGCGCAGTCCCTCCTGAGAGTCCCAGGCAGTGATGGGCAGAGAGGACGTGTAGCGAGACAGAGAGAGGGGAGACGCACGCGATGTTCAGCGAGCAGCATCTCAGATCTGTGTAAGGCAGGGCTTTTCACAGCGTGTTCTAAGGAAACCATACAGGACTGATGAAGCACGTGGCTGATGACCTTGTATGGGACAGCTGGCGTCGTCAGCCAGGGTCTGAGTACAGTGACAGCTCAGCTTCTGTCGACGCTGTGCTGCTCTGTCTCCCGGTCCCTGACTCCCAGGAAGATGGGCCTGGCAGGTGGTCTCCGGATCTCCGAGGGGGAAGGGGAAGCAAACTCCCAGGGCTGGGGTCTTCACTAGTGAGTGACTGCAGCAGACACAGAGCCGAGGTCCCTCCTCAGCTGTGTGGGAGCCTATGTGCTGTAACAGCCTTTCAGGTGATTCTGATGCTCAAGTTGGAGAATCCACGCCCTCTCTGACTTCCCCCCAGAACAACTAACTCAGCACAGGGACCACAAGGGAGGTGTGGCAGAGGTCAAAGTTCAAGGCGATGCTAGCTTGAATTGTGGTGTTGGAGAAGACTCTTGAGAGTACCTTGGACTGCAAGGAGATCAAACCAGTCAATCCTTATGGAAATCAACCCTGAATATTCATTGGAAGGACTGATGCTGAAGCTGAAGCTCCAATACTTGGCCATCTGATGCGAATAACTGACTCATTGGAAAAGACCCTGATGCTGGGAAAGATAGAAGGCAGGAGGAGAAGGGGACGACAGAGGATGAGACGGTTGGATAGCATCAATGACTCAATGTACATGAGTCTGACCAAACTCTAGTGATGGTGAAGGACAGGAAGCCTGGTGCGCTGCAGTCCATGGGGTCACAGAGAGTCAGATACAGCTTAGTGACTGAACAACAGCAATCAAGGTGGGAAGGTCCTGACACTGCCCTAAAATGAAAGTGCTGCCAGAAGTAGGATTAAGGGGAATCAGCGCGAGAAAGAGACAGAAGCCAGGGAAGCAGGAAGTCATTTTAAATGCACCCAGGATTTAGTTCTAAACAGTCATGGTGAGCTGACAGGTCACAGCCGGAAGAAGACTGTTCTTACTCACAGTTCCCAAGGGGTGGGGGCCGCACAGGGGAAACACCAGGGGAGTGTGGAGGTGGAGAAGCAGGTGGAGGGCTTCTGTTGTGGTTTTCCTGATAAGAGGTGGGGAGGCAGGGTAGGGAGGCTGAGTAAACTCAGAATTAGAGGGTCTGAATAATGTCAGCAGGCTCCGGGCTGCAGGGCTGGTCTCTGGTCTCTGGGACCCAGGGGACCTTCAAGGCCGGGGGCATAAATGGCCTGGGGCACGAGTTACAGAGAGAAGATGGCTGAATGCGTGGGCTCTGGGCTGGTAGGTTGCACATCAAATGTTTGCTCCTCTAGGAAATAATGAAGCCTGGGAGGGGCAGTCCCTCCCCAGGTCCTCGAGGTCCTAAGGTGTCAAACCCTCATTAAATCCCAAGGAGCCTGGCAGGCTACAATTCCTGGGGTCACAAAACAGCTGGACACAACTAAGTGGCTGAGTACACAAACACCGCATTGCCTCTGGGTGGCAAAGGGCACCTGAGGATATATGTCTGAGAAGAGAACAAATGTTAAAGCCAGCCCCACTGTCTGAATTTGAAGGCAATAGCCCCTCCTGGAGAAGGAGGTGAGCACTTCATCACTGGGGACTCATGTGGAAGAAGTGTGGAGATCAGGATGAGCAGCATCCAGGATCTTGCAGTGGTTAGGCGCCTGCTTCACACCCTCGTTTGGTCCCCTCTGCAGCCCTGGGACTCTGTGTTGTGATTCCCAGAACTGAAGCTCCTGAGACCGCAGCACACAAGAGGCTTCCCGGTCCTGTTCCAGCCCATCCATGGGCACACACCTGCCCTGCTGCTCTTCTCCCAGGACTCTGTAACTCATGAGTCCAGAGAACACCTTCGTCTGGCTCTGGACAGGCCAGGAGGAAGCTCACAGAGGTTAGCAGACACACCCGATCCCAGGCCAGGCCAGTTTGCATTGGAACCTGAAAACCCTCTCCTGTACAAAATGCAGACTGAACCGCGGGATTCTCATACACACCGCATATGGTATCAGTAAGCACCTTTTGTCATTTGAATGTTGCTCAGATAAAGCATTAGGAACCCTCCGGCTTACACTACCAGCTCCACATGCAGCAACAAAAAAGACCCAGGGTTTAGGACAAGGGGTTTGCTAGTTGACTGTAAACAAGAAAGGCCTCTTTCACTTTAAATGAAAAATAATGGAAACTCAGGTGTGAACAGTGGGGAAGAAGTCAAACTCTGAGTAACTAAAGTCTACAATAGAAACAAGAATGGAGGGAATCTGACTGTCATTTGTTTCTATGTAAACCTCTTCCACCAGAATAAGAGATCCCAGAGGGGTAGCACGCATTCCCTGGAGGCTCAGCCAATGTACCTGAACCGCGGAGTGACTCTCTGAGTTCCTACAACACAGCGGGTGCTTGTTAGATGTTTATTAAACCAACAAGGGGATGAACTTGGCAGGATTCTAGAAACAGCTGCCTTCAAAGTAGTTAGTATGAATTTGTTATCACCTTTCAAATAAAAATATTTGGGAGTACACCTGTATGTTATAACATGAACCCAACTTTCCATTTCAACAATAATAAGGCCAATTATTTAAATAAACTTCAAATATGTTGAGAGTTTTGTCATTCACGTGTGTGTGTGTGTGTGTGCTCCGTCAGGTCCGATCCTTTGCGACCCTGAGGACTGCATCACACCAGGCTTTCCTATGCTTCACCATCTCCCAGAGTTTGCTCAAACTCATGTCCATTGAGTCGGTGATGACATCCAACCATCTCATCCTCTGTCACCCCTCTGCTCCTGCCCGTTTACCAGCATCACGGTCTTTTCCAAGCAGGAAAGAAATGCACTGGGAAGCTAGGAGGTAGGTGATGGTCGAGGGAGAAGCTGAAAGCAGATAACTCAGAGCAACGTGGGGTCCACAGCATAGGAACCAGTGGACTGTCTCCTGCAGGAGCCACCATGCCTGTAAACCAGCTTCAACCTCTCCCATGAGTCACGCAACTCAAGAGTCGCATCCCCAGAGAGGAGAGTCCTATTGGTCTGGCTCAGGTGGCATGTCCATCTCTCCGTCATTAGAGAACAGGACTGATGACTAAGCACCATCAAGAATGTTCACTGTGGGGACTTCCCCTTCCAATGCAGGGGGTGTGGGTTCAATCCCTGATCAGAAAGCTAACTCCCACATGCCTCGAGGCCAAAAGATACAAGACATAAAACAGAAGCAATACTGTAATAAATTCAATTAAGACTTTTTAAATGGTTCATATCAAAGAATCTTAAAAAAAAAAAAAAGAATGCTCACTGTTCAGGAAGCGAGTTACTGAGGAAAAAAAGAAAGGATATTGTGGCTCAGATGGTAAAGACCCGGCCTGCTAGTGCAGGAGACATGGGTTCGATCCCTGTCGGGAAGATCTCCTGGAGGAGTAAATGGCCACCCACTCCAGTATTCTTGTCTGGAGAATCCCATGGCCAGAGAAGCCTGGTGGGCTACAGTCCATGGGGTCGAAAAGAGGGACACAAGTGAGTGACTAACACATCAGGAATAAAGAAGGAATGGAGGATGAAGCGTCGTACATCGACCATGACCAGCAAAGCTTCATGTCACCCCAGTGCCTAGAAAAAGGAGCATTTGAAACCCAGTTGTTCTGCACTGTTCGTGGATCTGAATTTGTGAGTTCTCCTCCTCACTAGAACATGTTTGCAACCACCCTGATCAGCACCCTGGTGCTTTCAGGTCCTTCATAGACATGTGTGGGGCAAGTCTGTGCTGCCCGACATCAAGGACACCCGCTGGGGTGGACCAAAATCATGCCCTGACTTCTTGGTTTAGCTCCCAGACCGGAAACAAGTGTCTTCCTTCCAGCCTACTTAGTACCACTAAACTTTTGTGCTTTTGTTGGTGACTTCATGTTTATTTTATTTTTTTATTAATTAGTTTTTTGGCTGCACTGGGTCTTCATGGCTGCGTGGGCTTTCTCTAGTTGTAGCGAACGGGGGCTACTCTCTAGCTGTGGTGTGCGGGCTCCTCATTGCAGTGACTTCTTTTGTTGTGGAGCACAGGCTCTAGGGTGCGTGGGCTCCAGTACTGGTGAGGCATGGGCTCAGTTGCCCCATGCCATGTGGGAACTTCCCAGAGCAGGGACTGAACCTGTGTCCCCTGCATTGGCAGGCGGATTCTTAACTACTGGACCACCAGAGAAGTCCCTGACTTCGCACTTACAATGGCCCTTGTGAGTTGTGTTGAGGTGCTGTCCATGTTCCCAGGAAAAAGAAGGTTGCAACGTGCCTGTTGGAGAAAATGTGTAAGTTGGATGACCTTCCTTCAGGTCCTCTTGGCTGTGAGTTCGATGCCAGTGGATCAACACTATGAGTTGAATAAGGTGTCTTTAAACAGAAACACACGTGAAACAAGGCTGTGTATGGCTCAGATGACCAGAAGCTCGCAGGAACTGAATCTGGTCTTACTCCTGGGAGCAGCAGTTCAGTTCTCACCAACTCAGTGTTTGAGGCGATGTTATAGATAGAAATGCCAATGAATAACAAGATTAGGCTGTATGCATGTTGCGATGATTGGCGTTTGGACTTAATTTCCATGCTGCACCTCTCTCAGATTTATTGTGATTTCATTTCACTTCAAACTAGCCATTTTCTCAGAGTTCTTGCATGTTTATGAATTGATTGCCATTTGATTGTGTGCTGTACTCGCATCTTAAGCCTCTCATCCCAGGGTAAGGAGGGGAGAAAAGATGGGGAGACAGGCAATACAGAAAGAAACATCAAGAGCCTCCCTGGCAGGTTAAAGAGACAGCAGTCCTCCCATTTAAGGAAAGCAATCAGCTGAGCTCATACAAATACTGCATTTCCCTTGCAAATGAGGCTCATCACCAGCTTCTTTATGATTTCTCTCTTAGCTGGAGTGAGCTTCTTTCTTACAGCTCACTGTGTCCTCCTAGAAAATTGTCTCAGACCTGAATTACGTTCTCAGCCACATTGAATTATGAAGCTTGCCACGAGGCTATGTGTGAGCACATGTGTTGGAAGGAGCTGTCTGGTCCTGTGAGATTTCTCCCAAGTAAACGTGTACCCTGGATTTATAGAAATATTCTTTTAACATATTTTATTTACCTTCAATATGAAACCTATGAATGCCAGGCTTATAATTATTACAAAACTTTATCAAGTGACTTGGCTCAAAATAAAATCTAAACCAAAGAGAAAAAGAGTCTGAATGCATGTAATTATCTAGTTATCTCCTGATAGTACCACCTGACTTGATCAAATGCCCCACTCTAGGCAGACACTGTTTTACAAAACAGCTTGTGTTTTTATGGGAATTTTTTATGCAACTGTATGGGTAGGAAATTTGTTTTAAATTACAATATTTTCAAATTTCAAGCAATCTTATTCCATAGACATTAATATGAAAATAGGGTCGCCTGCACTGTACGTAGATGCTTTACCACCTGAGACACCAGGAAAGCTCATGAAAATAGGGAATGAGAATTAATAATTCACAGAATGAGAAATAACCAATAAACACATAACGAGAAGACCAAACTCATGCATAAGGAAGTAACATGCAAATTTAAACAAGTTACAACTGTTCATCCATTAAATTGATAAATACCATTTATTAACTAATATTTAAATAGTGTTTATAGAGGAGTAAACCAAGAGGCACACACAGAAGTTGCCAGTTGAGGGGACTTCACTGGTGGTCAAGTGGTTAAGACTTCACCTTCCAATGCAGGGGGTGAGGGTTTGATCCCTGGTCAGGGAGTTAAAATCCCACATCACTTGTTGCCAAAAAAACCCAAACTCAGAAGCAACATTGAAGCAAATTCAATAAAGACTTTAAAAATGGTCTGCATCAAAAACAAACAAGCAAAATAAATAAATAAATAAATTATTTGTGGGTATGTTCTCATGATGGAAAATTTGGCAGTGTATGTAAACACTTTGAATTATGCACATCTTCATAAATTTATCCTAAAGAATGTCAAAGCCATTTTCATTAAAGAGCTGTGTGTGTGCATGCTCAGTCATGTCTGATTCTTTGGGACCCCAAGGACTGTAGCCGCACCAGACTCCTCTGTCTGTGGGATTCTCCAGGTAAGAACACCAGAGTGGGTTGCCACTTCCTTCTCCAGGGAATCTTCCCCAACCGGGGATGGAACCCATGTCTCCTGTAGCTCCTGCATTGGCAGGCAGGTTCTTTACTTGGAAAGCCTAGTTAAAGAGTTACGTACAAGGATGCTCAATGAAACGTTGTTTACATAGTGAAAAACTGGGAACACACTGTGTGCCCAATAAGAAGGGAAAACTCAATAAATTGTGATCTCTCTTAAGGATGAAATGTCATAATGCATCTATTAAGATTTGTGTTTTGGAACAATGGGCAAGGTAATCAAACCACAGTGATTGTTGCACTCATCAGACAGCTAAAAATCTAAACCTCTAACAGTTACAGTGGGAAGCGATGCAAACTCTGTGCACAGCTCATGGGAATAAGGCTGTGAAAACCACTTTGGGGATGAATTTGGCCAGATAGTTGTCCCCACTTTTCCGAGGGGGATATGGTCCAAGGTCTCCAGTGGGGGCATGGTTGTACCAAACCATGCACACACTATGGGCTTAGCTGGTGGTGCAGTGCTAAAGAGCCCGCCTGCCAATGCAGGAGACGCAGGTTTGATCCCTCATTTGGGAAGATCCCCTTGGAGAAGGGAATGGTAACCCAATCCAGTATTGTTGCCTGAGAAATCCCATGGACAGAGGAGGCTGGTGGGCTGCAGTCCACCAGGTCATAAAAGAGTCAGACATGGCTTAGCCACTAAACAACTACAACAACAACAAATACACTATGTTTCCTCCTATACATACTTGTTATAAAATTTAATTTGCACGCTAGGCATAGTAAGAGATGAACAGCAGTAACTAATAAAATAGAACAATTATAGCAGTATACTGTAATAAAGGTTATGTGACTATGCTCTCTCAAAATACTGTACGGTACAAATTTAATGTCTTTTCCATCTTAACTGAACTCTTACCATGCCCTGTGGCTCTAACTTTTTCAGTTTGAGGTGCGACAGCAAAACCAGCACAAATGTCTTATTCCTCTTCACTACTTCACAAATAAGTTTGCTCTTACTGTAGATCTTAGCAACCTTAGGGTACTATATATATATATATATATATTTCTTATTGAGAATTTTGAGCTTCATACCTAAAGGAAGCTCTTTACTGCTTATCTCTGCTGTATCTGAGCTGCCATCTCACTTCTCTTGCACTTTGGGGTCATTATTAAGTAAAATAGGGGTCACTTAAATACTAGCCTTCTGGTAATGTGACAGCCAATCTGATAGCCGAGATGGCTACTAGGTGACCAATGAAGGGACAAACCGGACAAAGGGATGATTCACAAAGGATGTCCCCCACTGGGACAGAGTGGGATGACAGACGTGAGATTTCATCGCATTACTCAGGACAGTGCACAATTGAAACATTACAAGTTGCTTAATCCTGAAATTTTCCACTTAAATATTTGAGATGGTGGCTGACCATGGCTAACTAAAACCTTGCAAAGTGAAACTGGAGATGAAAGGGAGCCAAGGCAGGAAGGTGGGTTGGCAGCACCTTCGTGCAGTGAGTCTAGGGTGACCCGCTGCATAGCAGGGAGCCTAGGGTGACTTGAGTCCACATGTGGGAAACTCCAGACAAAATACTATCTCCCAGAAAAAAAGGTGGACAGAAAGCAAAACAGAGAAAACTGTGTAAAAATAAGACATCATTTGTTTCGATTTAAAAACATGAAAAACGGTATTGTATTTTGCATAAGAATATCAATATATGAAAGGCAGATATGAAGACATGTAATCACCAAAATCTGCAAGAAGGTTGACTCTTTGTGGTTGGGAAATGAGTAAGAACCAGAAGGCGGGGGTGCATAGGGAGATTCAGTTGGGTTAGAATATTTCTTTTTGTTAGAAAAGTAACGCTTATTATTGACAGTTTGACAAATTTAGAAAAGCACACCCCCTAAGATCACTTATTCATCACCTGGCAGTATCTTTCTATATTTTATCTGTACACATAAAAAATATTTTTCCAAGATTAGAATCACATGATATAAACTGCTATGACATTTGCTATTTTCAAATAACATATTATTATTTTCCCAAGTCATTAAAAAATTTACATTATAGAATATTTCATTTCTTTGCCTGGGAGGTGTCTGCAAGGATATTCTTCTTATCTTTTGTGAATTTTATATAATGCATAATTTTTAAAAGAATATGTGCTGGTATGAAAAGATACAATAGAACATCAATTGAAAAAGGCAAAAGACAGAATTGCATCCAACAGAACTGTATGTGTGTATACACACACTCCCAAAATGTTTGCAGTCATTACCTCTAAGTGTTGGATTGTGAATGATGTGCACTTATTTCTTCTCACATTTATGCCTCTCTAAATTAAATATCCTCTGTCTACCACCAGAAAATGCAATTTTTATTGAAATATTTTGAATGTATAACACGTTTGCTATTGGGCCTTTGATTGCTGTGTGTCTTGATCACAATTTTGGGTTAAATTGCAAACTTTCTGGTCACTCTAAGTAAATATCTGTAGAGCTGGAAGGCTGCAGTGGCACCTTGGAAGCCTCTCAGCTACAAAGTCAGGTCCTCTCGGAGACAGAAATCATCATCAGTATCAGAATCAGAGCTAGTCTCCTATTAGTAGTTACTGGTCTTGGAGAAACCATTCATTGAGCAGAAGGACAAGCTATCAAGGGGCCAGGAAGGATGCTAATTCCACACTGAAGTATAGTTGCTTTAGGCTTCCCTGGTGGCTCAGTGGTAAATAATCTGCCTGCCAATGCAGCAGACACAAGAGACACAGGTTCGATCCCTGGGTCAGGATGATCCCCTGGAGAAGGGGTTGGCAACCGACTCCAGTATTCTTGTATGCAGAATTCCATGGACAGAGGAGCTTGGCAGGTTACAGGCCATGGGGTCACAAAGAGTCAGACATGACTGAGCGCGCGCGCACGCACACACACACACACACACACACACACACACACACAGACGCATAGTTGCTTTACAGTGTTGTTAGTTTCTGCTATACGGCAATGTGAATCAGCTGTCAGTATACATATATCTCCTCCCTCGTGGAACTCCTTCCACCACTCCCCCATCCCACCCCTCTAGGTCATCACAGAGCACGGAGCTGAGCTCACTGTGCTATATGGCAGCTTCCCACCAGCCATCTATTTCACACATGGTAGGTGTAATATGTCAGAGCTACTCTCCCAGTTTGTCCCACCCTCTCCTTCCCCCCAGTGTCCACATGTCTGTATCTCTATTCCTGCCCTGCACATAGGTTCATCTGCACCACTTTTCTAGATTCCACATACATACATTAATATAGGATATTTGTCTTTTTCTTTCTGTCTTATTTCATTCTGTATAATGGACTCTGGGTCCATCCACATCTCTACAAATGACCCTATTTCATTTCTTTCAGTGGCTGAGGAATATTCCATACATTAAACTCCTTGCACACACTCTGGGGAAAGAAGGGGTCATCTTCTGAAAACAGCCTTAAGACAGTTCATAGTTTTGATGATCAGTTGAGGGAAAAACTCATTCAAAATGTTTTTGACCTGGTTTTCCATTTTTCTTTAGTATCTTTTCTCCAAAAAGCTTTCACACATGAGAGGATTTGAGAACAAAAAGGAGTGACTGATGGTCACGTGCTGCTTAGGGTTAGACAAAGCCTGGAACTCCAAACCCAGAGCATCATTTGAGTCAGATTTGTGGAGTTCTATGCACAGAGGCCAGGGCACAGAAGGGTGCAGAGGCCCCTTGCATCTGCTTGTTCAGCCCCAGAACCTTCCTACAGAATTCTGTCACAGATCGTGTGGGCCACACAAATCAGCAGAGTATCAGGGTTCAGCTACCTCCACTCATTAACTGCAAAATACTCCTGGTGAGCCAGAAACGTGCCATAAATAATTGAGTGCTTGGTGCCTTGTTTTCAGATCCAAGTTGGTGAGGCCTGAGATTCATATTCTTGGAAAACTGACAGTATTTTTCTTCCACTTGTCTGTGTCTGGGTTTGTTCCCTGTCTCTGTGACCTTATCGCTGCTCCCCATGGGGCTCACTCTGGGGTCACCCAGTGCTGTGGCTGCTGGGCAAGCCAGGAGTCAGGGTTTGAACTTGGGGCAGGTGAAGAGCAGCCACCTGTGGGCCTGTTGACACAAGGGTTCATGAATGCTGGTTCATGAATGCTCTGAAGGTAAGATGTGACACTCTGTTCATTTTTCAGCATTTTATTGGAGTCTAACAAATACAGAGGCTTCCCAGGTGGCTCAGTGGTGAATAATCCGCCTGCCAATGCAGGAGATGTGGGTTGGATCCTTGGTTCGGGAAGATCCCCTGGAGGAGGAAATGGCAACCCATTCCAGTATTCTTTCCTGAAAAATCCCATGGATGGAGAAGCCTGGCGGACCACAGTCCATGGGGTCTCAACGACTGAGTATGCGGACACGACTGAGTAACTCATGTTTTGAGAGGTGCGACTACTGCATCAAAGTCCACATAAGTGCTTCTCTTCAGAGGGCAGACACCGCACTCCTAAAATCTGCTGGAAGGGGGATTTTCACGAGAAAACCATTTTGAGGGGTGATGTGGAGGTGCTGTAAGGCTGTGTACAGAAACCCACACCACCTATTAGGAGCTGCTGGTCCCGCCTGGTCACCCAGGGAGAGCTTGTCTTGCGTTCTGTTTTCAAAACATGCCTCCAGTTTACAACACAAACAGGATTTTCTTCAGTGCCTCCATATTATTATTGTTTTTCTCCATTCTCTTCACCCAGCTTATCTTTCCACATTTTTTCTTCTTTTGATCCCATTCTTGGACTGACATCTGGGTCAGCTTGTCTTCATTTCCAAAGGACACGAGCTTACTAACTTTACAGCCAAAACACAGACACCCACTTGCCTCTTCCAGCCCCCAAATGCCGTGGTGCGGATTAATGTTGTTACGGCCACTTTCTGGAGCAAACGTCCTCAGCTGTCAGTCCGCAGACTGTCAAGGACTGAGAAAAAAGTTCATCTTCCAGAAGGATAATTTTGCCCTACTTACAGCCTGAACATCAGTCTCTGATAGTCATTGTTATGATTTTTATGATTAGCATTCGGCAGCTCATCCATTTATTCATTTGCTTACTTACTCATCCCAGACATTGGGGTTTCTGCGTGTCCTTATGAGACTCCACCAGTGCCTGTCAACTCTGAGCTGCTGTGCTGGAGGACAGCATCAAGGAGCTGGATAGGAAAATCAAGGGAGTGTCAGTGAATTCCCTTCTCAGCGCAAGGGGTGAACCAGAGAGTTAAACAGAGGAAAGAAGAGACAAAGAGAAACCTGGGGTCAAGTTACTCTTCAAACGTGAGATGCAGGAGACCCCCAGGCCTGCTCCAGTCTCCAGGCTGGCTGGCTGGACCAGTCCTCACCCTCCATCCCACACAAGACACACAGGCTGAACCCAGGTGCACAGGCTTGTGCTGACCACTCTAAGGCCTCCCACGAAGGTGTCCCACAAAGTGTCTTATTTCCCAATCTCAGTTTATGTCCTTTCTTAAGACTGTTCTTTTTTTAAACTTTTTATTTTAAACTGGAGTATAGCCTATTAACAATGCTATGGTAGTTCAGGTGAACGGCAAAGGGACTCAGCCATACATGTACACGTATCCATTCTCCCCCAAACTCCCCTCCCATCCAGGCTGCCACATGACATTGAGCAGAGTTCCCTGTGCTTTACAGTACAAAATTGTTCTTATCTGTTTAGAACTTGTTATCATCATGGTATACCTTGCTTGAACATTATCTAAACCAACAAAATATGAGCACAAAAGCAAAGAATGTGGTTGTTTGAATGAGAAGAAAGTTGAAAGCTTTGGCAAGAAACACCAGGCTGAACCGTCCATAACCCACTGCTGCTGCTGCTGCTAAGTCACTTCAGTTGTGTCCGACTCTATGCTACCCCATAGATGGCAGCTCACCAGGCTCCACCATCCCTGGGATTCTCTAGGCAAGAGCACTGGAGTGGGTTGCCATTGCCTTCTCCACCATAACCCACAATTAGCTTATATTTATGAGAATGATATATTTCAAGCAGGCACTGTCCATTCTTTTATTAAAAGGGCAACTGTTAAGATCTTTTAAAAGGGTGTAAAGGTTAATAAAATTTGTAACATATGCAAATAACAAGAAGAGCCAGTTCGTGAAAGAAGTGCATACTAAGTCCTGTCCAAATGTTTGTGACCCCATGGACTGTAACCTGCCAAGCTCCTGTCCATGGAGTTTTTCAGGCAGGAATACTAGAATGGGTTGCCATTTCCCTCTCCAGGGGGAAACTTCCCCATCCAGGGATGGAACCCAGGTCTTCTCCTGTGGCTCCTGCATTGGCAAGTGGATTCTTCACCTACTGAGGTACCTGGGAAACCCCAGCGTGAATGCACAGCACATTGAAATGTTCATCAAAAATAGTTATCACAGAGATACAAATTAAAACCAGAATTTACCATTTCATATAAAATTGGCAGATGAAAACTAAGACTCAGCGCTACAAAGGGTGAAATGAGGGCCACTTTTATTCACTCTTGAAATGAATCTGTACTGGAAGAGATTCCTGAAAGGCACTTGATTTACATGTAACAACAGGCTTCAGTTCAGTTCAGTCCAGTCACTCAGTCATGTCTGACTCTTTGAGACCCCATAGACTGCAGCACATCAGGCTTCCCTGTCTATCACCAACTCTCGGAGATGCTCAAACTCTTGTCTTTCAAGTCGGTGATGCCATCCAACCATCTCATCCTCTGTCATCCCCTTCTCCTCCTGCCTTCAATCTTTCCCAGCATCAGGGTCTTTTCCAATGAGTCCGTTCTTCGCATCAGGTGGCCAAAGTATTGGACTTTCAGCTTTAGCATCAGTCCTTCCTATGAACATTCAGGACTGATTTCCTTCAGAATGGACTGGTTGGATCTCCTTGCAGTCCAAGGGACTCTCAACAGTATTCTCCAACACCACAGTTCAAAACCATCAATTCTTTGGCATTCAGCTTGCTTTATAGTCCAACTCTCACATCTATACGTGACTACTGGAAAAACCATAGCTTTGACTAAACAAACTTTGGTTGACAAAGTAATGTTTCTGCTTTTTAATACGCTGTCTAAATTGGTCATAGCTTTTCTGCCAAGGAGTTAGTGTCTTCTAATTTCATGGCTGCATTCACCAACTGCAGTGATTTTGGAGCCCATGAAAATAAAGTCTGTCACTGTTTCCATTGTTTCCCCATCTATTTCCCATGAAGTGATAGGACCAGATCCCATGATCTTCGTTTTCTGAATGTTGAGTTTTAAGCCAACTTTTCACTCACCTTCTTCACTTTCATTAAGAGGCTCTTTAGCTCTTCTTTGCTTTCTGCCATAAGGGTGGTGTCATCTGCATGCAAGTGAAAGTGAAGTTGCACTGTCATGTCCGACTCTTTGCAACCCCATGGAATGTAGCCTGCCAGGCTCCTCTGTCCATAGGATTTTCCAGGTAAGAGTACTGGAGTGAGTTGCCATTTCCTTCTCCAGGGGATCTTCCCAAACCAGGGATTGAACCCGGGTCTCCTGCATTGCAAGCAGATACTTTACCATCTGAGCCACCAAGGTAATTGATATTTCTTCCAGCAAACTTGATTCCAGCTTGTGCTTTATCCAGCCTGGCATTTCACGTGATGTACTCTGCATAGAAGTTAAATAAGCAGGGTAATTAGATAAAGACTAGAGATCTCTTCAAGAAAATTAGAGATACCAAGGGAACATTTCATGCAAAGATGGGCTAGATAAAGAACAGAAATGGTATGGACCTAACAGAAGCAGAAGATATTAAGAAGAGGTGGCAAGAACACACAGAAGAACTATACAACAAAGATCTTCATGACCCAGATAATCACGATGGTGTGATCACTCACCTAGAGCCAGACATCCTAGAATATGGTCAAGTGGACCTTAGGAAGTATCACTACGAACAAAGCTAGTGGAGGTGATGGAATTCCAGTTGGGCTATTTCAAATCCTAAAAGATGATGCTGTGAAAGTGTTGCACTCAATATGTCAACAAATTTGGAAAACTCAGCAGTGGCCACAGGACTGGAAAAGGTCAGTTTTCATTCCAATCCCAAAGAAAAGCAATGCCAAAGAATGCTCAAACTACCACGCAATTGCATTCATATCACATGCTGGTAAAGTAATGGTCAAAATTCTCAAAGCCAGGCTTTAGCAATACGTGAACCGTGAACTTCCAGATATTCAAGCTGGTTTTAGAAAAGGCAGAGGAACTAGAGATCAAATTGCCAACATCCGTTGGATCATTGAAAACTCAAGAGAGTTCCAGAAAGACATCTATTTCTGCTTTATTGACTGTGCCAAAGCCTTTGACTGTGTGGATCACAATAAACTGTGGGAAATTCTGATAGAAATGGGAATACCAGCCCACCTGACCTGCCTCCTGAGAAATCTGTATTCAGGTCAGGAAGCAACAGTTAGAACTGTTCCAAACAGACTGGTTCCAAATAGGAAAAGGAGTACATCAAGGCTGTATATTGTCACCCTGCTTATTTAACTTCTATGCAGAGTACATCATGAGAAACGCTGGGCTGGAAGAAGCACAAGCTGGAATCAAGATTGAGGGAGAAATATCAATAACTTCAGATATGTAGATAACACCACCCTAATGGCAGAAATGAAGAAATGAAGAGCCTCTTGATGAAAGTGAATGAGGAGAGTGTAAAAGTTGGCTTAAAGCTCAACATTCAGAAAAGTAAGATCATGGCATCTGGTTTCATCTCTTCATGGCAAATAGATGGGGAAATAGTGGAAACAGTGGCAGGCTTTATTTTGGGGGGCTCCAAAATCACTGCAGATAGTGACTGCAGCCATGAAATTAAAAGACACTTACTCCTTGGAAGAAAAGCTATGACCAACCTAGATAGCATATTGAAAAGCAGAGACATTACTTTGTCAGCAAAGGTCCATCTAGTCAAAGCTTTGGTTTTTCCAGTAGTCATGTATGGATGTGAGAATTGGACCATAAAGAGAGCTGAGCACTGAAGAATTGATGGTTTTGAACTGTGGTGTTGGAGGAGATGCTTGAGAGTCTCTTGGACTGCCAGGAGATCCAACCAGTCCATCCTAAAGGAAATCAGTCTTGAATACTCCTTGGAAGGACTGATGTTGAAGTTGAAAGTCCAATACTTTGTCCATCTGATGCAAAGAGCTGATTCATTTGAAAAGACCCCGAGGCTGGGAAAGACTGAAGGTGGGAGAAGGGGATGACAGAGAATGAGATGGTTGGATAGCATCACTGACTTGATCGACATGAGTTTGAGCAAGCTCCGGGAGTTGGTGATGGAGAGGGAGGCCTGGCGTGCTGCAGTCCGTGGGGTGGCAGATTTGGACACAACTGAGCGACTAAGTTGAACAGAACTGAAGCAGGGTGACAATATACAGCCATGACATCCTCTTTTCCCAACTGGGAACCAGTTTGTTTTTCTATGTCTGGTTCTAACTGTTGCTTCTTGACCTGCATACAGATTTCTCAGGGGACAGATAAGGTGGTCTGACATTTCCATCTCTTTAAGAATTTTTCACAGTTTGTTGTGATCCACATAGTCAAAGGCTTTGGCATAGTCATTAAAGCAGTGGATGTTTTTCTGGAACTCTCTTGCTTTTTCAAAGATCCAGCTGATGTTGGCAATTTGATCTCTGGTTCCTCTGCCTTTCCGAAATCCAAACTGAACATCTGGAAGTTCACAGTTCGCATACTGTTGAAGCCTGGTCTTGAGAATTTTGAGCATTACTTTGCTAAGGTGTGAGATGAGTGCAATTGTGCAGTAGTTTGAACATTCTTTGGCATTGCTCTTCTTTGCGATTGGAATGAAAACTGACCTTTATCTTTATGTGCATATACATAAGGATATTATATAGCCATTAAAGACCAGATATTTGAACTATGGTAATTGATATATGGACTTTATAATTTTGAGAGAAAAATAAGTTTACAAAATTATATGGACAAAATGATGTCACTTTTTTATTTTAAAATTACTCTATGTATTTATATTTGTGAATCAAAAAAAAAAAAAAGGACTAAGGAAATACCCCAGAATATTGACAAGGATGTTGAGATTGTTTTTTTCTTTTTGTATTTTTATTTACTTTCTTAATTTTATGCAGTGAAGATCTGTATATCATATATGCTACATTTATAAGAAAAATAGTTTACTTTTAAAAAGGTGTTAATAAGAAGCAAAATGTCACTGCAGAATGAGGAATGGGTGAATAAAATATAGATTCATCCCTAATTCAGAGTTCCAAGAATCATAACTCCTGCTTAGCCACGTAAAACACACATTATTTTTAAAAATGGAAGTACTGAAAATGGTCTTTTTTGAAATTAAGTTACAATATTATCCAGGTAACATAAGTTTCAAAAGTATATAACCTTAACAAAATTTCCTATCACACAATAACCACCCTTTTGTAACAAATAATGAGTAAAAGTTAGTAAATGAGATTCAGTACGAAGTTCAATTAGATTAAAATGCTTGTTAACTGGGGAGACAACTTGGCTTCAGGCTTTCTCCCTGAAAAGGGCATGGCAGTTTTAGAAAACCACATGTTTATTTGGAGCTAAAAACGGGTCATGGCTGCCCCAAAGACCTAGTGTAACTTTAGGCTGTATTAGTAAGAGTACAGAGTCCATTGCAAGGGTGATAATTGCCCCACTGTTCTGTGCACTGGCTGCACACAGTCCCTCAGGGCCACTGCAGCCCACACCCACCCGCTGCACACCAGCATGGAGGCCTGTGCCTGGGGGACCTGCAGGGCAGGGCTCCTCAAGGCTCATAGGAGGCAGAGTGGCCTGTGAGATCTGTTTTCCAGATCTAAAGAGTAGCAGGGGAAAAGGTGAACACAGTTGAATGTATAGCATTAGAAGGCAGAGCTAAAATCCAAAGATGGAATTTATGAGGAAGAAGATTTCAGCAACTACACTCTACTAAATTTAAATTAATTTTAAAAAACAACAAAACAAACCACAAAATTTGCCGTATGAAAATAATTAGATATTGTTGTTTAGTCGTTCAGTCATGTCTGACTCTTTTTTGACTCCATGCATTTTAGCCTACCAGACTCCTTTGTCCATGGAATCTTCCAGGCAAGAATACTGGAGTGGATTGCCGTTTCTTTCTCCACATTGGATGTTAAATTAGATATTAAGATGTAAGAATTAATAAACTTAAAAAAATAAAATAAAAGGAGGAAGATTTCCGCAACTACACTCCAATAAAAATTAATTTTAAAAACCAACAAAATTTAACATATGAAAATAATTGGATATTAAAACTTAAGAATTAGTAAACAAAAATAATAGTAAAGTAAAAGGGGGAAGATTTCAGCAACTACATGCCATTAAAAATTAATTTAACAAAACAAACAACAAAGTTTAACATATGAAAATACTTATATATTAAAATATAAAAATTAGTAAACTTAATAAAAATAAATAATAAAAAGAAAGATTATAGCAACTACACTCAAATGAAAATTTATTTTAAATACATCAGTAAAACAGCAAAAAATAAATTCAACATATGAAATAATTAGATCATTAAGTGCAAGAATTAATAAACTTAATTTAAAAAATAAAAAATGAAATAAAAGCAGAAAAGTTTCAGCTCCGTTTCAGCAGTCCTTCCAGGAAAGGGGAGTGCTGAGGGCCAACTGCCCCTGCACCAGTCAGAGGCAGGGTGAGGCTGTAAAGTCGAGGTGATTGAACTCTTATCTCATGGGAAGGGAGCTACAAGTGCTTATTGGCAGACTTAGTGTTTGAGAGACCTTGGCAGGGCTCAGTTGGAAACAATCTCCTCCCTTTGCAAACCAGAGCAGGGAGACCCAAGCGGTTCAGTTCCGAGGCAGACCCTTCCCGGTGGCTGAGGCAGGGAGGGTCTCCTCATGAGGATGTGGCTCTGCGACTTTACTTTCACTGGAAACCAAAGCCATCTATGTTCCCACCTCGCGCGCTTGTCGGGGGATGCAGGGTGAGTGGAGGATGAAGAGATTCTCTGAAGTTCCTGATATTCTCACAGTGATAATGTGAGGAGAGGAACAGTGTCCCAACCCTGACACTGGGGGGTTTATCTCTGGCTGAAAAGAGAAGAAGCTACACCGAATGAAAATAATCCCTCTGCAAGGCTATCTCTATGAGTCAGAGTTGGTTCAGACGCCAGGTCTCCAGGGATTCTGAGAAAGAGAGGCTGGACTGGGGCAGGGGCAATGCATGACTTCAGGGTCAAGTAAGAGACCAGAGGCAGATGGGAGGAAGGGATTCAGGAGCGAGGATGGAGGGAAACAGAGAGGAGGCCCAGGTCAGCCTGGCTGCAAGGATCTCCTTTCCTTCCCCTTCAGAGGTCCTGGGGTCAGAGGTCTGGAGTCCTGGTTCAGGTAGATGTGGTCCCAGGGGAGGCAGCTAACTCATGTACAGATGGCTACGAGGGCAGTTCTCAAGGCCCCCTTCTCAGGGTGACACTGCTGAAGTCCCCGGCAGGTCTGGGACTTCTCACCAGGATGTTTGGGGATGAGTGTGCTGCAAAGCCCAGCAGGAGAGCCCACCAGAGAAAGTGCTGAGGTTTGAAAAGTGTATTGAGATCACTCCAACACAGGGCAAGTGAGACAGGGGTTCATGGTGGTGATATCGGAAAAGGAATTTCTGCAGGATGTTTGTGGGATTTCAGAAGCTCAAATTTACAATGTTGAGTCTGCCTGCAAAAGTATGGAGCCCTATATTCCCGTTTTAGAAAAGTATTATTTGGCTGTGCCGCATAGTATGTGGGATCTTAGACCCCTGACCAAGGATCAAACCTGTGCCTCCTGCTTTGGAAGTGCCGGGTCTTAACCACTTCACCAAACAGAAACAGACTCACAGACTTAGAGAACAAATTTGCAGTTGCCAGTGGGGAAGAATGAGGAGAGGAGAGAGTTAGGGAGTTTGGGATGAACATGTACATACTGCTGTATTTAACATGGATAACAAATAAGGTCCTACTGAATAGCACAGGGAACTCTGCTCAATGTTATGTGTCAGCCTGGATGCAAGGGTGGGGGGGGTGGTTTGGGGGAGAATGGATACATGTATATGTATGGCTGAGTTCCTTTGCTGTGCATCTGAAAGATCACAACATTGTTTGTTAATTGACTGGATGAACAATTTGTAGCTGTTGATGACCAGGATGAAAAATTTACGTGGGGAGGTGTCAGGAGAACATTTCAGGAGCCCAGGACTCCATCCTGCCGGCTCTTTTCAAGCTAGAAATACCTTCTCCTGAGCCACGGTGGTGGACGTGAGGAGAGAGGAACTCAGGTGACCCTGTAGGACCAGTGTATGTGTGTGTGTGTGGGGGTGGTGCTGGGGGCCTGAACCCATTTCCAGGCTTCTAACGCAGGTGACTGGGAGAGTAGTAACCAGAGGGGAGGTAAGATTTATGTTGCAGAGAAGACTATGAAATTCACTTTCACACTTGACACTGGATTCCCTCAGGAGCCAGGTGGCCCCGAAGGTGTGAGTCCTTCTCTTCACGTCCTTCACTGTCACGTGGCCATACTTTACGTCTGCCTTCACGTCTCCCGAGGCCACACCCTCCAGGGCCTGTTTGATGGAGCCTCAGGCAGCCTCTTGGGCTTCCCAGGGGGCACCAGTGGTGACGAATCCACATCCTCGTGCAGGAGACATGGGTTCAATCCCTGGGTCAGGAAGAATCCCTGAAGGAGGAGACATTAACCCACTCTAGTATTCTTGCCTGGAAAATCCCTTGGACAGAGGAGCCTGCTGGGTTACAGTCCATGGGGTGGCAAAGAGTCAGACACGCCTGAGCAACTAAACAATAGAAAACTGTCTCTATCCTGCCCACCTTTCTTTTCAGAGGCTATAAGTGAAGTGAAGTGAAATGAAATGAAATGAAAGTCGCTCAGCCATATCTGACTCTTTGTGACCGCATGGACTATACAGTCAATGGAATTCTCCAGGCCAGAACACTGGAGTGGGTAGCCTTTCCCTTCTCCAAGGGAGCTTCCCAACCCAGATATTGAATCCAGGTCTCCTGCATTTCAGGCAGATTCTTTACCAGCTGAGCCACAATGGAAGCCCAGTAATACTGGAGTGGGGAGTCTATCCCTTCTCCAGTGGATCTTCCCGACTCAAGAATCAAACCAGGGTCTCCTGCATCGCATGCAGATTCTTTACCAACTGAGCTATCAGGGAAGCCCCTCAGAGGCTGTAAGGAGACAGTCAACCCCAAGTGCTGCCTGAGGGGGCTCCTGGAAGGTATCATCTTGGGGACATGACACCCTCTGACAACCTGCCTTCCTTTTATAGGGCAGTGTCTGGTGTGCTGACCCTAGACGTCAACGTGAGACGCTTGCCCTGCAGTGCAGCCCAGCCCCTCAGTGGTGAATCAGTGCATTGTGGACACAGGTACCAATGTCCCCTTTGCTTTCTGTTTATGAAGAACTCTGTCTTTTAGGGATTGTACTTACATGCTACTGTCAGGGAGATCTTCCACCCATCTCAGTAATTGAAGGATAAATACTCAGCAATGTTTCAAGCACAGTTGCCTCTTTTGTTTGTTGTAAACCAAAATACAGCCGGCCAGTTTCCCAGCCGGTGGAATAATGTCTGTGTCTTGATAGAAATAGGCTTTGGTTTCATACAAAGGAAATTTGAGCGAGGACAGGGCACACAGTCTGTACATGGCGGTTCCACAGTGTTGTGATCGCTCTAATAGTCCTGGTCCTGGGGGCTCTGAACACAGAATCCTGCAGTTTCTTGAATCAGACATTGGGGAAGAAAACGGGAGCTTCTGGGTGTTGACAGCAGAAGCGCTTCCTGGGCCCTGCATCTCCTCTGGGTGGTGAGTAGGGGTGCTTGGTTGCATGGATGGGAAGATGCTCAGCACTCCAGGGGCCAGCCTGGCCTCACAGATCCATGGCCCCACAGCCTCAGACCCACAAGTGGTCTGGCTGTGAAGATTTCACCTAGAGCAGAAAATTCAAACTCTTGAGCACCTACTTTCCTTTGTAAAGGTTCTGTACTAACCACCCTACAACCTTGATGAATTTGTAGTCAACAGGCTTTACGCCCTTTCATTCTTTTAAGAATATTTATCTTATGTATTTATTTTATTTGGCTGCGCTGGCTCTTAGTTGCAGCATGTGGGATCTAGTTCCCTGACCAGGGATTGAACCCAGGTCCCTTGCATTGGGATCGCAGAGCTTAGCCACTGGACCACCAGGGAAGTCCACACCGTTCATTTTTGTGCATCCTGCTTTATCTGTATTGCAGAGAAAGTATCTAACTAAAACATGGCCTTTCATACTGGAACGTTTTTCTGGAGCCCTTGATCTTGACAAATGGAATCCCAAAGGTAATTCTTGGGGTTTTTCCAGAGTAGACTAGGCGGAGTCTAGAGTGAGTCCTTCATCAGCAAGGCAGATTTTGCGACCCCATGGACTGCTGCACACCAGGCTTCCCTGTCCTTCACCATCTCCCTGAGTTTGCTCAAACTCAGGTCCATTGAGTCCATGATGCCACCCAACCATCTCATTCTCTGTCGTCCCCTTCTCCTCCTTCCCTCAATCTCTCCCAGCATCAGGGTCTTACTAGTGATTATTGCACATTATTACAATCAACCATCCTTTAAAAGACTGTTTAATCGTGGCATCTTTTCATGACTCGACACATCCTTGATCTTAGCTGCTCACTTGAAATAATGAAAAGAGGCTGCTTTGCTGGACTTGAACAGCCTTCATAAGACCTTCACACCATTATCAGATGTCACCTGGCTGCGCAGGTCCCAGGCTGTGGGTTTGCAGGTTTGCAGTATTTTTGCCCTTCCAGGCTGATGAGACATCACTCCTTCTGGATGGGTGTCTATCTTCATGTGACCAGGACAAGAGGTGGAGCCAGGAAGATCTAAATTCCAAGGAATTTTTTTTCCAATCATATTCTGCAGATTTGGGAGGCAATTTTTATTCTTACTTCAAATCCTCTGAGCCATGAATTTCTCACAATTTAAGAATCTGCTTAGCATCTTTAACAGCCATTTTAGGAGAAAGTTCTAAATTTTCTGGCCTCTACTTTAGACACTGAAATTTTAATCTCAGGAGTTCAGTGCCTCTTCACCGTGTTAAACTGTCCTCTCACCTTTTGGCTCCTGGAAAACAGAAAACGTAAGTCTGAGGATCAGCATGTCGACTCCTGGAATGAACTTAGTTAGAGGAGCCTTGGAATGATTCCTGGAAGAAAGAAGGTGAAATGGTCTATCTGACAGTCCCACCTGGTGTGTGGGTTGTTGGTTGTTTTGTTTTGTTTTGTTTTTTACCCTCCAGAGAGAATGCACAGACTTGAGGATTCTGAGTGAGGTGAGTTTTGGCCATCCCAGCTTTAAATCAGATCATCTGCCCAGTACAGAATTGAGATTTTTCCACTCTCCGTGGAAATGCTGAAGCATGGAAGGTAATCCTCTTAGCTTATCTGGACTAAAATACCACCCACTAAAAAGCAATTCAAAACTACACATTAGGTGTGGTTAGAAAAAATTTTAAATTTTAGAGTTTGTTTGTGAAAACCCGTCATTTGTCTCAATTTTTGTATTCCTCAAAGTAAAAGTAAGGGAAAGAGCACTATACGAAGAACTGATTCTTTTTCTGGGCAGTTAGTTCAGAGAGAAGAATTTGGAGTTCCATGAGTGTTGTTTTTGTCATTCAGCTGCTAAGTCATGTCTGACTCTTTGCGACCCCATGAACTGCAGCACTCCAGGCTTCTCTGTACTTCAACTATCTCCAGAAGTTTGCTCAGACTCATGTCCATTAAATCGGTGATGCTATCTAACCATCTCATCGTCTGCCACCCCTTCTCCTTTTGCCTTCAATCAGCAGATAAAAAATCATAGAGCCTTAAGGATGGAAGACATGACAGGATCATTTAGCTGAAGTCCTCCTCTCTGGCAGGGGGATGGAATGAAGCTCGATGAGCCCAGCGAGTCCGCCATCCCCACCGCCCCTCCTCCATGGACCTTCCCATCTGTCCACTCTCAGATATGGCCTGGAATCCAGTCCAAGAGGACCAGCACTTGTAAAACTCTCACCCTGAAGCCTCCTGCTTAATTTGCTTGCAAACTAAACTCTCCCCAGATAAAAGACCCCTCCCTCCCTGGAGCTCACTGTCCCCCTCCCGCATGGGTTCTGCCGTAGTGACAGTGCCTTTAGCATCATACTCAAGATTGGTGGCACCCAGCGGGACTTGCACCCAGCACTTCTGTCGCTCGATCAATGCTGCTTCCAAGCTGCCTCCTGCTGGAGGAAGACAGTGAACAGACCCAACAGCCTGGGCTAAGTGTTCCTTCTTACTAAAGATCCCCTCTGGGCTCCCCACCCCTGAAACTGTCCAGAGAGCTCAGCGTCCACTGCTGCCCCTTGGCTGCCCCTCCCTCCACCCCATGTCCAGTGCCTTGCAAACCAGAAACATTTCTTTTTTTTTTTTTCTCTAGAAACCAGAAATCTCATTTTGAACCAAACAGTTCCAAGTACTCTACAATTCTTGACATCACCCTAAAGTGATTGGTCACCTGCCTTTCCAGTTAGTTTTGGCTTTGAGATCTTCATTGGAAGCATGTGATTCTAATGTCCTGGGAGAGAGACCGTGGTCCCTCAGAGATGTTTGGAGACCTTTCCTGCCCCTGTCTCTTCCCATGGGTGCCCAGTCTGTTCCGACGCTCACATTTTATTCAGAGTCATCTTTATAACAAGTATTTGCTGCTAGCCTCTTGCAGGCTCTAAGATGAGCTGGCTTCTCTCAGGGCATCTTTACGAGGACGTCGGAAGTGCCCACTTCTCCACCCTCTGGTCCACTTCATCTTGGTCATAAGCGATAGGAAAAGAAGTGGAGGTTTGGCAAATATCCAACTGATTTGATTAATATAGACAGGCTACGTGAATAATTTAGACTGCAAAGTGGACTTTTTTTAGACGCTAAGCCACTCCACCTTGCCAGTGGTGTACATTTATCAAATTAGATGGAAAAATGCCAAGACTCCATTTGCTGTCATCCTATGAAGTATAGCCTGAGGAATGGACTAGACCCTGGGTGGCCTGAAGCAGGGATTGGATAAGAACTTTGGTTCAACATCCCTCCTTTAAATTCGGGCATTGTTTTCTCTTCCCCAGAGGTTTCCATACTGGATTTCAGTCATGAAATCCTTTATACAAACAAAATTTTAGGAATACGCCCAAGAAGTAAATGGAGCAGCCCAGGTTGGCCACACACAAAACGCTGTCCCCCAGCCTTCCTGGGATTGACAAGCCCATGCTTTTATCCATTTCCTCCTCCTGGAAACCTATCTCAGCTCTGTGGCCTTTGGGTGTTTGTTAGGTTTAAAGCCATGTTGAAGCCTTACTTCTCAGAAACTTCCACCACTTGCTCTTCAACTAGGAACAAGGAGTGCAAAGAAAGCCAGTTCTTTCACACAAGAGCCATTGGTTCCTGCATTCTAATATTCAGGTACCCAGTCTCCACCTCCCTGGATGTGCCCCACCTGCCTAGCTGATGGGTGAGCCCCGCTTACCTCCCTGCTGCTGGCTGATCCCTTGGAGTTCTGACTGGTGGCTCTTGGTGCATGGAGAGCCCTTGGGGCTTTGACTAGTGGCTCTCAGTGCACAGAGAGCCCTTGGGGCTTTGACTGGTGGTTCTCAGTGCATGGAGAGCCCTCGACAGATATTCATTAATGAATGCCTGCGTCCTGCATCCCACACGTGATTTCACCTCTGCGATACTCTCTCGTCTCAGTTACTTGAACTGAGTAATGTGTGCCTGCAGTTGGAGGCTGTGGCTGGTTTACCAACCCTCCAAGGCTCGTTATTCTGAGTGTTATTCCAATTCCAGTGAGCTTTAAAAATTTTTTTTAAATCAGGGACTTCCCTGGTGGTCTAGTGAGTAGGTAAGAATCCACTTGCCAATGCAAGAGAGAAGGTTTGAATCTGAACTGGGGAGATCCCACATGCCTCACAGCAACCAAGCGCGTGTGCTACAACTGCTGAGCCAGTGCTCTAGAGCCCGGGAGCCGCAGCTACTGAACCCATGTGCTACAGCTAGCCTGAGCACGCTAGACCTTGTGCTCCGCAAGGGGAGCCAAAGCAGCGAGAAGCCCGTGCACTGCGATTAGAGCGGCCCCCACTCTTCTCAACTAGAGAAAGCCCAGATAAAAGCCACAAAGGCCCAGCTCAGCCAAAACTAAAGAAATACTATTATTTAAAACAGTAAAATAAAAAAGTTCAAGCCAAATAGCTGAATCTTACAAAGATTAAGGATGCATTCATTTTCCAGGGCTGCCATAAACAAGTACCACAAACCAAGTGGCTTAAACAACAGAAACATGTTTGTTCACAGTCCTGGAGGCTGGAAGTCCTAGATCAAGGTGTCAGCAGGGTCGGTTCTCCTGAGACCTCTCTCCTTGACTCCCAGACGGCCACCTCCTCTCTAGGTCCACATGTGTCCGTTTCCCTCTGTGCTAGCAAATGTCTGCAAATTTGGGCACAAATGTCTGTGTCCAAATTTCCTCTTCTTAAAAGGACACCAGTCCTTTTGAGCTTTAGGTCCACTCTAAAGACTTCATTTTGCTTGATCATCTCTTTAAAGAACTTTTCTCCAAACACCGTCACATTCTGAGGTCCTGGGGGTTAGGACCATATGAATTTGGACAGCAAACAACTCTGCCCAGGACCGAAGTTCACTTGACAAAACCGTCATTCTGGTTTCTTTACAGGAACATCTTCCAAATTATCAGTCTTAATCGTCCCTGCCAGGCACCTGCTGGAGTCCCTGTGAGGACAGCTCACGTTTTGCAAGCCAGCAAATTCTTTTTTTTTTTTATTTTATTTTATTGGCAGGTCGTTGATTTACAACGCTGTGTTAGCATCAGGTGTAGGGCAAAGTGATTCAGTTACACATGTACATATATTTACTCTTTTTTAGATTTTTTTTTTCCATATAGGTCATCAAAGAGTATTTAGAGAGTTCCCTGCGCTATACAGTAGGCCCCTACTGTTTACTTTATAAATGGTGGTGTGTCAGAGATGCAGGAGACCACCTGCAATGCAGGAGACATGGGTTCCATCCCTGGGTCTGGAAGATCCTCTGGAGAAGGAAATGGGAACCCACTCCACCATACTTGCCTGGGAAATCCCACAGACAGAGGAGCCTGGCAGGCTGCAGTCCATAGGGTCACAGAGTTGGACACAACTGATCGACCTAACCACCATCACTAGAGTGATGAGGGCTAGAGTTTCAGTACATGTAGAACCACAGTGATCATACTTGAATGTTCTTTGCCCTCTTTCTCTGGGAACAACTGTGGGGAGGGGATCTGTTCCTTCAGCCACATGTGAGCTGCACTTACCAAGGGACTCAGCTTCTCCCTGACCCTCAGCAGAGGAGGCTCCTGGATCAGCCCAGCCGAGAGCCCCAGTTCAGAACCGCTGGGAGCACAGCCCAAGAGGCCCTTTCCTCATGCAGATGTGACACCAGCTCCCAGCCAGGATTTTCCCAGGGCAGCTGCAGCTGGGAACCGCCCCCTCCACTTCCATCCTCCCCACCAAAGTGTGGTTCCGAGTCCCACGCAGGACACAGTGTTTCCATGCGATTCTGTGTCGCCAGCATTTCCACAGCTCCTCAGTGTTGACATGGGATGAATCCATCCCATAAATTTGGTTTAAGAACAGACAGCCCTTTGTTCTTGAGAACGGAGTCTCGCAGCAAGAGAAAGCCGTGCACGCAGGCCAAGGTCAGGGCGCCTGCCTCGCATCACCCACTTCTCTTGGCGATGTCTCCAGCCCCAATGACCCTGAGGGGCAGTGTGCAGGCTGGAAATGGCCTGCTTCCTCCTGGCCTTGACCAAACTGCATGTCACTATCCCCCACTGACATTAATGTTTAATATCATGGCAGCTTAAGCCTTTAAAGGCTTGCTTCTCATCCCAACAATCCTGATCGAATGTCTCCAGTGCTCATCATGGTCTCCAGACTCGGGCAGATGGTGGACTCTAGCCTTTCACACTGTGGATTACATTCCATCCACCCCGCCCACCCCCAGCAGCCTGGCTGTTCTCTGCCTCTGAGAGGCCGGCCCTGTGACTTCTGAGTCTGAACAGTGAGAAGCAGCAGCAGGAGACAGAAAGATGAAAAGAGAGAGGTCTCATTCTTCTGTCCCTGCTCTGCGCAGGGTCACGCCAGGACGTTGGGGTGATGGGCTTCTGTCTGCACCCCATATCCGGATGCTCTCTCATCTCTCCCTGAGGCCCCCACCACTGCCCATGACCTTTTGATCTGGCTGAATCGGATTCAGTTTCCTTCCAGTACTGTCATGATGCAAACCCTCTGGAGAAAATACTGGAAGAGAAAAATTTGGTCTTCATTCTCTCTGACTGTCCCAAGGTGAACCCTGGGCTTCAGCGAGATTCCTGTACCCCGGGGCACCAAAAATCAGAGGCCTTCAGCTCAGCTGCATGTCAGAATTCCTCAACAGAAATGTCTTGGCATACCTGTTCCTGGGCCCCACCCTCAGAGCATCTTACCCATGTTGATCTGGGGTGGGCGGATCACTGGGCAAGTGGACGAGGTGGGGCAGCCCCGGGCCCGGGCATCACTTGTGTAACGTCTTCTAGGTGATGCTGACATGTGGGCAGGCCCAAGAGACACTGTGCCAAGCATCGCTCTTCCTGCCACTCTGCTTCAGAAGGTCCTTTCGCTTCTCCACGGAACAGCCCATCTGCCTCCTTCTCATCATGGAATCCCTTTCCAAGCCCGTCTCACGTGGGCTTTTCTTGAAACTTTCTCCCTCCTCCAGCCCAACCAGGCCCGACGCCTTGGTCACTCGAGTACTCACGGTGTTTACTTCCCGCTGTTACTCCCCCTCTCGGGCCTCGTGTGATGGTGGTTGGCCAGGTAGCCTGACCACACGATGACCATGTGTGCTTAGAAAGGACCTCATGGACATCTTGCCCAACTTCTGGCTCTGTGAGGGAGCAAGGCTCAGGCAGTATTGGGTCTGAGTTCGCAGCTTGGTGTCCTGTTATCCCTTTTCTGAATTAAAAAGGCTGGAATTGATTCCAGTTCAAATTCTACGGCCACTCTCCTTGCACTTCCCTAGCTGTGTACTTCACATCACTTTAACTTGCTTTGCAGAATGGGACCTCCCTGCAGTCCGGTGGCGAAGGCTCTGCGCTCCCACTGCCAGAGGCATGGGTTCAGGCTCTGTCTGGAAACTAAGACTCCACAGGCAGCACTGCATGGCCAAAATAAATAAACAAAATGAAATGCTTTGTAGAAAATCAATTCTATAATCACGTTGTAGAACAGAAGCATGTTGTTTAGATATTACATCTGAGTATTAATTAACTGCTACAAATCACAATCCATAGCTACAAATACAATCCAATATTTTCAAAACAACCCAATTTTTTCAATAAAAAACCCTAACTGACTTGGATTTCAGTTTCTAAGGCTACTACATGAAATACACTTTTAAAGAATAAGGTGCTACACTTTGGGGGCTTCCCTGGTGGCTCAGATGGTTAGGAATCCGTCTGCAATACAGGAGACCTGGGTTCGATCCCTGTGTCAGCAAGATCCCCTGGAGGAGGGCATGGCAACCCACTCCAGTACTCTTGCCTGGAGAATCCCATGGACAGAGGAGCCTGGCAGGCTACAGCCTATTGGGTTGCAGAGTCGGACACAACTGAGAGACTAGCACACACTTTGCTTCTGGGAGATGAGGTTGTTTGCTGGTTTCCCTCACTGGGCTCAGGCAGTGGTTTCAGTTGAACAGTGAAAGAGCAGCCCCGTCATCCTTTCTTACCTTCCTCTCCTCCCCAAATGCTCTAATCCCTGTAGCAGTGCCCTAAAGTCTTACGTGTTAGTCCCTGATACTGTGATTACAATAAACGGATAACCAAGGATGTGGAAAATGACCATTTGCTCCTTCGTAAAGTTCTCCACATCTTGCTGGTCTGGACGACAGTATTCCTACCTCCACGAACTTAGGGTACCAGGGGACAGAAGATACACCGTTCTCTGCACTACTAAGGATGAAAGATCTTGGACAAATAAATGGGCAAGCTGTCTATGAAAGATGCCATTGACCAGCCACTGGCACCAATGTCACAGGTGTTAGCACATGAAAAGATGTGTGTTCTAGGACCTCTGAGGTGGGGAGTTCCAGTTCATCCTTGCTTCCTCCCTGGGACTGCACAATGACTCCATTTTCATCTCCCGTGGTTGTCCAGAGCGGACTCTGGATCCTAGGTCCAGGATCCTTAATAGTGGCCACGTCACCTTGCTCCTCCTCTTGTATAATTTATTGGGTTACTTTGCACCCAAAGAGGCATTGCGTTAGTTGCTCAGTCATGTCCAGCTCTTTGCGACCCCATGGGCTGTAGCTCACTAGGCTCCTCTGTCTGTGAGAGTCTCCAGTCATTACCATTCCTTAAGAAGGGAGTTTTTCTTTCGGCACAAGGAGCTTTTATCGTGTAGCTATAGCAGAGTCCAGGAACTGGAAGACATGGTCTCTTTAAGAGTCAAGTTCAGTGGCACTCCATCAACTCTTCCTGGAGCCTTTTCTGAACTCCTCAGTGACTTCCATGGCAGTGACTGAAGTTATTTCCTGTGACAGAAGAGTTCATTACATGATCCCCTTTTGAAACGCCACGATGTTTCTCAGTTGAAAAAGAGTAATGAACAGTATCACATATATTCTCATGTTACAAGCTGAAATCATTTTTTAGATTCAATTGCTTTCATCTCAACTTTTTCTTTTTTTTTTTACTGTGCAGGAAAAAATAGAAAATCTATTATTTTCAACGCCTGCAATTTTTTTCTTAGGGGGTTTCTCACCAGTTCTAGAAGACTCAGAGATCTTAATAAATATTACTAAGGATGTAGGGGTGTATTTACTGTGACATGAAGGGCCATCCCCTGTGAAAATAGAACCAGATGTCTATTCTCAGCAAAACAGCACATTCAATGCTGGAGGAGGCTCGAGGGCTGAGACCATCACTTGGCAGTAAATTTAGATTTCCCTTTCCTAGCTGAGGTCATGTTCTCTTTTGATGTTTAAAATAAACTGTTTCATTTGGTCTCTATGATCCTAATTTCTGGTGGAGGAAATGTTTGAGAACTTGAAAATCAAGTCCTTCTTTTTGTCCTTGGAGAAAATCAGAGACAGTACACACAAGGATAAGAAGCAGAGACCTGGCCTCTGTTCTGGGCTCTTCAATTCCTAGCTGATTGCCTCTGAGCAAGTTGCCACCAGAGCCTTGTATTAAAGTAACAATCTCAGGGTTGCTGTGACCATCAAACAAGCTGGGTAATTAGGAACAGCCACCAATATTTTATTTATTTATTTACAAAATATTTTTTAATTATTTGGCCATACCTCACAGCACGTGGGATCTTAGTTACCCAACCAGGGATTGAACCCAGGTCCCTTGCATAGGAAGTACAGTGTAGAATCTTTACCATTGGACCTCCAGGGAAGTCCCCAGGAACAGCCATCAGCATTTAACTTAGTAAATGCACCTACTTTTCAACCCGGTAGTTTTATTTGCATTTTATTACAGGAATTCATGTTACAGATATACTGGCACAATTGCACAAATATACGTGTGTGTATAGGCTTCCCAGTGTTGCTGGTGGTAAAGGACCTGCCTGCCAACGCAGGAGTCATGAGAGACGTGGGTTCAATCCCTGGGCCGGGAAGATCCCCTGGAGGAGGGCATGGCAACCCACTCCAGTACTCCTGCTTGGAAAATCCCATGGCCAGAGGAACCTGGCAGGCTACAGTCCATGGGGTTGCAAAGAGTCAGACATGACTGAAAGGACTTAGCACGTATTCACATGTGTGTCCATATATACCTACTATTATGGAAATATTCAGGTCTGTGTATGTAGAAAAAAAAAAAAAAACACCAGAAAGAAAAGTAGAAAACCAATTATAATGTGCTGAAAAGGATGATTATTCTTAATATATGAAGAGCCTTAAACTTAATCAAGGAAAAAACTCCATATTATAAAAATGGGCAAAGAATAGAAGTCCAGTTAATTAAAGAAGAAATTGAAATAACTGCTATATAACACAGGGAGCCCAGCTGGTGCTCTGTGATGACCAAGAGGCATAGAATGGGATGGGGGAGGGAGCCTTAAGAGGGAGGAGATATATATATTATAATTATGACTGATTCACATTGTTGAACGGCGGAAACCAACACATTGTAAAGCAATTATCCTCCAGTTTTAACAAAACATATGAATATATGTCAACATTCACCACACAATGTAAGTAAAATAAGTATATACTATGTGTCCATTATAAAATTGGCAAGATTTTTAAACATGGTAATAATTGTCATCAGATATGTGAAAATGAATTTTCCATGCCATATTGATGGGGGTGTAACTTGTACACACTTTCTGGAGCATATTTTAACAATATGTATCAGACATCCCAATCTTTGTATCCCCTCTGACAAAAGAGTTTCTCTTCTAGAAATCTATCCTGAGGAATTAAATATATATGTACTCAGATATTCGCCTACTTTGGAACAATGTTGATAATAGAAGGGTGACAAGGAAATGATTCAAACTTGCAACAATAGGGACTTTCCTGGTCATCCAGTGATTAAGACTTCACCTTTCAAAGCAGGGTGCATGGGTTCCATCCTAGGTTGGGGAGTTAAGATCCCACATGCCCTGGGGCCAAAAAAACAAAACAAAAAACAGAAGCAATACTATAACAAAGTCAATGAAGATTTGAAAAATGGTCTACATCAAAAAAAATTTTTTTTAATTGTTCAATAAATTCTGTGTGAAAGTGTTAGTTGTTCAGTCATGTTCAACTCTTTGTGACTCCCTGGACCAGGTTCCTCTGTTCCTGGAATTCCCCAGGTGAGAATGCTGGAGTGGGTAGCCATTCGTTTCTCCAGGGAATCTTCCCGACCCAGGGATTGAACCCAGGTCTCCTGCATCGCAGGCAGATTCTTTACCATTCGAGCCACTGGGGAAGCCCCCAGTAGAAGAGAGAAACACTATTCAGTCATTTAAAATCAAGCGACACAAGTGTTGGCTGACAAGAAATTCTCCCTTTGCCCTCCTCTCCATCCTGACTCTGCTCTTCTCAGAGACCTCAGTTTCCTCACTGAAAATCCAGGAAAAAAAAATCCAGAAGATATGGTAAAGCCTCTTCTCCCTCTCCCCCTGCCCATATCTCACACCGGCTGCATTCTGTGAGTCTTCTAGGAAGCATGCTTCGTAACTGTCATTAAGCTATTATTTATTAACTAGCTCTTGGTCTATGGCTCCAACTAGAATACAAGCTCTAGAAGGACCAACAGAGAAGTTGGGTCTAGTTCACTCCCCTTGTATAGCCTGGTACCTTGAATACTGTGAGCAGGAGAAAATAAACTTTAACATATTTCATTCTAGGGGAAAAAAATCTTGCTACGTGTGCTGGAAGATAATACTGTGAAATATTAATCTTTGCGTTTTTCTTTCTTAAAGTTCTTTATATGTGCGTTTCTCCAAGTTTCATTTAGTGGTGTTCAGATTGCTAAGAGGCAAATTAGAATTGAAGATGGCTGTAGCAGGAATGGAAAGAGCAAGAAACAGCCGACATAATTTTTTGATTTCTAAAATAAGTTCTGGAAGCTGACATCAGAAGTGATCACTTTGAAAGCCAGAGTTTCTGATTTACAAGTGTCAGCTTTTGGTTAAGAAAAGATTCTTGAGACTCAAAAGCAAAGGCCTAGGAAGGTTAAGGTCTCAAGTTTGCCTCCACAAACTGGATGGAAAAATAGGAGACCCAGATAAGGGTCACCTGGAGAGGCGTGGGGGCTGGGAGCCACCGGGGCAGCTGTGGGGTGGAAAGGCCAGGCCACACAGATAGGAGAGGCATTTCTGGTCACCTGCCCTGGGGACCTGTGGATGATGAGCCCGCCCACCATCCAGCCCAGGACCCTTATGCCAAGGCACCACGAGAGCTGAGCTTTCTCTGGGGTCTAGCAAATAGAACTTGGCCAGGTCTTAGTTTTCTAACATATAAAATGTGAATAAAATGCCTAACCTCCAGGGCTCATGCAAAGAATTCATTTGTGATACGTATTTGACAAAATAGATGGTTGATATATGAATGCTGTGACAGCCCATATCCTTTAGACTTTTTGTTTTGATTAGTTTTGTGAATCACATGGACAGAGGAGCTTGGCAGGCTACAGTCCACAGGGTTGCAGAGAGCTGGACACAGCCGAAGCGACTTAGCACGCATGCACATTTTACAAGTAGCTCTCTGAGTCATTGGATTTCCTTTGCAGTGATGTTCAAGCACAAACCACCCGTGGGCCAGAATCTTTCCTCGCGACAACCACTTGGTCTTGGGACTTCCTGATGGTCTAGTGGTTAAGACTCCAAGCTCCCAATACAGGGGCTCCAGGTTTGATCCCTGGTCTGGGAACTAGATTCCACATGCCACAACTAAGAGTTTGCATGTTGCACCTAAGACCTGGTGCAGTCAAATAAAAATTAAAAAGAAAAGCAAAATCATTATGTCTTAAGTGCCATTAAACTGAATAAACCAAGCTAATTGACTTTTATACAATTCTGTCATTGGAAAATACTAGAAGACCTCAAGTATGGTACTTTTAAATCCTTATTTTTTTATCTTTCTTATTGCACTGAGACGTCAAGTACAACAGGGACTAGGAAAAGTGTTAGTAAACATTCTTGATTCTTCCTGACTTTAAAGGAATAAATACATCAGAGATTATAAAGGGAAACAGAAGATCGGTCGTTGGTTTGTTTTTCATTCGTGGTAATGAAAATGCAAAGGATAGAATTTCAAGTTCTACTTTGTCTACTTACCAGCTTTAGGATCTGATTTAGATTGCTTAAACTTTTCTGAGTCTTCACTTATTCAGTTATAATATAAGCATAATGCCAATACAGGAAGTTGTGAGGGACTCAGGGGAAAAGTCTATGAATAGCATCAGGCACCTACATACTCATAACTGTCCCCACCACCACCACCCGATCCAGCGCCTTGTCCCACCTGTGCAGTTCTCTAAGGGCTTAAGGCTATCTTTGGACGAGCTATAGAATTGGCCATAGACCCTTCTTCCACTGCTTTTGCAAAATGAATTTATCAGTAAAAGTCATTTTCTAGAATGTTCAAAGACTCCCCAAGCGATTCAACTATAGGGAATAGAATTGGCCGATGGATGTAAGTAAAGTGTAGCTGAGCTGTACAGGGAAATAAAAGATTTCATTCCTACCACCTCTCAATGGCTTCCTTCCGTTTCTGGGCTCTTGTGTGACACACCTGTGTTATAAGCCTACCTGATTCATCAGATTATTATTGTTCCCTCATGTAAGTCATTTCCTTCGGCTATTTGCTGGTAGAATGGATTTCAAGGGGGTGCAGACTGCCTCCAGACCTCTCAATGGATTAATTCTCCTGTTGAAGATGGAACTTAGAAGGTGATGGAGCCAGACTTCTCCTGTCCTCAGAAATTACCTAGTGAAACACCCAATTGTGAGCTGAACTCACTGAATTGTATGTTTGGTTTTTTTTAATTGCAGTAAAATATACATAGGGGCTTCCCTGGTGGCTCAAATGGTAAAGAATCTGCCTGCAATGCAGGAGACTGGGGTTTAATCCCTGGATCAGGAAGATCCCCTGGAAAGGGGAATGGCTACCCACTCCAGTATTCTTACCTGGGAAATCCCATGGACAGAGGAGCCTGGTGGGCTACAATCCATGAGGTTGCAAAGAGCTGGACACGACTGAGCAACTAACATACTTTCATACTTTCAAAATATAAATAGCAGGAAATTTACAGTTCTAACTATCTTTGAGTGTACAGTTAAGTCTCAGTAAGAACATTCACATTGTCCTGCAACTTTTACCACCATCCACTTCCAGAACTTTCTCATCTTCCCAAACTAAACTCTGCCCATTAAACACTTACTCCTCACCCCCCTCCCTGCCCCTGGCCCCCGCCATCTACTTTCTGACTCTATGAACCTGACTCCTCTAAGCACCTCATGTAAGGAGAATCATACGGTATTTGTCTTTTTGCGAGTGGCTTCTTTGAGGACAGGTTCATCCATGTTGTAGAATGTGGCACAATGTCCTTCCTTTTTAAGGCTAATACTCCACTGTCTTTTTTTTTTTTTTTTTTAATGTGGACCATTTTTACAATCTTTGTTGAATTTTACAAACTTTATTAAGTGTGTTACAATATTGTTTCTGTTTTATGCGTTGGTTTTTTTGACTGCAAGGCATGTGAAGTCCTAGCCCCCGACCAGCAATTGAACCTGAACCCCTAGCATTGGAAAGCAAAGTCTTACCAATTGAACTGCCAGGGAAGTTCATACTCCAGTGTCTTTAAGGCAGCATTTTGTTTGTTCATGCACCTGCTGTTGGACCCCTTGGGTTGCTTCTTCTCATGATTTTTGTAAATAATGTTGCTATGAATATGTCACTTGAGTTTTGAATAAAGATAGGTAAGAATTTGAATAATATTTTTAAAAAGAAACCTTGAGTGATTAGTGTTGAACCAAATGGAACATGGAGTGACTGAACTCACAGGACCACTGGGAGGGACTCAGCTATGTTCCCAAGCCTCTGGTCTTAGTCACAGCAGTTGACTCATCATTAGCCTGGTCCGTGTTCTTTCTAGGGAATAACTGTGAGAGGAAATTGTCTTGGGGATGCTTCATTCAAGGTCTGCTCACCAGGGTGTTTTCTGGACTCCCTCCTGAGGGCTGGGGTCTTCCTGGAGATCTAGCTTCTAGGAACGTTTCATTTCATTTTGCATCACATGCTTGCCAATGTCACTGTAGCATCATCCTGCAGGGAAGGATGCTGGTTTTGGGATTTCTCTGGGTTCACGCAGCTGGTAATTGGTGGAGCTGGGACTCAGCTGAATCCCAAACCAGCTCCATTCCCACCTTTAATCGAGCTCCACAGGATTTATGGAAATTAGGAACAATTCACAGCTCATATCATATACACCAGTGATTCTCAAAAGTGTGGTCCATGGACCAGCAGTGTCAGCACCACATGGAAATGTTAGAGATGCTTCTCCCCAGGCCCACCCTCGAGTTTTGGCTCTGACACTCTGGAGGTGGTCCAGGCACTCTGTGCTTTATGAAGCACCTCCCCGCCGCTGCCCCCACTAAGAGATCCTCCTGTCCTCTCAAGTGTGGGAGCCCTGACTCAGGAGGCTCTGTTCGGGGAGTGGTGCATGCTTGGTCCCTCCACACCCTCCAGGTAATACAGGCGATGGGCTGTGAACCCAGGGAGTGGTGATAGTGAAATTCCAACACAGCCTGGCAGTATTTTGATCCCAAAGAGCTTTAGGTCACCTAAAGGGCAGTGTTAACTCTAAACTAAATTTTCATTTAGCCAATGACCCTCCTCCCTCCACACCCCACTTGTTGCTTCCTGCATTGAATAACCTCAGGCATCCGGCATTTATTGAATAGACAGCATCTTCCGTCTCTGAGGAATGTCCATCTCGTCATCAGCCAACACCTCTCCCCTCCCCAACCCGACCACTTTTTCCTGTGCTCATGTGCATTGGAAATTTTGGACTCAGATTTTAGTTTTTTCTATGCATGGAATTTGGGGCAGATTCCTAACAAAGCGGAAGACAGATGCCCAGGAATTTACTCTCCAACCATCGGATTTGTGCCATTTCCTGATGGTCTCTTGGGGGCCAGAAACAATGAGATGCAGGGTTCAACTGTCTGAACAAGATTCAGTGGCAATTTTCAGTCAGTCAGATGTCAACAAAAGTAAAATAGATGTATATGGCAACTTGATATTTCAAAGCCCTAAAGAAATGACAGTGGTCCTTACACGATCACATGGAAAAGGAACACCTTTGCACATGAAATGACCCACTGTGACACCCTACAGTCTCCATCTGTGGAAGAATTCAGTGAGTGGAATGGATTGGACATGAGCTGGTGAGATGGTCGGCAGAGAGTGTCAGGGGTGAGTCTTGAAGGAGGGTGTTTTCTGGACTCCCTCCTAAGGGCTGGGGGCTTCCTAGAGGGGAGATGAGAGGAAGCTAGATCTAGCTTCCAGGAACATTTTGTTTCATTTTGCATCACATGCTTGCCAATGTCACTGTAGCATTGTCATCATGCAGGAAGGC
The DNA here is from genome assembly GCF_032405125.1 of Capricornis sumatraensis. Taxonomy (NCBI): domain Eukaryota; kingdom Metazoa; phylum Chordata; class Mammalia; order Artiodactyla; family Bovidae; genus Capricornis; species Capricornis sumatraensis. The sequence continues at coordinate 60,584,784 of NC_091069.1, forward strand.
TGAAAAGAGCTGAGATGGAGTCATAGTGAATTACGGTCTTTGAACCTGGGCAATACAACTGACTCAGCAGGAGCTGCCTGTGTATTTAGGATGCAGAAGCCTTGACAGGACAGGGACGTTCACACTCTACTCAGACCAGATAAACCTGCAAAGCCAGGGAGGTGCAATGCTTAGAACCAGGTCACTGGTCAAAACCTGCCTCTCCAGTTACTGACCAGACATGGGGGGTGGGGCCTCCCCCAATCTTGAGGTTTGTTTCTCTCTGAAAGACTGTTGTGTAAACAACCCCTCCAGTGCTTCAAGCCCTGGCTGATGCTCTGAAACTGTCGGCCAGTCTCTTGTTATATAAATATGCAGCCTGATTATCTGAGAAGCACAGTAAATGTTCAGGCATCTCAGATATCCACAAACTCTTTACGAACCCTCTCAGCGTGTGGATTCATTAAATCCATGAGACCTCGAATGTTATCACAGCCCAGCAAAAAGGAGAAGGGAAATTAACACTGACTGAGCGCACAGCACCACAGGCACATGTGCGTCCCAAGCTCCCACAGACCTTACACACACACTAAGCCTTAGGACAATGTGTCCATTATTCTTGGTTGTAAATAAACAGAGGTGTAAAGATATGTGTCTGGGGTCACAGAGGCAAGAATTTGAGCCATGATGCCTGTTCTCCCTGCCTCAAAGTTCTGTCCATTTCCTTTGGTAGTGTCTCACACTCAAGGTCCAACCCGCACTTCTCACTTTGTGCCCAAAGCCCAATGTGGTCATGCCCTCCCTAGCTTGGCTGGGAACCAAGCTTCCTGTCTTAATTGGAGTTCTTGCTTGGCAGAAAATGCCCTGCTGTAGTTTTCGATTAGCTCACGAACTGGCTCATTTCAAATGCAATAAAAAATTAAATCACAAGCATGTAAGTCAAGACAGGAAGACATCACAGCTGGACTTTTTACGACAAAGCATCACCAGCAGTCAACTGGAAAGCCAGGGAATTCCCTGGTGGTCCAGTGGTTAGGACTCTGCTCTCTCACTGCTGAGGGCCTGGGTTCGATCTCTGGTTGGGGGAACTAAAATTCCACCAGCCACCAAGTGATTCAGCCAAAACAAACAAAAACATACTCACAAAACAAACTGAAAAGCCAATACCCATATGATACTTTTGCAGTTAACTTTTCACAGTTAATTTTGAAAAAAAGAAAAATAATAGACTTTGAAAATTTTTGTGCTGCTCAAACAGTATAACTCAACCACAGAACAGTCTAACTCAATTACAGAGTTGGACGCAACTTAGTGACTAAATAACAACAATTTATTCATTCATTTCTGTCAAAAAGCCAGAGATATATTTCCAAGTCTTTAGAAATAGAGTGGAAGACATTTGGTGGGGAAGAAAACAACATATGCAAGCATGTAATAGCTGACACCCTAAAAATGATTCAAATCGGAGGTGTCAGTTTTAAACAATTCTTTATTTTGTTAATCCCGAAAATTTGAAGTTTAACACATCACAGTTAAGAGGAGTGCAATTGCATTAAATGCAAAACTTCTGTGCTTTTATTGTTTATTTATTATAACATTTTGCAATCTGAATATGGCAAATGGAGACACTTAGGAATGATTTTGGGCACCCAGATGCGAGAAGCCTGTCCACACTCTGCCTGCCTCTCAGACCACCTGGCTCCCTTTGTCACCGATCTGCTTTTGAATTCTCTCCTTGGTTTAACTCTGGGCTTCTTTCTTGGGCTTGTGTTGGCCAGCCTTCATTCAAAGTGAAAGATACACCCCCCCCCCCCCCACCGCCCCCGAGTCTACAACTCAGGAACAGAAGAGCTGGGTGTCTCTAAAGCACTGGTGAAGTTTACAAGTCAAAAATCACTGCCTGTTTGAAGAACTGCCTGGAGAAGAATTCTAAATCTCTGATGCTTCATCTTGAGGGTCTGATGGAGAATATGCTGCCAACCGTTTGCATGATAAAGAGCTGATTACCATATTTCAGAACCCCCTACATTCTAGGTCAAGAGTGACTTCTAAAGACTTAAGAAGAAGGCTTAAGATGTGAGAGAAGGAAACACCAACTTCCTCCCATCATCTGTCTTGGGTTGAGGGTAATAAACATTTATAAATTTGGGCTAAAAATACATGCCTCTCTTTAGTTCATGTACAAGCCTTAAAATAGCTGCTGACCTGACACCTCCCCCCTCCTCCCTCCCTCCTCCCTGCCCCGTCCCTTCACTCTGCATTGAGAGGTGGAGCAGCTGAAACCTCAGGGGATCCAGTTGCTCTGGCCACTGTGATCGCCAGCCAGTCCTGCAGGACCCCAGTGCCCCAGCAGTGGGTTCCAGATGGGCTGGTAAAGACTGCAATTCCAATGGAACTTTGAGAAAAATAGATCTGCTCTTGGGCCATCTGGAACCATATAGGCTTTGAGTTTTAATGCGAATTGATGAAAACCAGGGTGTTCCTCGCTCATTTTGATGTCATGCTCCAGGAGTGTTCAGAGGAGTGACACCCCACATGGTCCCCAAATTGAGACTCTCATCTCCTCTCATCTGCTCTGCATCTCAGGATATGAGTGAACTCATCACACAGGTTCTTCCATGTTGATACACGGTTTCCACACATGTATCCAGGGCTTTATTTAACTGCATGTGGGTGTGTGCTCAGTTGCTTCAGTTGTGTCTGACCTTCTGTGACGTCATGGACTGTAGCCTGCCAGGCTCCTCTGTCCATTAGATTCCCCAGGCAGGAATACTGGAGTGGGTTGCTATGCCCTCCTCCAGGGGATCTTCCTGACCCAGGGATCAAACCTGTGTCTCCTCATAGGCAGATTCTTTCCTGCCAAGCCACCAGGGAAGCCATTAACTGCATCACACAGATGCTATTTTAGCAGTGGCAGCTAACAGGTAACCGAGCTTCGCCCAGGTGGCTCTCAGTGCAGTTTCTGCTAAGGGATGAGGCAGGAAACGGGTGCACAGAGATCTCAGCACTGTCAGATGCTACCTTCTGTGGCGCTGGAGCAAGCCTGGTCCCGAAACCTGGGCATACACCGATTAGCAAGCTCTGGAAACTGCCATGCAGCCGGGCGGGACAGCACAGGCTCAGGTGCCGCAGAATTGCTGTACGTCAACCTCGATTTGGCACAGGAATTCTTTTAACCTTAAAAAGTCACTTTGTATGCAGTGAGGCATGGTAACATTCTGACAGGTGGGGACAAGATCCGATTACAGAGCAGAATAGGCCCTCTGGTACCGCGTGCCCTGCCGTTTCCACAGGGAGACGTTGGGCTTGCTGTCTCCAGCTGGTGAGGGGGAGGGGAGCATCTTGAAAGGATCTTGGCATCTGTGATGCTGGGAGAGGTTGTCCTCCTCCATACCCATGTTCTGACTCAGGCAGTTACAAAGTTCTGGCAAGATGAAGACAGGAAGCCATTGTTTCCTTTTCTCTTCTGAACAGAGTAGTGTCAGCCACACAGACAACTTACTGTGCAATGTGGCCTCGCCCAGGTTGCTGTCTGCAGGTAGGAGCTGGATTTGCTTGGAGAGTGGGGACCATCAGAAAAGCCCAAGGATTCTGCATCTTACCCTGCAGGAGGCAGTCTCTGGAAGTACCTCAGTGACATTTACCTCCTGGTGTTAAAGCCCTTGTAATAGCCTCCTCTTGAGGGGGCAATGGACCTAGTCCCTTGCTCCTAATAAAGAGAATATGGGGTGGGACTTTCCTGGTAGTCCAGTGGTTCAGATTTTACCTTCCACTGCAGGGCATGCAGGTTCAATCCCTGGTTGGGGAGCTAAGATCCCACTTGCCTCATGGTCAAAACACCAAAACACAAAACAGAAGCAATATGTAACAAATTCAATAAGGACTTTAAAAAATGGTCCACATCAAAAAAAAAAAAAAAAAGAGAGAGAGAGAGAGAATATGGGAAGCCTGATGTCATGTTCAAGATTAGGTTACAAAAAGGCTGCTGTCTCTGTCTGGGAGACGCACTTCTGCATGGTCCTTCTGTCCATGCTGAGGGGAGTCACTGGCCATGATGTGAGCTGACCAAGAAGAAGTCCATGTGGGAAGGAACCGAGGGAGGCTTCCAGCCAATAGCCAGTGAGGAGTTAGAGCTCTCAACTCAACAGCCTGTGTGGCTGAATGCTGCCAACCATGCTAGTCAATATGGAAACTGGGAGACTGAACCTTGTACCCCATCAGATGAGACCACAGTCCTGGATGGCTGCATGACCATGCCCCCGGGAGAGACCTGGCTCAGATGCACCCAGGAAACCATTCCAGGTGCTCATCCACAGAAAGTGTGATTTCACCTGTGCATGTCACTCCAAGTGTTACGTTTGGGGGTAATTTGTCACACAACAAGAGATAACTGATACGTACCCTGGGGCACAGCACCCTGATCAGAGATACAAAAATTTCAATTGTGTGATACAAGGTTTGCCCAGAATCCATCCTACAGATATTTCATAGGGCAGCACAAAAGACTCAACTATTGTTCCACTTAATAATTCTAATAATTTACTCCACTAAAAGCTTTTTATTAGTTAACAAACCACCCCCAAATAACCTGCTTTCCTTTTTGTTGCTGTTGTTGTTCATATTCTACCCACCCTTTGGTAGAAGTAGACAATCAGAGAACTAGAGCAAAAGCAGCTTGAGGGAAGAGACATGGGGACTTATTCACACAAAGTGAATAATCAGAAAAGTTGGCAGGTCTGATTCAGACAGTGACGGAATAATGCAACTAGATCCCACTAGGGAAAGCAAAGCTGGGACAGTGAGACAAGAGTTTGTGTGTGTCTTTGGTATATATGTCCATATGGGTAACATTTCTGTCTTCTGGTTTAATAATTTTGGAAAATTGAGAGGTTCAAGTTCAAATTAGAGGAACAGAGTCTTTAGAATTGAGGAAAAATCAATCAAAAATCAATTGTGTTCATGCTCAGTTATGTCCAACTCTTTGCGACCGTTTGAACTGTAGCCTGCCAAGCTCCTCTGTCCATGGGATTTCCTAGGCGAGAATACTAGAGTGGGTTGCCATTTTCTCTTCCAGGGAATCTTCCCGACTCAAGGATTGAAACTGAGTTTTTTGCATCTCCTGCTTGGCAGGTGAATTCTTTACCACAGACACCTGGGAAGCCACAGAAACCAACACAATATTGTAAAGCAATTATTCTTCAATCAAAAATAAATAAATTTTCAAAAACTCAATTAGTCTAAGGATTTCAAAATATTTTTCCCCACAAGTATCTTACAAAGATAAAATCTTAAGTAAACTCTAATATGTTAAACAAAAAATATGGTATTTTGTTAACATGAATTTATTTATACATTGGAAAAGACGCTGATGCTGGGAAAGATTGAAGACAAAAGAAGAAGGGGATGACAGAGGATAAGATGGTTGGATGGCATCATTGACTCAAGACCCATGAATTTCAGCAAACTCCAGGAAATGGTGAAGGACAGGGAAGCCTGGCACGCTACAGTCAGTCCATGGGGTTGCAGAGTCAGACAGTTACACATTCAGATCCATAACACTGACTCATAAAATCAATCACTGAGCTCTATAGTGTGAATACAGAGTTTAGGATTAGGACTTATGGGTCTCAGAGGCAGAATGCCCTTTCAGTATAGCTGAACAGAATTCAAATGATAATAATTCACAAAGACAGGTAGTTCCAAATGGTAAACATTTTAAACACAACTTTTTAGTAAGTGAAGATACATAGCCATTAAACCAATTCAGAAACTTGAGGGAGAAATAGTAAGGCAATTTTTATCTAACAATATCAGAGAAGTGCTGTTAGTTCTTAACCGATAGTTGTTTAATTTGATGGTGGTTGATCAAACACTACAAGATCAGGCTCTACACATGGACATCACCAGATGGGCAACACCGAAATCACACTGATTATATTCTTTGCAGCCGAAGATGGAGAAGCTCTATACAGTCAACAAAAACAAGACCAGGAGCTGACTGTGGCTCAGATCATGAGCTCCTTATTACCAAATTCAGACTCAAATTGAAGAAAGTAGGGAAAACCGCTTGACCATTCAGGTATGACCTAAATCAAATCCCTTATGATTATACAGTGGAAGTGAGAAATAGATTTAAGGGCCTAGATCTGATAGATAGAGTGCCTGATGAACTATGAAATGAGGTTCATGACATTGTACAGGAGACAGGGATCAAGACCATCCCCATGGAAAAGAAAGGCAAAAAAGCAAAATGGCTGTCTGGGGAGGCCTTACAAATAGCTGTGAAAAGAAGAGAGGCGAAAAGCAAAGGAGCAAAGGAAAGATATAAGCATCTGAATGCAGAGTTCCAGAGAATAGCAAGAAGAGATAAGAAAGCCTTCCTCAGCGATCAATGCAAAGAAATAGAGGAAAACAACAGAATGGGAAAGACTAGAGATCTCTTCAAGAAAATTAGAGATACCAAGGGAACATTTCATGCAAAGATGGGCTCGATAAAGGACAGAAATGGTATGGACCTAACAGAAGCAGAAGATATTAACAAGAGGTGGCAAGAATACGCGGAAGAACTGTACAAAAAAGATCTTCACGACCCAGATAATCACAATGGTGTGATCACTAATCTAGAGCCAGACATCTTGGAATGTGAAGTCAAGTGGGCCTTAGAAAGCATCACTACGAACAAAGCTAGTGGAGGTGATAGAATTCCAGTTGAGCTGTTTCAAATCCTGCAAGATGATGCTGTGAAAGTGCTGCACTCAATATGCCAGCAAATTTGGAAAACTCAGCAGTGGCCACAGGACTGGAAAAGGTCAGTTTTCATTCCAATCCCAAAGAAAGGCAATGCCAAAGAATGCTCAAACTACTGCACATTTGCGTTCATCTCACATGATAGCAAAGTAATGCTCAAAATTCTCCAAGCCAGGCTTCAGCAATACGTGCACCGTGAACTCCCTGATGTTCAAGCTGGTTTTAGAGAAGGCAGAGGAACCAGAGATCAAATTGCCAACATCCGCTGGATCATGGAAAAAGCAAGAGAGTTCCAGAAAAACATCTATTTCTGCTTTATTGACTATGCCAAAGCCTTTGACTGTGTGGACCACAATAAACTGTGGAAAATTCTTCAAGAGATGGGAATACCAGCCCACCTGACCTGCCTCTTGAGAAATATGTATGCAGGTCAGGAAGCAACAGTTAGAACTGGACATGGAACAACAGACTGGTTCCAAATAGGAAAAAGAGTACACCAAGGCTGTATACTGTCACCTTGCTTATTTAACTTCTATGCAGAGTACATCACGAGAAATGCTGGACTGGAAGAAACACAAGCTGGAATCAAGATTGCCGGGAGAAATATCAATAACCTCAGATATGCAGATGACACCACCCTTATGGCAGAAAGTGAAGAGGAGCTAAAAAGCCTCTTGATGAAAGTGAAAGAGGAGAGTGAAAAAGTTGGCTTAAAGCTCAACATTCAGAAAACTAAGATCATGGCATCTGGTCCCATCACTTCATGGGAAATAGATGGGGAAACAGTAGAAACAGTGTCAGACTATAATTTTGGGGCTCCAAAATCACTGCAGATGGTGACTGCGGCCATGAAATTAAAAGACGCTTACTCCTTGGAAGAAAAGTTATGACCAACCTAGATAGTATATTCAAAAGCAGAGACGTTACTTTGCCAACTAAGGCCATCTAGTCAAGGCTATGGTTTTTCCAGTGGTCATGTATGGATGTGAGAGTTGGACTGTGAAGGAGGCTGAGTACTGAAGAGCTGATGATTTTGAACTGTGGTGTTGGAGAAGACTCTTGAGAGTCCCTTGGACTGTAAGGAGATCCAACCAGTCCATTCTGAAGGAGATCAGCCCTGGGATTTCTTTGGAAGGAATGATGCTGAAGCTGAAGCTCCAGTACTTTGGCCACCTCATGCGAAGAGTTGACTCATTGGAAAAACTCTGATGCTGGGAGGGATTGGGGGCAGGAGGAGAAGGGGACGACCGAGGATGAGATGGCTGGATGGCATCACTGACTCGATGGACGTGAGTCTGAGTGAACTCCGGGAGTTGGTGATGGACAGGGAATCCTGGCATGCTGGGATTCATGGGGTCGCAAAGAGTCGGACACGACTGAGTGACTGAACTGAACTGAACTGATCAAACACTTGAGCTCATGTTAAGGATCACTGGGAAGGAAATACTTTTCAAATGTAACCTTGAACAATATAAAATTATATTAATTTGAAAAAATTCAGACAGAAATGCAGAGTTCTTTGTCAGATGGTCATTTGAAGTTTCTAAATACCATGATCTGTTTTGTTTTGCATGCTGAGTCCAAACTTAAGCTCTCAGTTTCAATCCTGACATTGTAACTATAATTTAAGGCATGCTAGCATAGGGGGCCCTCAGTTGCCAAATTTAGTTCTTTAAAAATATCAGCAAGATGTGCAAACAGCATAGGCCTGCTAGGTTTGAGGATTGTAGCTAAAGATACTCCTGTTACATAACAGTAATGGTGCCTCTCAGTGTAACCCGTGACTTCAGTATGAAGACAAAATTCTGCAGTTCACCACATTTATCACCATAAATACCTGAGAAGCTCACAGTGGGAAGACAATCCTTTAATAAAAGCTGTCAATTTGTATGATGCTATCCAATACCTAAAAAACAAAGTTGCTTTCTTGGTAACAACCAGGGCCTGTTATACAAACACTAGCACATATATTGGCAATAACTTTTATATGAGCAGTTTCCCACCACTACTGTCACTCATTACACAGACACTGTCACATTTGCATAAGGTTATCTGTGGTGTGTTATTTGTGTTCTAAGCAGTTACAGCTTCCTTCTCCTAAAATGTCAGTGGTGAGTGTTTAATAAAATGATAAATAGCTTCTTGTTTGCTGCAAGAACACATACAAAACCATAAAAATGGAGAAGCCACCAACATCCATACACTTGCCTATTCGCAATACAAAGATTTTACTTGTCTCACTCTTCAAGCCAATGGCTTCAGAACCTTGGACCTGCGTGTGTTCTTAGGTTCTACTTTAGACCCTGTCCTCGGACAGTGATAGTCACCTTACGGTACAAACCCTCTACGATCCAGCCTGAATCTCATTACTAACACCATAGTACAGGATTCAGCAGCATTTTCTTTTTTTCTTCCCAAAAGTTAAGTACTGCAAAGAGTCTGAGACTTTACCTGACCTGTGAGGTAAAAAGTTACCTTGCATAGACTCAAGAATGCCTCCAGGAGATACAAGATTCTTGGGTCAGAGACAAAGGGTTTAGTGCTCCCAGATAGCAAGAGGTGTAGGCTTATATCTGCACTGAAAAACCTAGAGTTCAGGGAACTTGAGCTTCTTACTATGGGCAGCAAGCCATCAAATCTGCTCACGCACTGCCCTGGAGGGAAGCATAGTCCTTGTTACATCAGACAGTAAATAGACCTGTCCACTGGCTTGTTAGAAGATACTACCTGTGGTTCCCAAGGCTCTTTGCCACACAACATCTTTGAAAGGACAGTCTGGAATAAAAGTGGTCAGAGCCTCTGGTTGCGGGATGAGCAGAAACACGAGAGACTCATAATCACCCCCCAGTGCCCAACAGCCAGTGAGTTCTTCTCCTGATATTTCTGTCATTTAATTTGAATGACTCTGAGGGCACCTTTTTGTATTCACATTTCAGTTTTGTCTGGAGATCTGGAGAATTTTTAAAGTACAGCAGGGGAATTCTGCACTTTGAGAATCACTTCTCCAGTTCGGACCCTTATTCCACAACATCTTACGGAAAAACCTGGATTAACTTTTTGGCCAAACCAATACAATACAATAAGGGAGCTGAGGCATGAAGTTAAGCGGCTTGTTTGGTCACAACTGTATAAGTGTCAATCCAGGTAATGGAATAATTAATATAAATCTAAGCAGTACTAGATGACAGCGGTACTCTTGTTTTAAATTTTAGAAACAAATTGTTTAAAAGGTAAGAGGGCAAAGGACTTCCCTTTATTAGGGACAAAGGACTTAACTTGGAATTCCCCATCAGCAAGGTCTGAGATTGGGATTACAGCCCAAGGCTATTTGGGAAGGGAGCCCAGGAAACATTATCAGGGGGGCAGCAGAAGGAAGGGATGACAGAAGGTTTTTTATGAAGCAAGTTACTACTGCGGACACCTGGAGGGTCCTCGCACTGGGAACCTGGGAGCCAGTGGATCACACACTCTGGCTACCCCACCCAAGGGAAGACGGAGCTGGTCTGTTTGGCAGACAGTTTCCATCAGTCAGTGGCTGGAGGACTCTGGGAGGTGTGCTGTCCTAGTACCTCTAAGCTTCACTTGGAGAGAACAGACTCTGAGCCAGAGCGAGCCTGGAGCACCGTGCCGCTGGCTGCAGAAGCAGGGTCCACGGGCAGGGAAAGGGCGCTTTCCTGGATGTGAGTGGATGCCAGCTGTGTCTGCTACCCTCAGCGCAGCCTGCCTTCATGGATAGTACGCACCCATGTTGCATCTTCTCTAGTCTAACCCTCCATCTCTGCATTGGGGTAAGTTCCTCAAATCTGATAGGGAGAGTGGTAGATGGTGATTACAGGAAAGGATTAAAGAATACAGCAAGTGCTGATCAAGGTGAGGAGGGAAGGCCCACCTGAAAATAATGAAAAATACAGGTAGGAGGAGTGGGATGAATTGGGAGACTGAGATTACACGTATACAGTATTAATACTATGTGTAAAATAGATAACTAATGAGACCCTAGTGGTTTCCCTGGTGGCTCGGTCGGTAAAGAATCCACCTTCAAAGGAGCAGACCACCTGCAATGCAGGAGACCCAGATTCGATCCCTGGGTCAGGAAGATCCCCCGGAGAAGAAAATGGCAACCTATGCCAGTATTCTTGCCTGGGAAATCCCATGGACAGAGGAGCCTGGTGGGCTGTAGTCCGTGGGGTGGCAAAAGTCAGATATGACTTAGCGACTGAACCAATGACAACCTACTGTATAGCACAGAGAACTCTACTCACTGCTCTGCGGTGACCTAAACGGGAAGGAAATGAAAAAAAAAAAAAGTGATACCTGCATATGTATAACCGATTCACTTTGCTGAACAGCAGAAACTAACACAACATTGTAAAGCAATTATACTCCAATAAAAATTAATTTAAAAATAAAACATAGGCAGAAGAAGAGAGCAAGATAGAGAAGCAGAGGCCAAGAAGAACAGAGCAAAGAACCCTGGGTGTGAATCCAGTTGAAGGGACCCCTCAGAGGATGAAGGGCTGTGAGCAGGAAGCAAATGACAGACTCAGTCTCCTGAGTCCCTGTCCACAGAGCTTCGGCTGAGTCAGAACTGTCTTTCTGTTACAGATTAGAACAGTGACTCCAAAACTTTGAGTGGGAGGATCCCTTTAAACATAAACATATTTCTTTTCAAATATCTTCAAGTGTTAATGACAGTAGTTTAAATATGATTAGCCAACTATGGGACTAAAAGCTACAGTGAATTCAATAATATCACAAAATTTGTGCTTTCTTCCTCATGATGGCATCTGCATGTATTTGAAAAATAGCAGGTAATAATGTCTGTGCAAGAGGGGAGTTTTCTCAGATGGTAGGTGGAGAGAGCACGCTGGTCAGGGACCCACCACAGTGACTCCTGGGTGAAAGCAAGCCTCGGTCTCAAAGGGGGCCATGTGAGGAGGGCCCTGAATGGCCTCCCACGGCACTGCCTTAGACGTGCATCCACTGGGCTTCCCTCAGTGGGTTGTGAGGATCAGACAAAGGACTTGGCAGGTGATAAGAATACAATGAATGAGCAACTACAGCGTCAAAAATAACTTAAGCAATATAAATAGCTAAACATACATTACATTTTAAAAACACTATTTCCAAATTTGTTGTTCAGTTACTGAGTCGCTAACTCCGTCTCCTGCTTTGCAGGTGGATTATTTACCATCTGAGCCACCAGGAAGCCCCTTCATTTATAGTGCATTTTAAAGATGAGATATAAACTTGCAATATATTTTTCTTTTAATTTCAACTTATGTTCCAGCTAAAGGGGCTTTCTGGTTAATCCTTACCCAAAATGAAAATTTAATTTAGCAGAACAGCCCTATTCCTGAGGCACCCTGATTAACTGAGGTTTTATTATGAAACACAGAAATGCTTCATGTGTGATGTTCGTTCACCTAAAGGCAGATTTCAAAATGGAAATGTCAGTAAAATCCTCTTAGTTTTTCTAAAGTTATGGAGCTCCTATTAAAATTTTTCCTATCTAAAATTAATTCCACTCTGCTGCTAATAACACAAAAAATGTTTTTTGAAGTTTGATCTTTTTTCTACCTCAAAGAAAGGATGCTTCAAGAATTAAAGTTCTGATCTGTGTGTTTATAACCACAGGAAGTATTCCTTGGCAAAACACATCCGTTGACGGAGGAATGCATAAAGAAGATTCGGTACGCTTATGACCCAGCAATCCCACTGCTGGGTATACACACCGAGGAAACCAGAATTGAAAGAGACACATGTACCCCAATGTTCATCGCAGCACTGTTTATAATAGCCAGGACATGGAAACAACCTAGATGTCCATCAGCAGATGAATGGATAAGAAAGCTTTGGTACATGTACACAATGGAGTATTACTCAGCCGTTAAAAAGAATTCATTTGAATCAGTTCTGATGAGATGGATGAAACTGGAGCCGATTATACAGAGTGAAGTAAGCCAGAAAGAAAAACACCAATACAGTATACTAACACATATATATGGAATTTAGAAAGATGGCAATGACGACCCTGTATGCAAGACAGGAAAAAAGACACAGCTGTGTATAACGGACTTTTGGACTCAGAGAGAGAGGGAGAGGGCGGGATGATTTGGGAGAATGGCATTCTATCATGTATACTATCATGTAAGAATTGAATCGCCAGTCTATGTCTGACGCAGGATACAGCATGCTTGGGGCTGGTGCATGGGGATGACCCACAGAGATGTTATGGGGAGGGAGGTGGGAGGGGGTTTCATGTTTGGGAACACATGTAAGAATTAAAGATTTTAAAATTTAATAAAAAAAAAATAAATAAAAAATAAAAAATAAAAAAATAAATAAAATGAAAAAAAAAAAAAAAAAGAAGATTCGGTACGTATACACAAAGGAATACTGCTCAGTCATAAAATACAACGCCATTTACAGCAACATGGATGGACCCAGAGATCACCATACAGGGTGAAGTCAGAGAAGGACAAATATCATTTGACAATCACTTATACGTAGAATCTGAAAAAATGGTACAAATGAACTTGTGTATAAAACAGACATAGGATCACGGATGTAGAAAATAACCTTATGGTTACCAGGCAGGGAAAAGGGGAGGGATAAATTGGGAGATTGGGCTCGACACACTACTCTATATAAAACAGATAACTAATAGAAACCTACTGTACAGCACAAGCAACACTGCACAATGTTTTGTAATGACCTATGTGGAGAAAGAATCTAAAAAGGAGTGGATATATATATATGTACAACTGATTCACTTCACTGTACACCTGAAACTAACACAACATTGTACATAAATTATGGTAAAAAATCAAAAAAAAGATCGCACAGCACACTAATTTTCCTCTAATTTATTTTCACCCTAAATTGCAGTCTACTTTATGATGTTGTTTTATCTGTTTTTCTTTAAACAATTATATAATGCATATCTGTTTCCTGAAGTCCTGATCATCATTCAAAGCTAGAAGCAGGAGAATTATATTGATCAGATGGGGAATTCAGCTTACTTTATTTGGTTTGTATGAAATTGACTCTGTATTTGTGTGTGTGTCTTTAAAGCTTAATCCTGTCTGTCCCTAAGAGATGGATTTCATGGGTTTCCAGCCAATTCTTTCTCGAATCTGAAGAGGTAATGGAGACGTACTTGGGAGTTTTGGTGAGAAATAGACAAAATGTGGATAAAATGAAGCACTGAAATCTGAAATTCCATCTGCATTTATTTTGAAACTCTTTTTTTTTTAAAGATTTTTTTGATCTGGATCATTAAAAAAAAAACCTCTTTATTGAATTTGTTACAATGTTGCTTCTGCTTTGGTTTATTGGCCAGGAGGCATGTGGGACCTTGGCTCTCCAGCCAGGGATGACCAGGGATTGAACTCACACCCCTTGCACTGGAAGGCAAGTCTTAATCACCAGATGACCAGGGAAGTTCCTGAAATTCTGATAGTGAGTTCATCTAGTTCCAGTTCAGTCACTCAGTCGTGTCTGACTCTTTGTGACCCCATGAACTGCAGCATGCCAGGCCTCTCTGTCCGTTACCAACTCCTGGAGTCTACTCAAACCCATGTCTATCAAGTCGGTGATGCCATCCAACCATCTCATCCTCTGTCGTCCCCTTCTCCTCCTGCCCTCAATCTTTCCCAGCATCAGGGTCTTTTCAAACGAGTCAGATCTTCACATCAGGTGGCCAAAATATTGGAGTTTCAACTTCAACATCAGTCCTTCCAATGAACACCCAGGACTGATCTCCTTTAGAATGGACTGGTTGGATCTGCTTGCAGTCCAGGGGACTCTCAAGAGTCTTCTCCGACACCACAGTTCAAAAGCATCAATTCTTCGGTGCTCAGCTTTCTTTCTTTATAGTCTAGCTCTCACGTCCAAGCATGACTACTGCAAAAACCATAGCCTTGACTAAACAGACCGTTGTCGACAAAGTAATGTCTCTGCTTTTTAATATGCTGTCTAGGTTGGTCATAACTTTCCTTCCAAGGAGTAAGCATCTTTTAATTTCATGGCTGCAGTCACCATCTGCAATGATTTTGGAGCCCCCCAAAATAAAGTCTAGCACTGTTCCCACTGTTTCCCCACCTATTTGCCATGAAGTGATGGGACCGGATGCCATGATCTTCATTTTCTGAATGTTGAGCTTTAAGCCAACTTTTTCACTCTCCTCTTTCACTTTCTTCAAGAGGCTCTTTAGTTCTTTTTCACTTTCTGCCATAAGGGTGATGTCATCTGCATATCTGAGGTTATTGATATAAAGGCTTCTTTTCAGTCCTCTTTGCTAATGCTCACAGCCCTCTGTTCTCCTTGGCAAACTCATAAAGGTTTGGAGTTTCCATCCATCATTAAAGATGTATTAAGTGTCCGTCTTGTCTTGGGTCCATGGGAAAAGGTGCTGGAGCCACAGAAGAGAATCTGACCTGGTCCTGCCCTCAGGCTGTTTACATCTGCGCCAAGATAGACGACACAATGCAAGGGCAATAAAGCTCATTATACAGGTGGAAGACCTATAGCACTAATGCTAGTTTTATAGCCAAAAGTCACTTGAGGGCAAATACTATGACTTGCTCATTTCTGGCTTCCTGTGGAGCACTCTCCCATTTAGTAAGTCAACAATAAATATTAATTAAATGTAACCGAATGACCAAAAATAGAATTGTTTATCCCACACAAACCAATTTACCCAACTTTTATGTTTCTGATATGGGCACTTTTTCTTTGCCGATACATCCAAATCCCTCGGCGACACTGGAAGTCTGTTCTCTTCTGTCCCCACATCCAGTCCTGTCCGTTCCTTTTGAGCGTCTCCTCTCAACTTTCCTAGACCTGTTCCTATCCAGTCACACCATCCCAGTTTGAGTTATTACCTTTCTAAGTGTTCCAAACTTCTATTTTTATTTTTTTAAAAAATTTAAAAAGTGTTGTAAACTTCTGACAGCTCAGCATTTTTTGGCAAAGGCACCAAATGAGTTATCCCACCATCACGATGATGCCCACACTTAATTCCTGCTGCTCTGGAGCTTAGAACCCGGAGGACAGAGCCCATGCTGGGTCCTGCCAAGGCCAAGCTTG
Organism: Capricornis sumatraensis; assembly: GCF_032405125.1. NCBI lineage: Eukaryota > Metazoa > Chordata > Mammalia > Artiodactyla > Bovidae > Capricornis > Capricornis sumatraensis. Next base: position 60,600,603 of record NC_091069.1, read on the forward strand.
GGGAGAGGGAAGGAAGAAGTCGAATTTCAACAAGGTTTCTCTCTGGAGCTGAGATGCCTGATGGCCTCTTGGCCCTGCCTGTGATCACTGGAGGAGGAGCTCAGTTGGGAAGTTTCATTCTGAACCTGATGAAACTCAAGAGATTATCAGTTGCCTAGAGGAATGGCAGATGAGCTGGGAGCTCCCTAAGGCTGCAGGTTTGAAAGTTAATCCCCGAAAATCAGACCGGAAATATACAAAAAAATGATTGAGCCTCTCTAAAAAAGAAAGGTACATATTAATGAAAACAAATGGGCCAATATTGTTTTGGGTATATAACTGTTGGAGGTTAGAACATGCCAGATAAGGACAAACATGGATAAGTTAGAAAGGTAGTGACGTTAGATAAATGAACAGATAGATGACTGCATTTTAGGAAACAGCAGAAATGCCATGTGCACAGAAAACTGCACCAGATAAAGACTGAGTAAGAGATGTTGGGTTTCAGACAGAGAATGTCCTTGGTGAGTTTACAAAGACCCAGAGAAGGAAGAGGAGTTCAACTCTCCATTCAGTGAAGGTTACAAAGCAGAGGAGTAGCAAAAAACTGGGTCAATATTGTTATACCTATTTTGAGTAAACTAATTTAGAACTGGGCCAGACCATTTACTGTAAACTCTGCTTTCCTTCTTAGGAAGACAAAGTTTTCACAAAACAGACTGAGAAAGCTTCTTTCTCAAGGATGTAGAACAGGTGGCTGTCTCTGACTCCCTGACCTTGGACTGATGGTGGCTCAGTGTCCTGATCCCCTCCAGCCACTGACCATTGAGTGCTTCCTACTGCCTGGAAGTATGCCAGGGACTTCCAGAGGAGCTGGGCAAATATTATCTCCATGTTGGATAGATTTTAGATAGGGTAAGAAACTCTTGTTCCACAGTTGAAGAACCAGACAGTCAAACACTCAACTGGGACTTCAAAGATATACTGGCTCCAGGACCCTCCTTGGGTACTTGTGTTGGGGAAGAGGCATTCATTCAGTGACATCATCTTGTCACCTGGGGTAAACTACGATTGCTTTAATATAATGAGAGGCCAGGAGCCTAAGGAAGACCCTCATTAACACGGATCCGGGCTATTCCACCAGGATATCAGAATCATTTGAATAGTAGGATTTCCTTTGGGGAAGCCACGTGGGGGGAGATTGATGACAGACATCTGGATACATGTGCCTGTTTAAGGAACCCTGTGTCTTGCCCCTCCTCTTGGGTTTCAGTCTTCCAAGTGTGTTTATAGGTAAGCATGTGGCCAGGAGGCCGGACGGTCCCACCACCAGTGACAACTCCTGGGACCTACATTCCTGCAGTTCCACCCAGGATTTCGCCCTGTGGGCGGGTTCGAGCTGGACACAGAGGGTGGAACAGACATTGTGGTTTCCTCTTCTGCTTTTAAGAACTGCTTCCGACAATAACGAGGGAGTCAAAAAGTGTCTGGTTGGGAAAGTAAATAGATACGACGCAAATAAATAAAAATGCCCAGAAGCAACTACACAGAGGAAGTGACATTTTTCTGTAAGTCACTTTTCTGATGGACCGCAGGCCTGCTCCGCCGAGGGTGCCGTGGGAAGGCTTCCGGGAGAGGGGGCGGTGGCCAAGCCCCAACGCGTCCTGATAAGAAAATCAAACAAAAAGGGGATGGACAGACCCCCCCGTCGGTCCTTCGAGGCCGGGCTGCTGCTGTTCTCGCCTCTCCCGTCTTCCTATTCGCTCCCGGACGCGCAGGGTCGGAGCTGGGCCTCCCCTCCCCTCGGCGCCCGGCCCGGCCCGGCCCGGCCCCGCGCAGGGTCCTCCGGGCCGGGCGGCGCCCGCGTTTGAGCCTCGAGCCAGCCCCGGCGCCGCCCGAGCCGGGCCGCCGTGCGCGCCCAGGTGGGTCCCGGGCGGCGGGCGCGCGGGCCTGGGCGGCCCCGGCGGCGTCACTGGGCGGAGCGGAGGAGGACGAGGAGGAGGAGGAAGGGCGCGCGGCGGGCGCAGCCGGGAGGGGCGGGGGCGCCGCGGCGGGAGCGAGGCCGGAGCCGAGCGGGCCGGCGGGCGCGGGGCTCGGCGGCGGGGGTCGGCCGGGCCCGCGGGGTCCGCCCGGGCCGGAGCGTCGGCCGAGCGGCGGGAGCAGCGAGCGGCGCAGACAAAGAGCGGCGCCTGGGCGGGCGCAGGGCGGCCGCCGCCCGGGACCCGCGCCGCTGCCCCGGCCTCGGCGGGCGGCGCGCGAGGTAAGCGGGGGCCGGGGGCTGGGGCCCGAGGGTCGGGGCCCGGGGGCTGTGGCCCGGGCGGAGGCCGCCAACTTGGGCGGCTCGCGGAGTTGCGGGGCAGCCGGGGCGGGGCGCGCCGGGGCCGGAGCCGGGGCTGGGGGCCCGGTTGCTTGCGCGGCCTGGCCTCGAGGCTGCGGGCACCTCCGGCTCGCCCCCTCCCCGAGTCGGGCGGGCGGGGCAGGCCTGCGCGGTGGTCCCGGAGCGGGGACCGGGGAGGCCGGGCGCGCCGCCGGTGAGGACCGCGTGGATCGCCGGCCCCGCGCAGGCAGGACCGGGAGGCGAGCGCGGCCCGCACAACTTCTGGGATCGGGACTGTTGGCGACCCCGCGCGGAGCTGCTGTCACTTGGCGTCCGGGAGGCTTCCCGCGGCCCCTAGGCGCTTCGTGCCGGGCTCCGCGTCCGACCGGGGATCGCCGGCCCCGGAAACAAAGTTTCTCACGATCGCGCTGCCCTGGTAGCTTATTCTGGGCGATCGAACCACCCAGCGGTTCTGGAAGAATTCGGTGTGTGATTGTAGGCGTGGATGGTAACTCCCTCGTGAGCGCATTCGGCGTGGAGCGAGTGGGGGGCGTGATTGCAAAGCGCTTTCGTGTGTGGACCGTGGCGGTCGCCCTGAAAGGGCTGCGCGTGTGCCGGGGCTCTGGGCTCACTGGCAGCTCGTCCGCGTGGGGACAAAGCTGGAGCCGGCGCGGGGCGACCTCTGGCACTCAGGCTAGGTCGGGTCCCCTGTGTTTGCCTTTGTTTATTTTGCCAACAGGTTTGGGGCTGAGCCTGGCAAGTTTGGGTATGCGCAGGGGATGAGCAGGCCTCAGCGCTGGGCCCGCGCAGGCCCACTCCTGCCCTTGACCCCAAAGAAAGTGAACCCCCGAGAGGCTACGGGGTGTGGCCTGGGGGTGGGGAACCCAGAGGTAGCAGAGTCCCGCCTGGTCCCGGCCCGGCTTCCTCCTGGCTTCCTCCTCGGCTTCGCCGAAGGGATTTAGTAGGAATGAGAGTAATTTGAGGCGTGTTTTGTCCCTCTGCATCAGGTATCGTTGGCAACAGGGCTTTTCAAGGCTAAAAGAGACTGAAAATGAAATCACTCTGGGTGCTTTGAATTATCACAGCAGACCTAAACTTTATTTCCAAACACTGCCCGTAATTCACTTACCAGGTGTCCCCAGATATTAATAAACGGGTAAATTAATAACAGGAATCAAGCCTGGGCCAAGGGTTTGGTAAATAGGAGGGCAGTGGTGAACAGGAGGAGATGAAGTGGGTTCAACTGCGAGACTGAGCTGTCCATGTAGGTTTTTAGGTGGTCGGAACAGGGATTTCCCCAGATGTGAGTGTTAACCATGATTCTGAAGCAGTGACCGGGAGGGAAAATCCTACATTGATGTTTCTCCTCTCCAGGTTGATTAGATGTAGTGTTGATTGACGGAGAATGCAAATGGCAACCCACTCCAATACTCTTGCCTGGAGAATCCCAGGGACAGAGGAGCCTGGTGGGCTGCCGTCTATGGGGTTGCACAGTCAGACACGACTGAAGCGACTTAGCAGCAGTAGCAGCAGTATTGATTGAAGAAAGTGGCCAGATTTTAGTGGTCCTCTGGCTGCAGCTAGCTGAGGCTGAAACTGGAAGCTTAAAGCGGTGGTAAGCTGGTGGTAACAAAGAGGCCTCATCTGGGCTCCAGGCTTCTCAGCTGCTCCCTAGACACGCTGCGGGATTGCTCCTGGAACATGGGATGAAGTCGGGTGGTGAATTGAGTCCAGAGAACAGACTGACCCAGTACCTTCTCTCCCCACTTAATGTGGGGCCTGATTAAGGTGATTTCAAGTAGCTGTGCTCACTTGTCAGACTTTGAGGTTTTCTTTATCACGTGCCTTGCACTTCAGGTCTCTCCATCCCGCCTCTCTTGGAAGCTGTGATGTTTCCCAGCCTCTGTTGTTTGCATCAAGCGATGACTGAGATTTTCCAGCAAATGCATCATATGTACACGGTATTTGAGAAGTGCGCTATTATCCATGTTAAACATACCCAAAATCTTTCTTGTGTGTATACAAACTGAATAACTTTTTAATTTTTTTACTTCTCATTGCTCTGGGCCTCTCTTGCCACCCACTGCTTCCTCTTGTTGCGGAGCATGGGCTCTAGGCACACAGGCTTTGGTAGTTACTGTATGTGGGCTCAGTAGTTGCCTCTCCTGGGCTGTAGAGCACAGGCTCAGTAGTTGTGGCACATGAGCTTAGTTGCTCCACGGCATGTAGGATCTTCCTGAACCAGGGATCAAACCTGTGTTTCCTACATTGGCAGGCAGACTCTTCACCTCTGAGCCACCAGGGAAGCCCTGGATAACCTTTTAAAATACCCTAAAGTCTTCTTGATTGTCTGGAATGACCAGATCCTCTTCCTTGGTCACTTCAGTTGCCCCAACTGGATGAGGCTGTGTTGCACAATTCTCCAGGATATGCATGCTTGTAACTACCCAGCATGGCCAGCAGTGTGAACTGAGGGCGAGGGCCACACGTGTTTGTCCCACACGAAGAATGGAACTGAAGGCTGCTCCCTAGAACTGCATGGCAGGGTAGTGGACCATGTTTGGAAGTCTAGTAAGCTGACTTTTCAAAAATGGACAGGAAACTCCCCACAGCTCAACCCCAAGGCTTGCGAAATTAATTTTCCCATCCAGATGAGTGGCAAATGGCACTTCCAAATGGTTTCTCTTTCCTCAAATGAGTGATGGAAACCCCATGTTTTCAGAGGCTCAAAGTGATACTGTGATGATATTGTTAAATGCTTGAGTTAAGGCAGCTTAGAAGGACAGGACAGCCTTTTAACAGTTTTGAAAGTATGCAGCCGAAGTAAAAATAGTTTATTTCTTTAGGCCATTTTAGTGGCATTGTTTTGAAAATTAGACTGTTTTCTTCTGCATTTCGTTTTGAATGGATCTCAAAGTATGTCAGTTTCTGAAGGTGTAATCGACATTCGTCAATTATAACTGCTTCCCTCTCCCTAACAACACACACACAGACATTTGTCACAGTTGGCCCTGTGGATTCTTTGTGTTCTTTCGAGAAAATACTGATTGAGCACGTGAATGTTGAATTCTGTCAGTCATAAAGGCTCTAGGTTCATAAGGTTTTGTCTGCAGTGCATCCAGGTCCAGACAATGGAGGGATTTGGTCTGGTGGCCTCTCTGTTTGAGAAGTTATCTGTCTAATGAATCATTTATAGTCCTGAACCTAAAACTAAAAAAAAAAAAAAAAAAAAGAGAGAAAAGGCAAGATGAAAAACAAACCCAACTGCATAACCCCCTGGTGGGATGACTGAATATTTAACTTTTCAGTAGAGTGTCTGTGCATGTTAACCTGAACTGGAAACTCTGGGCAGAGCATTTGTTATCCTGACTGCGGGAAGCTGGTCATTTAGTGTCCTTTTACTTCTTTGTATACCATTTGTGTTTTAAAATGTTTTTAAGAAAAGAAGCTTCAAGTGCACTCAGAAGGGAAATACTGCAGTTTCTCTTTTTGAGACAGTTTTGAAAAGTGGGGTGTTTTTGCTGGTCAGTGATTAACGTAGATCTGAAATGCCAAAGTCGGATAAAAATAATAGATGCTCGTGTTCCGATATTAGATTACAATTTACCAATTACTTTCCCATTCGCCACCATAAAGAGAACGTGGGGACCTGGGGTCTGGCCTTGACATCAGTGTGAGGACCCCGGAGCCCAGAGACAGTGGCAGGGTGACAGAGCCCCCTGCCCTGCTCAGGAGGAGGAGGTGACCTCAAAGGTGCTGGGTGAGGTGGTCCTGGGGAGGCTGTGGATCTGCTGCCAGGTCCCAATGGGACCAAGCGTGCGGCCCCTGCCTGGCTGTTGGTGGGACCAGGGTCAGTAGGTGACCTCATGTCCCGGTTTCAGTGTCTGAGCCTCGTCGGCCTGGATGTTCTCTATGGGCTGAAGGGCGCTTGCCCTGGTTTAGCGTATGCACGTCCACTCAGACTGTCCTCACAGATCCAGACTGAGCATCAAAAGGAAACTGATTTCTCGCCCTTCTGGAGGCTGCAAAGTGGTCATCAAGGTGCGGGCAGACTAGGTTCTCAGTGAGGCTCTCTTCCAGGCTCCGCTGGCTGCCTTCACTTGTGTCCTCAGGTGCCCTGTGTGTTTGTCCCTCTTCCTAGGAGGTCGCTGCTCCTCTTGGGTTAGGGCCCCACCCTTCTGACCTTGTTAAACTTCAGTTGCTACAGAGGTTCTGTCTCCAGATGAGTCACTTGGGTGGTGAGAGCGTCAGCACTTGAGTACGGGGACAAACAGTTCTGTCCACGACTGTCACTCTTCAAAACCAGGCTGATGATTTTAGGGCATCTCATGGCTTCTGTCTCCCAAGTGCTTGAAAACACCACTGGGACAGGAGGGGAGGGGTGACAGCTCAGTTTCCCTCACAAAGCCTCATGCTGCTGTGGTAGGTGGGTGCTGGGCCCAGATGCTTCAGGTCTTGAGGAGAGAGGACAGCCCTGACCGATGCCTTTTGTGGACATTTCCCCTTAGGCCGTGTTGGCTCAGCTGCAGCATGGTTTTGGGACCAGGATCAGCATCAGATAGGAGCTATATGCAAGTGTTGAATTTTGTGTGGAGACGAAGGCATTTCCTGTGGATGGAACCCACGGCTGGGAGCATCACTGAGACTGCCCTGTGACTGTGGGTTCACCGGGAGCCAGGCAGGTGCAGGTGGGTTTGGTAATGTCCACCCTGATCACATGTGTGTTTCTGGCCAGGGCCAGCATGAGCTGTTCCAGGTGGTCACCTGTGTGACCACAACTGCAAACCTGTCCATTCGTGACTCACTCGGTCATTCAAGTGAATCACACGACTTCTCCCAGCTCGTTTCCCCCGGAAACTCTGAACCTCTCGGCTGGGAGTACTATCTCCTGACCTGCCTGCCTTTGGGTTAATGTACCCAGCATTGCCTCACTGTGTCATCCCGGATTCTCTCTCACCTCCCCGATGCCACATCTTATCAGTTTTACCCCTGAAGATCTCTTCCATCTGCGCCTGAGGTACTTAACTCCTCTCTCACTGGCTCTGGCAGACCCCTCTGTTACCACACTCGCCTGATCACTGTGCCCTGGTACCCACACCTGGCTGTGGTCCCAGCATTGGCTCTCCATTGCCCTCAGGTCAGTGTCGCCGGTGCCCAGCAAGGGCCTGCACCATGGGCTCCTCCCTGCTCCCCCAGCCTCTATGTACACCTCCCAGCCTGTACACACTGAGTCAAAGCCTGCTCGTTGTGATAACAGAATACCAGCGTTTATCGTCAGCTTATTTTTAAAGACATGTGTACTTCGGGGCTGATTCATTGCTACCCTTGTAATAACAGCCTCATGACACACTGCAGCTTTGTACCCCAAAACTGTGCTGGACCCTTAAGGAAGGAGGAGAAGCTGGTGCCAAAAATGCTATGTCTTTTTTAACATGGAGTATTTCCTGCAAACACCCGTTGAAGAAATCAATTGTTAAGAGCAGTGCTGTCCCCTTCAAATATACACATGTGAGTCACAGATGGGATTTTAAATGTCTGGTAGCCACATTGGACTCCCCTGGTGGTTCAGTGGGAAAGAATCTGCCTGCCACTACAGGAGAGAGGGTTTGGATCCCTGGGTTGGGAAGATCCCATGGAGAAGGAAACAGCAACCCACTCCAGTATTCTTGCCTAGAGAATCCCATGGACAGAGGAGCCTGGGACGACAGTCCACGGGATTGTAAAGAGTGGGACGTGAATGAGTGAATAAACAACAACAGCAGTAACCTCGTTAAAGATGCAAGAAGAAACAAGCAAAATTAATTTTCACAATGTATTCTTTTACCCAGCAGAGCCACAATACTTTTATTCCCAGTGTTCAACGTAAAACCCTCTTAATGAGACGGTGCACATTGTTCTGTTCATGTGCAGCCTGTGACACCGGTGTGCATTCTTCATCCGTGGCATGCCTCTTCCCTCCCCACGCTGGGGTGTTTACTGGCCCCTTGAGACCGGTGACTCTGTGTAGGAGAGCACAGGTCTGTACGCTTTCATGATTCAAGCTCCATGTAGTCTGTGTTTTCCTAAGTTGAGATAGCTAAGAAGACATAGTGAGAGCAACCTGGAATCATAATCATGGTAATTATTATTCTTTAGCGGAAAGGTATAATCTCTGTCGTGCTAAGGAAGACTGTAATATTCCATGTACTCACGCACGTTTAGAATACTAGAACCTGATTTGCTTACCTGTAATCAGAATGCTTGTATATTTTACAAACGTTTTAAAATGTATTTTGAATTCTAGAGGTTAAATTACCAATGTGAAATAACTGTTTTTGGGTGTTAGTTTTCAATGTACTTCTGATATATGTCAAGTACTTAATTTCTAAGTACAGAATCTAAAGTCCTAGTTTTTTGTTTAATATTTATTTATATATTTACTTTTGGCTGTCCTGGGTCTTTGTTACTTTTCCAGCTTTCTCTGTCTTTGGTGCAAGGGTTTCTCACTGCGGCAGCTTCTCTTGTTGCAAAGCACGGGCTCTTAGGGCTCTCAGCACATGGGCTCAGTAATTGCAGTTCCCGGGCTCTAGCGCACAGGCTCAGTAGTTGTGGTTCATGGGCTTAGTTCCGAGACATGTGGGATCTTCCCAGACCAGAGATTGAACCCATGTCTCCTGCATTGGCAGGTGGACTCTTCACCACTGAGCCACCAGGGACGTCCTAAAATCATAGTACTTTAGGGATCATTGGGTTCTTCCCTGACACACACACATCACACACATTGTAGTGATGGTACTAACCATGTTACACACAGTATTAGCTCATTCATTGCTCACGGAAGTTGAGTGTGGTTGGTTGCTGTGTTTCTCTTCAGAGATGAGAGTAGAGAGACCTAGCAGGTTAGGCTGCATAAGGTTCCAGAGCTGGTCAGCAGATCTGGAATTCAAACGCACCCTGTCTGACTGCTAAGGCTCTGCTTTTATCCCCTAAGCCAGGCCACCATCTCTTCATTAAAAGAAAAGACATAAACAGAGCTGTAAACTTTTATGATGGTGTAATAATGGGGAAACATCATGGAGAATCACAACAGTGGGTAGGGCTCGGATGTCACTCATTCTGGACCTCTTATCAGCCCTGGACTCTGGAAGGACACACGAGCAACCTCGGCTGCTCCAGCGGTCCTGGCGGGTGTGCTCTGGAGGTGGTGCAGTGGAGAGCATCCCCGGCCTTGCTGCTCCTCCCCCAGCCTGCCTCCCGAGCACCACAGGCCAGGGAGCCCCAGACGGACCCAGCTCAGAGCTGGGTCTCAGCTGTTCCGCCGTCCCCCGCCCACTCCAGAAAGCTTCCAACTCAGATGGCTATACCCACCCCCCAGAGTGTCTTCAGGGGGGCCTGAGAATTTGCTTTTCTCATGAGTTCTCAGGTGCTCTGGAGTTTTGGAAGACTGCTGTTCCAAGGTCTTGGTAGGAACCTTGACATTGACTGCCATCTTAGGCGAGGCTTGTAGTACCAGACCATCCTAAACTTTCTCTTCTGTTGTCGGAGGACCCTTGTGGCCCTCTGTGCTGGGCAGCCTCCCCTCAGGGCAGATGGAACTGAGGTATAACTGAGAGTCTGGTTCTTTGTGTGTTCGCAGGTCAGAAAGGCCGTGGTCTCCAATGGGCTGTAAGGCAGGCAGGTGCTCTTAATTCACGGGCTTAGATTTGCAGTCCAGCTGCTGCTCCTGTGGCATGTTCCAGGAGGAGTAGCAGCAAAGATTTATTTACTTAAACAAGCTTAATAATTCTCCCAGCTGCAGTGGGGGCGGCCAGCTGGGGAGGAACCTTCCAAGAAGGAGAGATGAGTGTGAGATGCTTAGTAAGCCGCCAGTGGCTGACTCCTTGGACAAGCCCTTCAGCATCTGCATCCATCTTCCTTAAAGGATGTGCCATAGTTTTGTAAGCCTGTGAGTTTTGGCTGAGCATTTAAGGATGTCTGCAAATCAACAGGTATTTTAATGATGTTACTTGTGAGCCTGGCCAAAGAAGAAAAGAAGAGTTCTCCATCCCTCTTTCCAGCTGGGTTTGTTTCTGTTGTTGTTGGAATTTTTTTTTTTTTTTTTTTAAGGATTAATACAAGAGTTCAATAAGGTCACTGGATACAGACCTAAGTTATACAAATAAATAGCCTACCAGTTATGTAACTAATTATAAAATATGATAGATGAAAAGTATTCATTTTCATTAGAAAAGTGTTTCTAATAAAATATATATTATGCTTCATTAGAACACCAGCTGTGTTCATTTTAAGGACAGTCTCTTTAAAAGATCATGTCCCTGTTTTCAAATATGTGTGTGTGTTGGGGGCAGGGACACGCCGGATTGGTGATGAAGAGCTCTCTTGTTGCTCTGAGTGACGGGAATCAGCTTGGAGACATGGGTGTTAAAAACCACAAGCTGCTTGAGTATTTTTAAGAGACCAAGAAATACCAAGGGATTCAGGGAGTTACTTTAGAAACAGTTTCTGGACATTGGATCTAGGTGAATAGTGAGTTTTCATCAAACTGCTTTTTTTTAAGGAACATATTTAGGAACAGAATCTAGCAAGACAGATATAAAAAAAAGACTTTTCCTTTCTTTCGATTCTTTTCTGTGTATTTCATGTTTGTGTATGACTTCCCCACCCTGATGGTGCGACTTCAGCCACCTGCCTTCCTTACCTGCACTCAGATGGTTTTTCTTCAGGAGTACAGTTACCGCCGTCCATGGACCAGCCTGGCTTGTATGTACAAGCTCTCCTCCCTTTATTCAGCCATCTACTGCTTCATTTCCCTTCTTGGAGTCTCCTTCATAGGTCTGTTTCATGTGGTTCAGGAGGTAAGACTCAGAAGTGACTATAAAGAAATTATCCTCTTAAAAAAAAAAAAGTAGGGGAAGGACAGCAGACCCTCTGCTGTTGTCATTGTCATGCTGAGGGGGGGCCTGCATGGAACTGAGGCTCTGCTGAGGATCCCAGGTGAGGACTCTGGTGTTTAATTGTTGCTGCTTGAACTTGTCTGTGCCTTGCACCCACAGCTCAGGGCTGAGTGGAGGGAGGAGAGGGAAGGGTGCCCCGCTTTCTGGAGGAAGGAGATCCTCTTTTTCTTCATGTCTCAGATCAGAGAGGGTTGTTATCATCAAGAGCAGAAAATGTTTTCAACATAGTGCATTTTCCCATAGTGCAGCATGGTGCAAATTCCCATCTGTGTTTGGATTTTCCTAGCTGTTAGGTTTGGATTGAGAAATAAGTGATTCACTTTTGCAAATACAAAATAAAAATACCTTTTCAAATGTTGATATTAAAGAAATTTGAGACTTGACCCACTACTCTTGTATATAAATTAGTGGTTCTCAGCTGGGGGTGGTTCTGCCCTTCTGGACAATTGGCAGTGTCTGGGGACATTTTCCAGTTGTCCAGACTTGAGAGTGGTCCTGGTGTCCAGTGGGTCAAGGCCAGGGATACTGGCCCATCTTGGCAATGTACATTATAGTCCCGACTTCAAAGGGTTAACTGCCCAAAGATGTCAGTATTTCAGCAGCCTTATTTTAAGTGAGTACTGCTGTACTTGGCTTAAACCTTTCAGTTAATGGCCCATGTATTCTTTCATACAGTTGCCCTCTTGGAAATCATCCCTATCCCGCCATCCCTGGAATTTTTATAAACATGAAAAATAATGCCTATTTAGAAAGCCGAAGGCAAAAGGAGAAGGGGGCAGCAGAAGAAGAGATGGATAGATAGCATTGTTGACTCAACAGACATGAATTTGAGCAAACGCTGGGAGATGATGAAGGACAGGGAAGCCTGGCGTGCTGCAGTTTACGGGGTCGCAAAGAGTCAGACACAACTTAGCAACTGAACAACAACAACAATAGAAAGCTGAAAAGTATTTATGCATCTCTGCAGTTAAATATAAAAAGGAGAAACTTTGACATATCATGGTTTATCTGTTGGTGGAAAAGTAGGGCATGTGTTGTTTTTTAAATTTTCTACTTCCATTTGGACCATAGAAATATGAAATGCTGATTTGGTAGGATGTATTAGGAAGTCTAGCTGAACTGTGGTGACAATGCGTTCTCCTTAGAATATCCACTAACAGGAAAGTAATGGGGTCCCTTATCAATTGCTTGTAGTAAGTAGTTGATTTTCAGAGTTTGTTTTGGTGAAATATATCTATTTACTTAGGCTCAGCATCCTTACAATTGGTGATGGTCTACAGAAAAAAAATTCTTTTGTTATTACTAAAGTTTATTAGGTTCTAGGTTCAGCCTACTCTTCCTTGAACGAGTCACATCTGTTAGCTTTTGAATGCTTTATTTCCTTTTTTGTAAGGTCTAAAATAAACTCTTCAGGGGAGAGAGAACGAAAATATCACAAATTAGACGTTATCCAGGGAAAAGGAAGGGGAAAATGATAATTTGGCTGTTAGTTTCTGAGTCTCAGGGTCTGGCTCAGGGCAGAGCTGCTTGTTAGCTGCCTTGTCTGGACTGTGATATTCTGTGTACATTTTCTTTTTTTCGCTTATGAACAAGTCCTGACTTGAGAAAGTCAGAGAAGCCTAGATATCCAGAGGGCGGCCAGTTAGAAGTTTTTTTGGCTTAATCTTGATCTGTTTTCTGTAAATCATTTCCTGTTGCCTTGCTCTTCCCTTTTGCTTGGTCGCCTCTTATCTGCTCTCTTCCTGTTCTGTTACCAGGATAAACACAGAATCAGCACTCAGGGCGTTTTTGAACTTTGCTTGGTAAAGATGGTTAAAAGTACAATCAGTCTTTTCTTTCCTTAGCCTCCCATCCTTGCCGGCACAGAGAAAGACCTCTGAGAGAGTCATAGTAACTGTTTGGAAAGACCTCTTAGACAGTCATAGTAATAAGTCTTTGGACAGCTTGGAAATTTTGCAGTGGTGTGCTGGCTGGGTAACACTGTGTGTATCTAATTGTTGTGTGTCATTGTGTCATTCAGTTCCAACACTGGTGGAGGGAGCAAGTGTTACTTGGCCACCGTGGAGAGGGGCAGCTGAGGGGCACAGGGATGAGCTGCAGGAGCCCTGCGTCAGGTGATGCCCCAGCTCTGGAACTACAGATGCAGGACTTTTGTAGGGCTTTGCATTTACAGTATTGAAATCCCCTCCTTCCTCAAAATAAACCATTTGCCTGAATGCAGTAATGTCTTGACTTTTAATTATAACAGTGTGTGCCAAGTCGCTTTAGTGGTATCCGACTCTGTGGACTGTAGCCCACCAGGCTTCTCTGTCCTTGGGATTCTCCAGACAAGCATACTGGAGTGGGTTGCCACGCCCTCCTCCAGGGGATTTTCCTGACCCAGGGATCAAACCTGTGTCTCCTAGGTCTCCTGCTTTGGCGGGCCGGTTCTTTACCACTAGCACCACCTGGGAAGCCCAATTATAACAGGGGCTGGATTAAAACAGCCTCATCCTGAACTTCATAAATAGCTGGTCTAAGTGTGAGCTTGAAAGGTCTGGCTTCCTGTGAGCAGTAGAGGTACGCATGCTCTTCTCCACCTGCTGGTAGTTTTCTTTTTTTTTTTTTAATTTATTTGGCTGCATCGGGTCTCAGTTGTGGACTCAGGATCTTTCATTGTGGTGCACAGACCCTAGCTGTGGTGCTGCATGGGCTTTGGTACCCCTCGGCATGTGGGATCTTACTTCCTCCACCAGGGATTGAACCCCTGTCCCCTCAAATACTTAACCACTGAACCATCAGCGGAGCCGCCTCGCCCCCCCCCCGCCCCCCCCCCCCCCCCCCCCCACTGCTAGCTTTTCCAAGGTGCACAGCTCATTTCTAACTTCTCTCCACCTCTGTTTTGTGTTCTGGGAAGCAGAAGCTTAGTTCTGGGGGCGGGCAGGGGTGTGTGTGTGTCTGTGTGTGTGTGTCTGTCTGTCTGTCTGTGTGTGTGTCTGTGTGTCTGCATACCCTGTTTAGGAATTGGCAACTGTGCAGTTCCTTTTTCAAGAAGGGTCTTCAGAGCAGCCAGCCTGCGTGGTAAACTGAAGATGCTGTTTCCTTTTTGTGAATCTGGCTGGAGGACCGCGCGTGTCGAGGACAAAGCTGCCTTCTGCATCCTGAGCTGACTCACAGATCAGATTACCCTCCAGTTTGTTGTCACTAAGTTGTTGAGTGGCAGCTTGAGAGGAGCTATGGCAGAAGCTGCAGAAACACACAGGGTGACCAGATAGACCTGCCCTCAGGGAGCTTGTCAGCCAGCCCGGGTAACTTTACCCGTTCATGATTGACTCTCATCTCAGTTAACACGTATCCAAGATGAGTGTCATGCCTCTGTGTGGGGTTCTGTGGGAGGTGCGAGGAAGACCCATGCAAAGTCCCCAGGCCAGTTAGAATTCATTTCAGATACCCCAGGGAGGGATTTCCCTGGTGGTCCCGTGGTTAAGGCTCCATGCTTCCACTGTAAGGACTGTGGGTTCGGTCAACGGTAGGGGAACTAAGACCTCACATATCTCAAAGCGCAGCAGAAAAATTAAAAAAAATTTTTTTAAAAATAAAACATGAACTATTTCAGGGGGAGTGAGACAGCCCTGAGACCATAGGGTGTCTGCTGAGCAGGGATTGTCTCACTTGCCAGTGGTAAAGCTCTGTGGTTGCTGTAGCTGGTCAGCACCCAGTCCTCCACCCCCACCTCCATCCCCCCTTCCTAGGATAGTGCTGTCATCCAGAGGCTGCTTGCGGCCATGCGGTCGGTTTACTTAGGATAAACAGATGGCTTTGGAGTCAACTAGTCCATAATTTGCAGATTATATAAACTCTGCTTACATGTGATTTATTTGCTGAAGACTTTTATCTTAAGAAAATAGCGAAATTACTTATTGCTGCTTTTAGTGGAATGCTGGGGTCAGGAAGCCCACTGATACTTCTGATTCCCTTTTTTAAGTTGATAATGTTGTAAATGCAGTATGCCATTACATTTTAACCTAGGAAAGATTTATTTAGTCAAATAACTCCTTTGCCCGGATTCGTGATGGATACTGTAAGTCAGCCCGGATCAGGCATTTTGCAGGTTGGTTTTTTATCCTGATAGTCTGTTCAAAGTGTTTCTTTAGTTTGTTTCTTTTGAAATGTAAACTGTATTTTACTTCCTTATAGATGTGTTTTTTTAATCTTTTTCAAATGCAGTGTTTTGTTTGTTGACCTCTGCTACATCTGGTACCAGATTGTTGTGCCCTGTTGACAGTAAGGTGGTGGACCAGTTTCTGTGTGTCTGTTTAGCATCTGGAAATAATTGAATCCTTAGCATTCAAAGCAGTTCAAGTCATAATTAGTGATTTGTCCTTTTTGTTTCACACTGAACCCGTTTACAGTTCCTTTCGCTTTTGATGACGTGGATTAGTGTAAACTAGTTTTTGTGATATACTGTAATTAATTTGTGATACACTGTAATTAATGCTTGTTTAAATAAATATAATTTGAGAATAACAAGAATTTAATTTGCAATACACATTTTATGTTGCAATTTTAAAAATTGATTGGAATATATTGATTCCTGGCTCTCAGAGACCTTAACAGGAGAGAATTTAATGCATGCCAAATAATTTTTTTTGGGTCTTGTTCAAGGGAGCAAGATCTTTTGTTTATCAGTTTGTGTATTTATTATTTTACACTTTGTAGTACATTTAGTGTTTTATTTATAGAAGTACACACAAGGTATTCTCTGAAGAACAAGAGTTGTACAAAAATTCAACCATATAATTATTCTATTGTGTTAAGCTAATCAGTAAGTGTGTTTACGGAGAAGGCAATGGCACCCCACTCCAGTACTCCTGCCTGGAAAATCCTATGGACGGAGGAGTCCATGGGGTCGCTAAGAGTTGGACATGACTCAGCGACTTCACTTTCACTTTTCACTTTCATGCACTGGAGACGGAAATGGCACCCCACTCCAGTGTTCTTGCCTGGAGAATCTCAGGGACAGAGGAGCCTGTTGGGCTGCCGTCTATGGGGTCGCACAGAGTCGGACACGACTGAAGTGACTTAGCAGCAGCAGCAGCAGCAGCAAGTGTGCTTATCTCCTTCTGTTGAGTACAGTTTTTGTTAACTTTTCCAAAGTACACTTTGTAATTGTTCGAAGGTGTTCGTGTTACGCTTTGCATGTATGGATTTATATATAGTGTGTATAGTTGTTGTTTAGTCGCTCAGTCGTGTCTGACTGTTTACAACCCCATGGACTGTAGCCTGCCAGGCTCCTCTGTCCAGGGGATTTTCCAGGCAAGGATACTGGAGTGGGTTGCCATTTCCTTCTCCAATAATATGTACAGTACATATATATTTAAAAATAAACCTTTACTTTTAGAAAAGACTTAGATTTATAGAAAAATTATAGACTTTTGGATTTTCTTAATTTTTCCTTAATGTTCTGTTGTGCCCCAGAATCCCATCGTGGAAACCACACTGCTTTTACTCGTGGTGTGTCCTGAGGCTCCCTTGGCTGTGACAGTTTCTAGATTTTGCTTGTTCTGATGGCCTTTTCAGTGTTGAGGAGGACCAGTCAGGTGTTTTGTGGAATGCTCCTCAGCTGGGGTCTATCCAGTGTTTTTCGCATGATTGGACTGGGCTATGGGCTATTGCATCCTATCAGGGTGCATGGCATCATCAAGGCTTATCCCCACTGACCCTGAGGTTGTGTCTGCCAGGCTGTCTACTGTGGGTCCTCTGAGGGGTGATCGGGTACTCCCCTGTCTATATTGAAGTCTTGGGAAGGAAGCCTGATGCCCTCGGAGGTCCGGTGGAGGGAAGTGGGGTCACATCCATGAACCCTGCCCTGGATATGTCAGTCAGGACCAGAGCGGGGAGGTCCTTGGGGCCAGGTTCATCTGAAATGTTTTTTTTTCCCATGTTATTGTAATAGATATTTTCTTTTTTATTATTAGAGGAAAATTACTTTACAATGTTGTAGTGGTTTCTGCCGTATGACAATATGAACCAGCCATAATTAAACACACATCCCCTCCCTCTCGAGCACCCTCCGTTCCCCCATCCCACCCCCTCTAGGTTATCACAGAACACCAGGCTGGGCTCCCTGCACATGTGTAAGAGCAAGTGAGAGTGTGTGTGACAGAGTGTCTGTGGACTTTGTCCAATTTGGGCAAATAAAAACCAGCAGATCTTCCTGGTTTCGGCACACGCCCGATCCTTGGTGCTCTGAGACGGACTCTTGGGTCCTTTGGGTCCATCCTGCGCTCAGGCGGACTCCTGGTGGGATGGGGGCCTGAGATCATTCTTCCAGGGGAGGAAGTGCTCTGTGGTGGTGGAGCTCCCACCGAGGTCTCAGCCCAGAGCAGGTGTGCTTCCTCTGTGGACTCAGCCTCTCAGGTGGCCCCTACCACCTGCCCAGTTGCCCTGGCACAGCTCCAAGTGTGCCTGCCAGTAGGTGTGGTCCTGGGAGCTGGCTTGGGGAGGGCTGATCAGGGGAATGACCTTTCTCTTGGGTACAGAACAGATCAGGGTTAAAGGCAGCAGCCTATTTCACTTTCCTGTTTGCCCCTCCCCTGCCCTTTAGTGATGGTATGATTCTGGGGAGGGGTGGTGGAAGGCCCCTTGTGGGGACTCTACTTACCGTTCTGACCTCCCTAGAGCTACTCTGACTAGAGAGAATCACTTACATTTATTCACACAAATATAACTTGTATTGGTGCATTTTGTTCATTAAAATTGACTGCAAATAAGCATCTACAGTGACTTTTTGGGTGTTATTTTCTTTAAGCCCATGCTTCTGTGTTAAAGTATAATTTACAATTTCCATTTTGACCTGTGGGTTTCTGAAAAATTGTAAAACCCTTTTGCTGAGTTTTTGCTTTGACCGACGTTGTTTCTGTGAGTGTCGGCATCTGTGCGCAGAAGAATCATGACCGTGAGCGCTCCCACTTTGTTGGAAACATGTAAGGAACTGGCTGTCTTGGTTTTCTTCCTGGCAAGTCTGCTGGAAGCATCCTTCCTGTGTAAGAGCAGGGGTACACAAGGTGATCTCTTCCGCTTGGTGGAAGAATCCTTGCCAGATTCCGGAAGCAGGCAGCAGGTGGGTGGAGAGCATCGGCCCCAGGGGGCTGGTCCAGCTGCCTCCGCGCCTCCTGTTACAGCAGCACAGAGGCCTCTGCTCTGATGGGTCCCCCTGCAGCCCCACCTGAGTCTGAAATCTAGGAATTTGTTGAATCTGACGGCCCCAGTTCATGACATCCTGTGATATTCTGAGTGGTTCTCCAAAGGCGTTCTTAATCCAGGGGCCCTGCCCAGAGAGGATGGACTTCAGGAAGCCTATGACCTTGGGGTGAAAAACTCACATGTCTATCTTCAGCTATTAGCTGCAATTGTGTTTCCTTCCATTGGGATTGTTCACAGCACAACCTCAGTTCACGGCCTTCTGAGAAATAACTGGGGCTTTTCTATCAGCTTGTGGTAGGTGCAGACAGGTTGGGATTCAGGCTGTTCTCATTGTCCTTTATTACACCTGCCAGACCCTCTGGGTCAGTGTATTAATAAAGGAGCACATGTTACTATAAGGGCTTTCCCAGTGACTCAGTGGTAAAGAATCTGCCTGCAATGCAGGAGATGCAGGTTTGATACTGGGTTGGGAAGATATCCTGGAGAAGGGGATGACAACCCACTCCAGTATTCTTGCCTGGAGAATCCCATGAACAGAGGAGCCTGGTGGGCTACGGTCCGTGGGGTTGCAAAGAGTCAGACGCGACTAAGCCCACACACATGTGTTTCTATGTCTCCAGTTCTTCTTTTAAATAATATTTCAGTAACTGTCTTTTAATACGGTTGCATAAAATGAAAACCATTTCAAAGCATCCTGAGAAGGAGGGCCCGAGCCTCCCCTCCTGATGTGGGAACGGGGTGTGTGGTAAGGGGAGGGGCCAGGCTGATGGGTCTTGGGTGCTGTCTTGTCTGATGTTGGAACTACTGGGACCCAGGCCTTGGGCCCGAGATGGTCCACACAGGCATCGTAGAATGTAATTTAATTTTACTGCCTCATGGAACTCCCTCTAGTCATGCAGTGCGTATCTAGAATCTGCCTGCAATGCAGGAGATGCGGGTTCGATCTCCCCCCCAGTGCATGTCATAAAATCCATTGCCTATAAGAAAAATCCAAAAATAATTTTAAATTCAATAAAAAGCCTAATTGTTGCTTTTGTAAATTTATTTAAATCGTTATAATGGGAAGGTATATATCAGTTTATTATCTAAAAAAGCTAAAGTAACTAGTGTTGTGAGATTTGTGTTTGATTTACTATTCTAGTGTTTAGATTGTGGATTTGGGACTTAAGGATTTGTAGTAACTTCTGGTATCAGGAAAATGTCAGTGACTTTTAAAAATCTCTTGCATGAAAGAGTTGGACTTTCTGGTTCTCAGGGGTTACAGCAAAATGGTCCTTGGAGTTTTTGACCTCGTATTTAGAAGAAATATATTATAAAATTAGAAATAGTTTGGGAAAAGTTTGGGCTTCTCTGGTGGCTCAGACAGGAAGGAATCTGCCTGCAATGCAGGAGACCCAGGTTCATTTCTGGGTTGGGAAGATCCTCTGAAGAAGGGAATGGATACTTACTCCAGTATTCTTGCCTGAAGAATTCCATGGACAGAGGATTCTGTAGGCTACAGCCCATAGAGTTGCAAAGAGTGGAACATGACTGTGCACTGAACACTTTAACTTTCATGTTACAAAATTAGAAACAGTTGGGGAAAAGAGTTGGAGCATGGAGCTGTAAATGCCAGCTGCTGGGTGGTGTGGAGCAACCTTCCTCAAGCCTGAACAAGGCAGTGACAACCACTGATATTTACCTAACGTTTCATCTGCTGCATCTGATCTGATCTTCTCTGCGCCCCTGCAAGCTGCCTCATCCCTGTGTAAACAGGGAATTTATCTGAGTGCAGTCCTGGCAGACTCTCTGGAGCATTTTCCTATCTGGGTGTGTTACACTTGAACTCGTGTGTGGTGACCCTTGGCGGTGGCTGGCTGGGTGTCTTTGCTGGGCAGGTGAGTGGGGGGCAGACACCCCAGGGCTTGGTGGGCTGTGGGCTGCCAGGACTGCATCCCCGAGGGTGCCATCCTGCTGTGCCTCCAGCTCCTGGCTGCCCCCTCCCTGGGAGCTGGATGATCACGGTTGCAGTATCATCACGGTTGCACTGCTCTTTAGTTGCAGTATATGGGATCTAGTTCCCTGACCAGGAATTGAACCCAGGCCCCTGCATTTCTTGGGCTGCAAAATCCCTGCAGATGGTGACTGCAGCCATGAAATTAAAAGACACTTGCTCCTTGGAAGGAAAGTTATGGCAAACCTAGATGGTGTATTAAAAATCAGACACATCACTTGGCCAACAAAGGTCTGTTTAGTCGTGTATGAATGTACAAATGTAAAAGTTGGACCATAATAGCGAAGTGCCGAAGAATTGATGCTTCCAAACTGTGGTGCTGGAGAAGACTCTTACCCTCCCTTGGACTGTAAGAAAATCAAAACAGTCAACCCTAAAGGAAATCAACCCTGAATGTTCATTGGAAGGACAGAAGCTGAAGCCCCAATACTTTGGCTACCTGATGTGAAGAGCTGACTCTGGAAAAGACCCTGTTGCTGGGAAAGACTGAGGGTAGGAGAAGAGGGTGACAGAAGATGAGATGGTTGGATGATGGCATCATCTACACAATGGACATGAGTTTGAAAACATTTTGGGAGATAGTGAAGGACAGGGGAGTCTGGCGTGTGTCGGTCCATGGAGTCGCAAAGAATTGGACATGATAAACAACAGCAACAAGTGTTAATGATCCTATTGGCTTTATTCACTGATTCATGTGTCAGGCAGCTTTCCATCAGCAGACAGAGGAGTCCTGGGGAGCTGGACAGAATGAAGGACTTTATGGGCAGAAGGGAGCAGAGACCAGGTGGTCAATTTGGACAGAGTGGGTTGGTTATTAAGGTCACTTTCCTGTGGGGGATGGACAGCAGGGGTCTGCCAGGCAGGTGACCTCACCAGTGCTGGTCACATGATCCCTGATGGATTGAGTTCAGATTCTGTTTCTGGGAGAGTGGAAACTGTAGTAAGTCTCTGCTTGGTGATGTGGGGCTTATACTAGGTGATTCCACTTCAGGGCCATGCTCTTGTTTTTAACAGCATAGATCAGGGGTTGGCAAACTCTGGCCCTGGCGCCAAACCCACTCCCTACCCGGTCTTGTGAGTGGTCACATTAGGACCTGCCTGGGCTCGGCCATTTACACGTGGTCTGTGGTTGTCTTCCTGATTCCAGACAGGGCTTTCATTGCCTTAGAAACTAACTCCCAAAGCCTGAGATATTTATCTGGTCCTTTTCCAGAAAAAGCCCACCTACCCTGTGTACAGGGAGACAGGGAGGCGAGGTTAAGATCGGAGGTCTTCCTCTGTCACTTTGCTGGTAGGAGCCCAGCGCTTTTTCATGTGATAAGAGACATGGATGCTTGTCACTGGGGAGGTGGAGGGGTTGGGAAAGTGGGGTTGGGGTGAGACTGCTCCACAAGCCTGAGGGGTTCCAGCACATCCCCTATAAACACTGAGTCTGTATCAGCTCCTCTCCCTGTGTTACCCAGAGCCTCCCATCCTGGTAGCCACTTTCTTTCTGCATGTGAAGACTGGAGATGCCCAGAGGATTCCAGGCCCTGAATTTTCAGAAATGAAGGCATTTAAAAATAGCACCCCCCCCCCCACACACACACACACTCACTCACTCACTCACTAGAACTGTAATATAAGCTGCAAACACGAGCTAAATACCTGTGCTCAGTCATGTCTGACTCTTTGCGATCGCATGGACTGTAGCCCACCAGGCTCCTCTGTCCATGGGATTTTCCAGGCAAGAATACTGGAGTGGGTTGCCATTTCCTCCTCTTGGGGATATTCCTAACTCAGGAATGGAACTCAGGTCTCTTGCATCTCCTGCATTGGAAAGTGGGTTCTTTACGACTGTGCCACCTGGGAACTTTAAATTTTTAGTAATTCCATTAAGAAAGCAGAAAGAGATTAATTTTTGTAATGTATTAATTTAGCTAGCACAGTATCATTTTAGCTTATAAAAATGACTAACGGGATTGGTGATTTTTACATTTTTGTGTGCGTATGTGTGTTTTTTTTTCTTTTCAGTCTGTCTTTGGGACCTGGTGAGTCCCTAGAGCAGGACACGGCAGACTGACTGCATCTTAGTGTTCAGTAGCCATATGGCCAGAGGCTAGAGAATGGATGGGTCTCATGTTTTCTGACACCAGCTGTGTGTCCTGTAATTTAGTTGAATTCTAATACCAGCTAATAGAGGTTGGTGCTATCAGTTCAGTTCAGTCACTCAGTCGTGTCTGACTCTGCGATCCCATGAACTATAGCATGCCAGGCTTCTCTGTCCATCACCAACCAACTCCTGGAGCTTGCTCAAACTCATGTCCGTCACGTCGGTGATTCCATCCAACCATCTCATCCTCTGTCGCCCCCTCTCCTCCTGCCTTCAATTTTTCCCAGCATCAGGGTCTTTTCCAGTGAGTCAGTTCTTCACATCAGGTGGCCAAAGTACTGGAGCTTCAGCTTCAACATTCCAATGAATATTCAGGAGTGATTTCCTTTAGGATGGACTGGTTGGATCTCCTTGCAGTCCAAGGGACTCTCAAGAGTCTTCTCCAACACCACAGTTCAAAAGCATCAATTCTTCGGCACTCAGCTTTCTTTATGGTCCAACTCTCACATCCATACATGATTACTGGAAAAACCATAGCTTTGACTATATGGACCTTTGCTGGAAAAGTAATGTTTCTGCTCTTTAATATGCTGTCTATGTTGGTCATAGCTTTTCTTCCAGGGAGTAAGCGTCTTTTAATTTCATGGCTGCACTCACCATTTGCAGTGATTTTGGAGCCCAAGAAAGTAAAGTGTGTCACTGTTTCTATTGTTTCCCCATCTATTTGCCATGAAGTGATAGATGGATGCCATGATCTTAGTTTTTGAATGTTGAGTTTTAAGCCAGCTTTTTCACTCTCCTCTTTCACTTTCATCAAGAGGCTCTTTAGTTCTTCTTAGCTCTATGCCATAAGGGTGGTGTCATCTGCATATCTGAGGTTATTGATATTTCTCCCGGCAACCTTGATTCCAGCTTGTGCTTCATCCAGCCCGGCATTTCACATCATGTACTCTGCATATAAGTTAAATAAACAGGATGACAGTATACAGCCTTGATGTACTCCTTTCCCAATTTGAAACCAGTCTGTTGTTCCATGTCTGTCGTTCCATGTTCAGTTCTAACTGTTGCTTCTTGACCTGCATACAGATTTCTCAGGAGGCAGGTAAGGTGGTCTGGTATTCCCATCTCTTGAAGAATTTTCCACAGTTTGTGGTGATCCACAGTCAAAGCCCTTAACATAGTCAGCGAAGGAGAAAGAGATGTTTTTCTGGAATTTTCTTGCTTTTTCTATGATCCAGTGGATGTTGGCAATTTGATCTCTGGTTATTCTGCCTTTTCTAAATCCATCTTGAACATCTGGAAATTCTTGGTTCATGCTCTGTTGAAAGCTAGCTCAGAGAATTTTGAGCATTACCTTGCTAGCATGTGAGATGAGTGTAGTTGTGCGGTAGTTTGAACATGCTTTGGCACTGCTTTTCTTTGGGATTGGAATGAAAATTGACCTTTTCCAGTCCTGTGGCCTCTTCTGAGTTTTCCAAATTTGCTGGCATATTGAGTGCAGCACTTTCACAGTATCATCTTTTAGGATTTGAAATCATTCAACTGGAATTCCATCACCTCCACTAGCTTTGTGCGTAGTGATGCTTCCTAAGGCCCACTTGACCTCACACTCCAGGATGTATGCCTTAGGCGAGTGATTGTACCATCATGGTTGTCTGGGTCAGTAATCTTTTTTGTATAGTTCTGTGTATTTTTGCCACCTCTTCTTAATCTCTTCTGCTTCTGTTAGGTCCATACCGATTCTGTCCTTTATTGTGCCCATCTTTGCATGAAATGTTCCCTCGGTGTCTCTAATTTTTTTGAATAGATCTCTAGTCTTTCCCATTCTCTTGTTTTCCTCTATTTCTTTTCGCTCATCACTGAGGAAGCCTTTCTTACCTCGTCTTGTTGTTCTTTGGAGCTCTGCACTCACACGGGTATATCTTTCCTTTGCTCCTTAGCCTTTAGCTCATCTTCTTTCTCAGCTATTTGTAAGGCCTCCTCAGACCATCATTTTGCATTTCTTTATCTTGGGAATGGTTTTGATCTTGGCCTCTTGTACAAACCTCCATCCATAGTTCTTCAGGCACTCTATCAGATCTAATCCCTTGAATCTATCTGTCATTTACACTGTATAATTGTAAGGGATTTGATTTAGGTCGTATCTGAATGATCTAGTGGTTTTCCCTACTTTCTTCAATTTATAGGTCGACCCTATAGATGAAGGGCTTAGTAGATGCCAGGTGTTGAGTCTGGACCCTGCTATGCTTCTGACCCACTAGCTATAATTTCGGGGTTCCCACGACCTTCCTCTTCAGGTTTGAGAATTTATTATGATGACACAGGGTCAGGGAGGCACTTTATTATCAATGGTTTATTGCAAAAACACATCTCAGTAGCAGCCGGAGGGAAGAGGGGCACAGAGCCAAGTGTTGTGGTGCTGGGTGGGGGTGGGGGGTCAGCAATGGTGAGGCAGAGTGTAGGCACCCTCTCTGGGCACACAGCCCTCCCAGCACATCAGGGTGTTGGCCAACTCATGGGCACCTAGATCTGGTTCTGGAGTATTCATAGCCCAGTCTCCAGCTGCCTCCTTACTCTGGTGTCCCACCTTCCAATCTCAAGGTTGCTTTTTTCCTGGCCAGGCCCCATGCTCAACTATGGGTGGTGGGAGAGGGCAGCCTTGGGCCACTTCATTAGCATCAGCTTGGGTGTGGCATAGGAGCTGGTTCCCAGTAACCAGAGACACCCCCATGACTGAGGACATGCCCACCTTCAGGGGCTCTGTGCTGGGACCAGGCTGCGCATGTGTTTGAGGGACGTGAGGATGCCCGGCACCGCCTCCCGTCCCTCCTGCCTGGGGCCGTGCCCCCGTGGAGAACACCCCTCCTCTGTGGAGCAGCTGGCATGGCTTATGTCACGTTCCTCTCCACCCTCTGGACTAACCGTGCCTCTCAGTCCCCCTGTTCTTGGTTCTCAGGAAGCAGATGTAAGAAAAAATATAGTAACATTTCTAGGGAAGCTCAGAGGTAAGTACAGCACAGAAATTGTGACTCTGCTCCTAATAACTTGAAGAAGAATCATTAAACTAGTGAGGCTGTGGCTGCAGGTTTTCTGAGACATGGGAGGTATGGAAAAGCTGCCACGCCATCCGCTGTGTGTGCAACCCCGGGGTCAATTAGATCTCAGTCCGGGCAGCTCCCGTCCCAGGAGCCGGGCAGTCAGGCTCCTCCCTGGGTGGGAGGACCATGTGCACAGAGGCACTGCCAGGAAAACTGGTTTAGGAGGAAAAGCAGAGGAAAGCTGGGATTTTTATTCCTCACGTAGTCTGCCTTCCTTGTGTGATGTGTCTGCATTCTTAATGTTTACTTCTTAGCTCTTCCTTAAGGTTTTTAAATCCAGGATTTGGGAAATAGTTCATATCTTGGTCTCCTGGGAGAACCATGTCTCAGGCCTGTGGTCTTGCCTCTGGAAGCCTCTGTTGCCTGCACTGGAAAATGGGTTGTTGTGGAGATGAAAATGAGGCGAAATGAGTAAAAGCAGAAGTCCAGGAGCTGTGTGAGTTGAACACAATTGCTAAAGAAATTTCTAAGAATCAGCACTAAAAAAAATGTAATATTTTACATGTGACTTGGGTGAAATTCCTAAAACCTTAAGGGCATGATTAACATTTCTGTTATTGGAGCTTGAGTTAGAAGTGGACCTAGTCCTAAGCTCTAATGTTGAAGATCTTTAAAGAGTGGTATTTGTATCTGGCTTTTATTTTTCTGAGAGTTACAGCTACATTAGTGATCAAATACAGTGTTTTTCCATAGCTAAGAAGAACTGAAACTGTAAAATGTATGTGTGTGATCAAAATCACATCTAAAATAATTTCCTTATTGATAGAAGGCTACAGAATGTCTATTATTTCCAAAGAGTGTGCTCCAGAAACAGGAGCTGCTGATTGGTAAAATGAGGAAGGCCTGCTTTAGTGCTGGAATCGTCTGTCACGTCACAGAGGGCTGCCTGCCTAGGATATGGATGTTGATATTTAGGGGTCTGAGTTCATTATTTTACATTCAGACATCTTACTTTTAACAGGTCAAGAAAAATACGTTTGAAGAACATATTCTTAGCCTTTTTATTTGTTCAGATATTCAAGAAAGTCATTTTGGGGAAGTAGGCTATAGTGCTCATCACTCAGTCATGTCTGACCCTTTGCCACCCCACAGCCCAGCTGGCTCCTCTGTCCATGAGCTTCTCCAGGCAAGAATACTGGAGTGCATTGCCTTTTGCTTCTCCAGGGGATCTTCCCAAGCCAGGGATTGACCCTGTGCCTCCTGCATTGCAGGCGGGTTCTTTACTGTCTGAAGCACCAGATGGTTGGAGGGCAACACTGACTCAATGGACTTGAATTTCAGCAAACTCTGGGAGGTAGTGAAGGACAGGGAAGCCTGGCGTGCTGCAATCCATGGGGTCGCAAAGAATCAGACATGACTTCAGGACTGAACAACAACAGCAAAACCATAGTGCCTTAAGTAGATTTTTAGACGGCTGATGATTTGGGTTTTCTGTGTTGACAGTCCTGCTGTTAATACCACTGTCTCTATCCTCCTCCACAGTTTTCGTTCTGACTCTATAGGAAGAAACACAAAACTGAGTTATATTTTGGGCGGATATTTTAAGAGCAGTTTCCCATTCTTTCTCATCACATGGCCTCAGTGATTTATTTTAAATGTTATTTTCTTGTGAGGCAAGGATAAATTTTTTAAAAGCTAGTGTTTCTTAAACAGAGGCTGTCTTAGCTGGAACAGCTATTACAAAATACCACAGATTGGGGGTTGGGGGGTGCTTAAGCAGCAGACCCTTGTTTCTTACCCTTCTGGAAGGAGACTAGGAACCACAGTCAAGGGAACAGCTGATTTAACTCCTGGTGGGGCCCACTTCCTAGTCTGTGAAAAGTGAAAGTGTTCGTTGCTAAGTCCTGTTCAACTGTTTACAACCCAATGGACTGTAGCCTGCCAGGCTCCTCTGTCCATGGCGATTCTCCCAGCAAGAACACTGGAGTGGGTTGCCATTTCCTCCTCTAGGAGATCTTCTTGACACAGTTCAGTTCAGTTGCACAGTTGTGTCCGACTCTTTGCAGCCCCATGGACTGCAGCACGCCAGGCTTCCCTGTCCATCATCCACTCCCTGAGTGTGCTCAAACTCATGTCCATTGAGTTGCTGATGTCATCCAACCATCTCACCTCTGTCACCCCCTTCTCCTCCTGCCTTCAATCTTTCCCTGTCAGGTGGCCAAAGTTCTGGAGCTTCAGCTCCAGCATCAGTCCTTCCAATGAATATTCAGGACTGATTTCCTTTAGGATTGACTGGTTGGATCTTCTTGCAGTCCAAGGGACTCTCAAGAGTCTTCTCCAATACCACAGTTCAAAAGCATCAATTCTTTGGCACTCAGCTTTCTTTATGGCCCAACTCTCACATCCATAAATAACTACTGGAAAAACCATAGCTTTGACTATATGGACCTTTACTGGCAAAGTAATATTTCTGCTTTTTAATATGCTGTGTAGGTTGGTCATAGCTTATCTTCCAAGGAGCAAGCGTCTTTTAATCTCATGGCTGAGGTCACCATCTGCAGTGATTTTGGAGCCCAAAATAGTCTGTCAACGTTTTCCACTGTTTCCCCATCTATTTGCCATGAAGTGATGGGACCAGATGCCATGATCTTAGGTTTTTGAATGTTGAATTTTAAGCCAGCTTTTTCACTGTCCTCTTTCACTTTCATCAAGAGGCTTTTTAGTTCCTCTTCACTTTCTGACATAAGGGTGGTGTCATCTGCATATCTGAGGTTATTGATATTTCTCCCGGCAACCTTGTTTCCAGCTTGAGCTTCATCCAGTCCGGCATTTCACATCGTGTACTCTGCATATAAGTTAAATAAGCAGAGTGACAATACACAGCCTTGACGTACTCCTTTCCCAATTTGGAACCAGTCTGTTCCACATCCGGTTCTAGCTGTTGCTCCCTGACCTGCATGCAGGTTTATCGGGAGGCAGCAAGGTGGTCTGGTATTCCCATCTCTTTCAGAGTCTTCTGCAGTTTGTTGTCACCCACACAGTCAAAGGCTTTGGCATCATCAATAAAGCAGAAGTAGATATTTTTCTGGAATTTTCTTGCTTTTCCTATGATTGAGTGGATGTTGGCAATTTGAGCTCTGGTTCCTCTGCCTTTTCTAAATCCAGCTTGAATATCTGGAAGTCCTTGGTTCACTCTTGAAGCCTGGCTTGGAGAATTTGGAACATTACCTTGCTAGTGTATGAGATGAGTGCAATTGTGCGGTAGTTTGAACATTCTTTGACATTGTTTTTCTTTGGGATTGGAATGAAAACTGACTTTTTCCAGTCCTGTGGCCACTGCTGAGTTTTCCAAATTTGCTGGCATATTGAGTGCAGCACTTTCACAGCATCATCTTTCAGGATTTGAAATAGCTCAACTGGAATTCCGTCACCTCCACCAGCTGGGATCAAACCCGCATCTCCTGCATTGCCGGCAAATACTTTACTGCCTGAGCCACCAGGGTAGTCGCTTCCTTCTTGCTGTGTCCTTCTAAGGTGGAGGGAGGGCTTTGGCCTTGTCCCCTTCCTCTGAGAACATTTATCCCATCAGGGCCCTCCCGCTCATGACCTCAGCTAGACCTGGAATCACCTCCATACACCATCACCCTGGTGCTTAGGTCTTCAGTGTTTGCATTTTGTGGAGACACAAACATTCATTCTTAACAGGAGCTACTGAGACTTGCTGTGACTTGATAACCCTTTCTACAAAAAGCATGGGCCTTGGTTTAACAAAAGCCAGACATGGCTCAGATGGTAAAGAATCTGCCTGCAATGTGAGAGACTCAGCTTCGATCCCTGGGTCAGGAAGATCCCCTGGAGAAGGAAATGGCCACCCACTCCAGTATTCTTGTCTGGCAAATTCCACGGGCAGAGGAGCCTGGTGGGCTACAGTCCATGAGGTCACAAAGAGTCAGATACGACTGAGTGACTAATACTTTACACACTTGGTTTAACACAGTTTGCCACTGCTCCTAACGTTACTTTCTTCCATCTCAAGTGAAAGGCCTTCTGCTGTCAGAGACGCCCTTCTCCTGTGAGGCCCACCCCCTCTCTCAACTCTGTGCCTCCCCTGCAGCTGCTGCCAGGGTATCTGGCAGACTTGCTCCTTCCTGGGGCAGCTGGAGGGCCTGATTTTCCATCCCCTCCCTGCCACCCTCTAGATACCCTCTGCTGCAGAAGCATCCAGGACTTCAGCTTGAAGCCTTGGGGAGATCAAGCAGGTGCACCATCCTGTTTGAAGCCTCGCCTGGAAGCCCTGCTCACCTGCAGCAGGTGTCTGGTGGGGAGGTGTCCTGCTGGGAATGCTAATGGGGCTTATAGAGCAGTTTCTCCTCAGCCTGTTGGAGATGCTGGTCTTTTCTGGCTCCAGGTTGGAGAACCTTGAGTGAGACTGTTGATTTTAATGTTCTGAAGGCCCAGCAAACACTCTGCTTAGTCCCCAGAGAGAGCCTTTGGTCTGTTGACACGAACACAACTGTGTCTCACCCATCTGTCCGTGGTCGGTGAGTGTGAAGCCTAGAAACAGGAAGGTGTCCTGCTCTCTCCCGTGAGTGTGGGCGGCGTCGTGTTCTCACTTGTATCTGTCATGCAGTCAGCCATCCATCCCAAACTTTCCAGAAGGGCCTGATATCCAGGCGTGGACCACCCACCCCCGCTCATGTTTGGATGCCTGGCCACCCTGAGCCTGGACATATCGCTGGGGGCTCCACTTGGGGTCCTCCCTGCAGAGGACACGGCAGGAGACGACACAGCTGTGGGGCCTCTGAGTTTTGCTGTCTGAGTCCTCCTTTCTGGAGTCAGCTCCTTGGCCTCTCCCATGGTCCAGAGAGGTCATCTTGGGGGCGCAGCCTCCCTTCTCTGCACCTCCATCTCCGGGCCCCCAGACCCCCTGAAACAGCTTTCATTCTGGCATGTCCTTCTCCAGGGATGCACTCGGTCCTTGCATCCCCCACGTCTGGGGAATGGCCAGGGCCCATCCTGCTTCACTCATCCCAGCCCTCCTCGGACGGCTGCCCCTCGTCTCTGGTGCTCTGCTCATGACCCCCTGTGATGTGTGTGCAGCCTGCAGAGCAGGTGTGTGCAGCCAGGTTCAATGGAAAGATCTGTGCCCTGTCACACGTACAGCTCCCCCTGCTTCCTGGTCCTTTAATAGCACCCCAACCACAGCGTCTGGGCTCAGCTCATGCAGGTATCATGAGATGCCACACACTGGGTGCTTATAAACATGGGCATTTACTTCTCACAGTCCTAGGGGCTGCACATCTGAGATCCCGGGGCCAGCTGGTCAGCAAGGGCCTCGCCCTGCGTCCACTTGGTGGCAGGTGTCGGCAGCCCTTGGGGCCTTCTTTTTAGGCACTAAACCCCTTCATGAGGCTCCATGCTCACCACCTGATTATCCCCCAGAGCCCCCCACCAAGTCCTGTCATCTTGAGGGTCAGGAATTCTGCACAGGAGTTTGGGGGGCACATCAGGGTTCATGAATCGTATACTGTGGCTTCTGAGCATGTGGTTATCTCTCCCTTGAAAGATTTCATGCTTCAGTCTCCTGTTGGACACGCATGTGCGCATCTGCCCTCTGCTGGGCACTGTTCTAGGCTCTGGTGTCCTGTAAGGGGAGGAGATGCTCTGCTCCCCAGGCCCACGCCCGGCTCCTCCGAGGGTGGGTGGTGTTGTGGGCTTCTCTGGGTAGTTCGATGATCATTTGTTTAACTAGTTCAGTTTGTTTAGGAAAAAGAATCCTGATTTGTATCAAAGTGAAAGAGGAGAGTGAAAAAGTTGGCTTGAAGCTTAACATTCAGAAAACGAAGATCATGGCATCCGGTCCCATCACTTCATGGGAAATAGATGGGGAAACAGTAGAAACAGGGTCAGACTTTATTTTTCTGGGCTCCAAAATCACTGCAGATGGTGACTGCAGCCATGAAATTAAAAGACGCTTACTCCTTGGAAGAAAAGTTATTACCGACCTAGATAGCATATTCAAAAGCAGAGCCATTACCTTGCCGACTAAGGTCCGTCTAGTCAAGGCTATGGTTTTTCCAGTGGTCATGTATGGATGTGAGAGTTGGACTCTGAAGAAGGCTGAGCACCGAAGAATTGATGCTTTTGAACTGTGGTGTTGGAGAAGACTCTTGAGAGTCCCTTGGACTGCAAGGAGATCCAACCAGTCCATTCTGAAGGAGATCAGCCCTGGGATTTCTTTGGAAGGAATGATGCTAGAGCTGAAACTCCAGTAGTTTGGCGACCTCATGTGAAGAGTTGACTCATTGGAAAAGACTTTGATGCTGGGAGGGATTGGGGGCAGGAGGAGAAGGGGATGACAGAGGATGAGATGGCTGGATGGCATCACTGACTCGATGGACGTGAATCTGAGTGAACGCCGGGAGTTGGTGATGGACAGGGAGGCCTGGCGTGCTGTGATTCATGGGGTTGCAAAGAGTCGGACATGACTGAGCAACTGAACTGAACTGAACTTGTATCATAAGAAAAGTATCAGAGACCTGAAATGAACCCCATGTCCAGGAACCCTAACTGACAGGTGTCTGCATGAAGGAAGCTTCAGGTGTGGGGTCCTCCCAACAGCAGACCTCCGTCTGCCCTGTGTGGTGATGTTCTGACTGACGCTCAGTCTTTTTTGTTTGACCAAACATAAGGCTGATGATGAATCAGAATCTGGTGGCCTGTCTGGGTAGGATGTATTGAAAGTGAAAGTGAAGTCGCTCAGTCATGTCGCACTTTTTGCAACCCCATGGGCTGGGGCTTACCATGCACCTCTGTCCATGGGGTTTTCCAGGCAAGAGTACTGGAGTGAGTTGCTATTTCCTTCTCCAGGGGATCTTTGCAGTCCAGGAATCAAACTCAGGTCTCCTGTGATGCAGGTAGACACTTTACCCTGTGAGCCACCAGGGAATCCCTAGAATGTATTGAGTGCTTGCTAAATGCCGGGTACAAGCCAAGCACTTTACTGATTTGATCCTGTGTGTGTATGTTTAGTTGCTCAGTTGAGTCCAACTCTGTGACGCCCGTGGACAACAGCCTGCCAGGCTCCTCTGTCCATGGAATTCTCCAAGCAGGAATACTGGAGTGGGTGGCCATTTCCTTCTCCGGGAGATCTTTCCTACCCAGGGATTGATCCCAAGTCTGCAGCATTGCAGGTGGATTCTTTCAGGCTGAGTCAGCCTGGAACCCCCATGATTGATACACAGTATATCATCAGTAAAGCAACTTTTCTTTGGAATTGTGTGATTATCTAATGTAACATGGTTGCAAAGTTTTATATGATGTGTAACTGAAAAAAGTACTTTCTAAAATTGCTACCAGATGGAACGTTTAGAAATTAAGTAGTGTGCCACTGTCCCAATACCCTGTGGTCTGAGTTTGACTTAACTATATTTCGTGCAAAGTATTAATCAGCGGTGTTCAGGTGCAGGGTAGGAGTGTGTATGTGCCATCCTGCACTAAGTGATTTGTGCTGTGTGTGCTACAGGGGTACACAGTTGACGAGAATTTGGTAGGTTTTTAGATTCCTAAGAGATAGTTTTGAACTACAGAGAGCGGTGAATCCCAGCAGTCACTCAGCCCCAGTGGTCACCTTCTGGGGGCCACTCTGGTCCCATCTGTGCCACCTCCTGCTCCTGCCCACCATCATGCTCCTATTACTTTATTCTAAAGTGGACTCCAGGCACATATCGTTTCTTGATACGTTTTAAGCCAGACTGTAATTTTTAATTTCAAGTTGATTTGTTTGAAATTGATTCTGTTTCCTCCCACTTGTTTATTTTTCTCACATTTCAGAATGGTCCCTTTATATCATGTTCTTCATTGTCTCCTTTGGGTTTTAAACGTTATTTATGGGTTTATGGCTTAATTTAAATAGCTTCTTCTGTAGACAAAGGAGCTGTCTATCTCAGGCTACCTTTCAACTGAAGAATAATCAGTTAATTATACCCTGTTGAAAATTAGTTCTTGTCCCTCTGTGACCCCCATGCCTGGTTGGCCTAACCAGAGCACCACCCCCTCCCCATATATGAGCTTCATGAACTGCACTGATTCACTGGGACTCTCTAATGTGAATGTTTTTTCTTTGTACGCTTGTCATGCTCATAATCTCCTCCTCGGTGAATGAGGTGGGCTAACTGGTTGTCAAAGTTCCCATTTGGTTTTGTGATTACAACAACAAAAACCAGTATGAGGCATGATTCCCCTCCACCCCCACCCCACGTTGCTTAGGGAGTGGATGACACCCACCCAGGACGTAGTTTGAGCAGAGTGGGCCTGTGGTGTTACGCTTTGGCCTGTTTGGCACAGCACTGTGGGTGTCCCCCACCCCAGGCATGGAGGGTGTGGGGGAGGAGGCCACACGTGGCCCACCTCCCCTGGGAGCCCAGGGTCTGCACTGTTGCCTGGTGTCACTCATAGCTCTCACTTCCCCTTCCTGTCCTGGGTGGGAGTGGGAGACGCCCTGCTTCTGTCCCAGCTATAACGGCCACACCTCCTGGATTTTCTGTAACAAACTCCCTTCCTACTGTTTTCCCTGCTTTCTGTAAGCATTCCAAATATCTTGCAATTTCAACATCCTCTGGAAACAGCCAAAGAAATTTTGGGGGTGGGTCAGGATCTTCTGTCACTTCACTGGGCATTTGGCCCGTGGGCCATTCCTATGGCCAGGGCAGGGCCACCCAGCTGTGGTCGCCGGCTGCTCCCTGCGCCTCCCCTCTCTTCCCCACCCACAGCTCATGTGGTTGTCCTTGCTGTCCTCTGGCCCAGAGAGGGAACTTTGATGCTTGGAACTTGACTAGGAAAGAGAACTTGCGAATTTTCTCCACATTTGGCCACTGAGTGACTGATGCAGTTTGCCTGCTTCCCTCTCATGGCCCTTCCTGCAGGCCCCCTCTGCTGCCCAAGCTGGTTCTGGCACCCCTGTTCTGCAGGGCGACATCAGCTTTTCCCAGTTTCCAAGGATCTTAACCATCAGATCACAGGTGACAGGTGCAGAGTGACACACCTTCCTGGTCTCTTTCTGTTTCAGCTCCACTGGGAGTCACCACTGCTGTCTCCCTTTTCCAGGTGACCTCTGCTCTAGCCAGGCCATGGGGTTCTTCCTTGGGGGTTCTCCTAGGAAACGGGAATCTCTTGGGTATTTTGGATGGGGGATGTATAAAGGACCGCAGCAGCCCCGGGGCAGGAAGAGTCACCCAGAGATGGAAACCAGAAGCTGCTGCTGTCCCTGGTCTGGGAGCAAGTCCAGGACCCCTACCCTGGGTCACCGAGCAGGAAGCAGAGCTGTGGGCCACCCAGCCCCCACGCCCCCAGCCCTGGAAGCAGCTGGAGCCTCCCTAAGTGGCAGGGGGGTGGGGACGGCAAACGTGCCCTTCCTTTGGCCGAGTTGCACCAGGGCTGCTGTCCTGCAGAACTAACCAGAATCTGGCTGGCAGGGGTCTGGGGAGCACAGGTTTCTGGTTTTCTTTCCTGGCATCACAGAATGTGGCCGATACCTGCATCCTGACACCAGCAGGCCATGCGTGGCTGGGGGGACACTCGAGGTGTGGGTGGACCGAGTGAGCCACCTGCCTGTGCTGGGCGAGGGTGTCGGCTGCCATGTGTTTCCCCTATGGGGTCAGCAGAGATGGTGGAGGGTCCACTCATCTGCAGACCCTGCTCACTGGCTG
Organism: Capricornis sumatraensis; assembly: GCF_032405125.1. Lineage (NCBI taxonomy): Eukaryota > Metazoa > Chordata > Mammalia > Artiodactyla > Bovidae > Capricornis > Capricornis sumatraensis. Next base: position 60,635,847 of record NC_091069.1, read on the forward strand.
GTGTGGACTAGTGAGCCAAAGCAGGGCTGGCACAGCCGGCCTGGGCTGACTACACGTGTAGGTGACTACACGCTGCTCCAGTGTGGCTGGGCTTTGGAGCAGGTCGTGGGCACTGGTGTGCATGTTTCTCATCCGGGTGCCAAGTGAGGACTCGGGGGCCTTTGGTTCCCCTGGCATGTCACATGATGGGTAGAGGGACAAGCTTGTCTCTGAAGCCCTGGTGCAGACAGTTCACCCGCGACAGACAGGAAACAGCTTCAGGTGCCCAGAGGATGCTGAGTCCCCAGTTCTCAGTGAAGGGAAGGGGTTGGGGTGAGGGGTCATGAGAATCAAACCAGGGCAGAGTGCTTTCCTCATCCATCCACCTCTAGGTCCCCTCTGACCTGAGGAGCTGGCTCATTTCAGGCCAGACTCTGTGAGGCTCCCAGCTCATGGGTACCTGTACCGCTGTCTTCCCCAGCAAGCTCAGGGAGATGACAGCTGCCTTCTCCAGCTCCCTGAGCAAGACAGGAAGTTGTCAGGGGGCAGGTGTCTTGTGAAGGGATGTTGGCAGGGGACCTGATGCAGGGCAGGGCTTGTAGGGGCAAAGTAGAGACCCTTCCTCGGTCCCCCTCTCAGTGTGCATGGTGGTAAGTGGCCTCTGCTGGCCACGAAGGGTGCATGTCTGGCATTGACCCTGCTCTGAAGCCTGCCTCTTAGGCAGGGCAGTCAGCAGACTATCCCCTCAGGGGGATGTGCAGTCTGACCAGATGGTTGCCCAGGTCATAACCATGTGCAGAGGATGGGGAGAAGAGCAGCCCAGGCCAGGCGGCAGCATGGGCTCGGGCAGCCTCCTGGTGGAGTCTGCATGCTCGGCTGAAGTCCTTGTACCCTGCTGCTGGATGGGAGGGAAGGGTGCCCTTGTAACTGGTTACACATAAACTGGGATAAAGATTATTTTTAAAAGAGCTTTAAGAATATGCTCTAAGGATATAGTCTTCTAAATGTGGAAGTCTAGTTTTAGAATATTTGAATTGAGCCATTTTTGAGAATAATTTTATTAGGAACAGTTAGTGTTTATAAGAATACCTCCTGAAGAGACAAAAATGCCAGCATTCAGGACTTTCTCATCTTTGCTAGTGCTAAGTTGCTTCAGTCATGTCTGACTTTTTGTGACCCTATGGACCATAGCCTGCCAGGCTCCTCTGTCCAAGGGATTCTCCAGGCAAGAGTAAGAGAGTAGGTTGCCATTTCCTTCTCCAGGGAATTTTCTCAGCCCAGGGACTGAACCCTCCTTTCCTGCATTGGCAGCTGGATTCTTTACTGCTGAGCCACCAGAGGAACCTACTTTAGGATAGTTCTCTTCTAATCACTGTATCGTCCTTTGTCAGAGTGTGGCAGCATCCCCTCTACCCCCTGCCAGGGGAGGATGCAGCGTGACAGCCCAACTGGGCATCCTGGACAGAGTTCCGTCCCAAAGTCCAGATGCTGTGGAGGACACACTCTGAGCTGTCACCCAGCTCGCAGTGGAGGAGGTGGAGGTGGGGTGGGGGTGGGAGAGGCAGGATCTTATCCCCACCACAGGGGAGGGGGGATGCAGGAGGAAGAAGGCGGAGGACTCTGATTTATTTTACTAACCAGGTTTGATGGGCTTCCCTGCTGGCTCAGCAGTAGAGAACCCGCCTGCCAGTGCAGCAGACTTGGGTTCAATCACTGGATTGAAAAGGTCCCCTGGAGAAGGCAATGGCCACCATTCTGGTATTCTCGCCTGGGAAATCCCATGGACAGAGGAGCCTGGAGGGCTGTAGTCTGTGGGGCCACAGAGTCAGACACGACTGAGTGAGCATGAGCGTGAACCAGCTTTGGCTCCAGATCTCTTGATGAGTCCATGAACTAAAACACACACTCATACACACACACATCCTGGGCAGAATGTTGATTTCGGGGAGCTCGCATGTCTGTATGATGGGGTTAATTTTCTTTGCTGTTGAAAATGAGGAACTGATGTGAGAAAAACAGCACGTGAGAACTACTGTCCAGGGGACCGTGTGTGATCAGACCCCCCCCTTGCCTCCTCATATCACACGTGTACCCACACACTTGGTGCTTTAGAACTCTCTGGGCTTTGTGTGTTTGCTATCCTGAAATGATTTAATTCAGTTCTACTCTGACTTTCATAAGGGACTCCTCCTCCTGTTTATTTACTTTTGCCTTTCCTATATGACATGACGTTATTTTAACCAAGCATGTTTTGAATGCATGAGAAATGAGGCGTACTTTTTTTTTGAGGTATATGTTTTTTAATAGAAAAAATGTTCTGATTGCATGATTAATCAAGAATGAGTTTTACTGTAGAATGTTGGTAAGTTTCAGAAGTGAAATTTTCAGTATTTAAACCTTTGCTTCTCAACCTCTAGGATAAGTTGGGGCCTGATGCCATAAACATGTAGATATCCGTCACCATGGTTTTGTACTTTGGCTTCATATGTGTGAATTTATGTAAAGGATGGCGCGCACACACATGCGTGCACACACACCCTTATTTTCATTTGGTCTCTGGCTTTAAATTCCTATGTCCACCCACAAATCCTGCTTCTCCTGTGCCCCTCAACCTGTCCAGATGGGATGGATAAGATGACCATCTTTCTGTCTACATGGGGGCCCCTTTGAGAGTGGAAGGTGCTGAGCCTGCAGCCACGGAGCAGAGGTGGCTGAGGGCACCAGAGTCTTGAGCTGCCGGCGCTCCCTTCCGTCATCCACGCGGGGCCTCTGTCTCTTGCCCGCTGTGTGCTCGTGTCTTCCTGCTCCAGACCTTTCTCCCTCTCATCAGCCTCTTCACTGGGGTCAACCTTCTGATACATACGCTTTCTTTGCTGTTCCCCAAGTCAAGGGGCTCCTTACACATCTGATTCTGCCTCATTGTCCACCGCGTAGCCCCTGTATCGTGGGGTTCCACAGCGGTCATTCCCAGCCAGGAAGCGCCTGCCCACCCCAACCTCTGCAGGTGCAGTTCCCGACGCCTTGCCCACCTCCACTGCCTCCTTGTGGGCCTAAAATGGCATCTCCCCTTCGAAGGCTCTGCATGATCCCCGGGCCTTCCTTCTCCCGTTAATACACGTCAGCTCCTAATTCCCCCACTCCATCTCCTGGGAAGTGGGCACCGGTGTGCTGAGAGCCTGGTCCCCTGACCTGGATCCTGACCCTCCTCTTGGCACTGACTTTGGGCTGGTAAGGCTCTTAGTGCCTCAGTATTCTCATCTGAGAAAGGGGGACAATAGTAGTAGTTAGTTCCTGGGATAGTTGTGAGGTTTATACAGAGCAGGGCCTCAGAGAGCCTGCTGCTCGGCAGGTAGCAACCCTGCAGTTGGTGCTGTCCGTGGCCAGCGGTGGCCGTGCCCTCTCTACAGTGCTCGTCCTACATACGTGTTTCTCCAGCTGCTGTCTGTGTGAGTGTAGGGACTCTGGGAGCATCATCAGGCTCGAAGGCTTTGCTGAGTCACTTTGTGAGTGTGCATGTATATATGTATATAGTTTCATCACTCAGTCGTGTCTGTTTTGAGACACCATGGACTGTAGCCCACCAGGCTCCTCTGTCCATGGGATTTCCCAGGCAAGAATACTGGAGTGGGTTGCCATTTCCTCCTCCAGGGGATGTTTTTGACCCAGGATTCAAACCCTTATCTCCTGCATTGCCACCCGGGTTCCTGGTGCCTCCCGCTCAGGTGATGGTTGGAAAGAAGGCTTCTTGAGGACTCAGGAAGAAAAAAGCAGTCTTTTCCTAACTATTGAACTTAATGCAAATCCTCCTCAAAATCTTCCTAGGGAGTGCAGGTTCTTTCCCAGGTGCCACCTGGGAAGCCCCATATATATATACATATATATATACACACAGATATATACACATATATATACATATATATACATATATACACATATATATACATACATACATGTATATTATTCCCTGTTTGTTTCTTACTGCAAATACCTTGAGTTGAGATTACACACGTACAGTTATGGATGTGAGCATATCTGAGTGACCTGAAGACTTGAGGCCACCTGATCCCTTGAGTGGAGGGAGGGTTTCTGACGAGACAGAGCTGCTTTCCCAGGTTGGACGTCTGTCCCCTTCTCCTTATGTCCTGTGTCCTGGAAGCTGGGGGCAGGAGTGGGAGGGGCAGGGAAGGATGACCACATGCCAGCCAGTGGCATGACTGGCTTGTAAGGAGGAGCCTCATCCGATGTAGAGAGTGAGCTGTGAGCTGGGGATGGGCTGCTGTGGGGATCCCACTTGATGGTCTCTTCCTCTGCCTCCCTCATCGGCATTTCTTACAAATTTAATTTGAAAAATTGGAGGACAGTTGGTTTACAGTGTTGGGTAGTGTCAGGTGTGCACCACAGGGATCCAGTGACGCATCGCCGGTTTGGGATAGTCTGAGTGGGAAGGTTGCCTTCCTGCGCTGGTCGTGGGCAGGCAGGCTGGACGCACCTGGGCGCCTGTGCTGGGCCCTGCTGCTCGGCTCCCCAGGCACAGCCAGGAGGGGCCAGTTCCTCTGCCACCCGGGTTCCTGGTGCCTCCCGCTCAGGTGATGGTTGGAAAGAAGGCTTCTTGAGGACTCCGGAAGAAAAAAGCAGTCTTTTCCTAACTATTGAACTTAGTGCAAATCCTCCTCAAAATCTTCCTAGGGAGTGCCTGCTGCACGTAACATCCCATGTTCCTGTCTGCCCACTCCTGACTTTATTAGTAGGTAGTGTCTGCTTTCCATACTTCTCTTTCTTTTTACTTCCTTAGAATAGTTTCATTTTCACGCCCATTTCAGCTCAACTCATATGATGTCTAATGTTAAAACCTGGTAACTTCTTAGCGTTGGAGGATCCTGCCCGTTGAAATTGTCTGGCTGCAGCTGTCCTGTCTGTGGAGAAGCCAGGGCTCGGGGTTGGTGGGGGTTGAGGGGTCTACAAGTTATGCCTCTTTTCAGCACTAGTGGCCACAGAGCAGGAGTCCCCAGAGCTGACCTCAGGTCACCTGGGCTAACACAGCATCCCTGACATTCCTGATTGGAAGGCTGTTTTCCGCGGGAGATGGGGCAGTAATGCTGACCGCTGTGCTGCATCCATGGGTGGGGTGTAAGCTGCCCCTTTATTTCAAGGCATAACAAGCCCCACTTGCAACTGATCCATGAGCACAGGCAGCGAGCTGCTCCAGGGCAGGCCCTGTGGTGGGTGCCTCTGATCCATGGATGGGAAGCTGCCTTCCTGAGTCTTGTTGGCCAGTGAGGGTCAGTGGAAGGCGGAACCCTGAGAGGTAGTTGTCACCCTTCTGGGATCTTCCCCGACACACCCTAGGAAGGATAAGCCTGGGTCTCGGTGGCTGCTGAACTTGGACCCAAAAGACAGCAGCAAGTCTTCATGTTGGGCTCCCTTTGTTCCTTAAATTTTTTATAATTTTTATTTATTTATTTTTGGGTGCCCTGGGTTCTCGTTGCTGGGCACTGGCTCTCTCTAGGCACGATGAGCGGGGGCTGCTCTCGCTGCGGTGTGCAGGCTTCTCACTGTGGCGGCTGCTCTTGCTGGGGGAGCACAGGCTCAGCAGCTGTCCGTGGGGGGCTGTTCTCGCTGCGTGTGCAGGCTCCTCTCTGTGGTGGCTGCTCTTGCTGGGGGAGCACAGGTTCAGCAGTTGTCCGTGGGCTTAGTTGCCCCATGGCAGGTGGGATCTTCCCAGACCAGAGACTGAACCCGTGTCTCCTGCCCTGGCATGTGGATTCTAAACCACTGCACCCCAGAGAAGTCCTGGGCTCTCTTTCAACTATGTTCTTTGAGAAAGAGCAAGCAGGGTGTCGAGAGTGTGTCGAGTGCTATTTAGAAGCCTCCAGCGTTTTCTGTCAGCTGCCTGAGCCTGGCTGGCCCCCAGTTCCTGCCCCTCCACCCCCCCGGGGAGCCTGTGCTTTGTCACTCATTGGAGGAGGCTTCCCTAAGTCCCTTCTTGCGAGTGGGTTTGTTGTGAACGAACAAGGATGTCCCAAGTCCAGGGGCATGGATGGCATGGCATACAGCGTCTCCAGCTCCTGGTCAGCCCCTGCTCCAGGGAGGCTGTGCTCAGAAATGCCAATGGTCACTGCAGGGATCAACCGCCCAGGGACTCAGATCCTTTCTAAGCTAAGAGCCTGAGTTTGTGTTTTATGGGAACATCTTGTTACTGTTTAACGAGGAGGCACCTGCGGGTACGTTTCTGTCTTCCAAGGATGGAGGCAGAAGGAGATGGTAAAATAAGATCCGCATCATCCTGGGATGTCTCCCTCCCCGCGGGCATCTCTTCTCCCACAGGTGGGTGGAGATGGCTCGGGCAGGAAGGGGAAGAATACAGCGTCCCCTGTGATGCTGTTGGCTGATGGCAGTCCAGGACCGCGGGGGCGTGGGGTTTGCCTGAAACCTGATCACTTCTGAAGGGTGCTTCGTAATCCGTGAAGTGCTTTGTTTTCTGTCTGCTGTGTGTGTAAAAAGATGCAGGTTAGTAACTGCTGGTCCTGGCAACGTTACTGTTTGGTCAGTGTTGATATCTGGTTTTTCATGCGTATGCCCTGGAGGTGCTTTTCTGGACTCACTCCTATTAAAGCTTTTATTTTGTGGGAGTGAATGATCAAACACTTCTTTTGGTGTTGCCTCAGAGCATTATAAATTCCAAAGAGCTTTGTTTTGTGGTCACTGAGTTGAGTGGTTATTGCAGTGTTTTTCTTTCCTTGGATATTTGAGAGCGCTGTCTGGTCCCAGGTGTTTTTAATTTTTTTGATCCATCTCTAAAAGAGAATGCTTCGTGTTTTATGTATGGCTTTACAGCCATTTTTTTTTTTTAACACTATTTATTTATTTGGCTGCTTCCAGTCTTAGTTCTGTCACTTGGGATATTTCCTTGCAGCACAGACTTAGTTGCTCCAAGGCATGTGGGATCTTAGTTTCCCAACCAGGGGTCAAACCCGAGTCACCTGCATTATAAGGCAGATTCTTAAACCACTGGACCACCAGGGAAGTCCCTTACAGCCATTCAGAGCCCTCAAATTATTAGACTTGGAGAGAAAATCATTTGGTTCTTTATTGAATTTGGCTCCTTGGTGCGACTCAGTTGTGCCACTAGATTGTGGGGTGTCAGCCATCGAGCCTGGAATTCCACAATCTATTTATTTAAAATACGTAAAATTTATTAAAATTTGTTTTATTTAAAGTAAATATATACATCTGAGCCACCAGGAAAGTCCATAAAAGATTCCAGCTGAGCTATTTCAAATCCTAAAAGATGATGCTGTGAAAGTGCTATATTCAATAGGCCAGCAAATTTGGAAAACTCAGCAGTGGCCACAGGACTGGAAGAGGTCAGTTTTCATTCCAGTCCCAAAGAAAAGCAATGCCAAAGAATGTTCAAGCTACCACACAACTATTCTCATCTCACCCGCTAGCAAAGTAATGCTCAAATATTCTCCAAGCCATGCTTCAACAGTATGTGAACCATTAACTTCCAGATCTTCAAGCTGGACTTAGAAAAGCTGGAGGAACCAGAGATCAAGTTGCCAACATCCATTGAATCATAGAAAAAGCAAGAGAGGTGCAGAAAATCATCTGCCTCATTGACTACTCTAAAGCCTTTGACTGTGTGGATCACAACAAACTGTGGAAAAATCTGAAAGAGTTGGGAATACCAGACCACCTGACCTGCCTCCTGAGAAATCTGTGTACAGGTCAAGAAGCAAGAGTTAGAACTGAACATGGAACAACAGACTGGTTCCAAATTGGGAAGGAGTATGTCAAGACTGTATATTGTCACCCTGCTTATTTAACTTATATGCAGAGTACATCATGAGAAACACTGGGCTGGATAAAGCACAAACTGGAATCAAGATTGCCAGGAGAAATATCAATCACCTCAGATATGCAGATGACACCACCCTGATAGCAGAAAGCAAAGAGCTAAAGTGCCTCTTGATGAAAGTGAAAGAGGAGAGTGAAAAAGCTGGCTTAAAACTTGCATTCAAAAAACTAAGATCTTGGCAATCGGTCACATCACTTCATGGCAAATGGATGGGGGAATAATGGAAACAGTGAGAGACTTTATTTTCTTGGGCTCCAATATCACTGCAGATGGTGACTGCAGCCATGAAATTAAAGGACACCTGCACCTTGGAAGAAAAGCTGTGACCAACCTAGACAGCATATTGAAAAGCAGAGTTATTACTTTGCTGACAGAGGTCCGTCTAGTCAAAACTGTGGTTTTTCCAGTAGTCACGTATGGATGTGAGAGTTGGACTGTGAAGAAAGCTGAGCGACAAAGAATTGATGCTTTTGAACTGGGGTGTTGAAGACTCTTGAGAATCCCTTGGACTGCAAGGGGATCCAGCCAGTCCATCCTAAAGGAAATGAGCCCTGAATATTCATTTGAAGGACTGAAGCTGAAGCTCCAATACTTTGGCCACCTGATACAAAGTACTGATTTATTAGAAGAGACCCTGATGTTGGGAAAGATTGAAGGCAGGAGGAGAAGGAGGTGACAGAGGATGAGATGGTTGGATGACATCACTGACTCAATGGACATGAGTTTGAGCAAGCTCCAGGAGTTGGTGATGGACAGGGAAGCCTGACGTGCTGCGGTCCATGGGGTTGCAAAGAGTTGGACATGACCAAGCAACTGAACTGAAGGTTTTGTGTTTTTTTTTTTTAATTTAATGTGGACCATTTTTAAAGTCTTTTTGAATTTGTTACAGTACCGTTTCTGTTTCATGTTTTTTGTCTGTGAGGCATGTGGGATTTAGCTCCCCAACCAGGGATCAAGCCCATACGCCCTCCATTGGAAGGTGGAGCCTTAACCACTGGACTGGCAGGGAAGTCCCAAGGCTGGAGCCTTTCAGAAGGATGGCCACAGTCTGATCTTGGAGGTATCCCTGAGTTCCCAGATACTAACTGTATCATTTTCCTAGGACCTTGGAAACTGTACCGCACACTAGGTGTCTGAAGACAAGGGAAACTGTGCTAGCACTCCCTCTGTGACCTTTCGGGCCGTCGATCCCTCCTGGCCCCTTCCAGCTTCTGCTTCCCAGATGAGAAGTTTTTTTCTCCTGAGATGTCCTGGGAGAAAGCAGTCACGGTGTGGTCATGGGGAGAGACATAGGCGGTGTAATTCCTATTATCCCAAAAGATGGAAGGGACTCAAGTCCAAAGGCAGCTGGTGGAGAGCTGGGCTTTAGTTTTTGCTCATGCTCCGCACAGACCCAAGTGGCTTTTCCTGCCCAGCGCAGGGGAGAGGTCAGACTGGCCATAGCACTGGTGATGTGGAAGCCAGCAGAGCTTCTCTGACGGCGGGCCATTCCTGCTCCTCTCTGGACATGAGGTTCTCAGGGGTTCCTCCTGCTCAGGTAAGTTTAGTGAAAGTTCATTAAACCTTGCAAAGCACCTGGCACCTGCCTGCTGCCCTGTGCATGCTCTCTCCCTGGATTAACTTTTCTCCTTAACAGGGATGAAACTACCCTTAAAAGGATGAGACTACCATTGCTCGTCCTCATCTCTTGTCGAGTAAGAGCAGGAACATACTGGCTCACATTTCTGTGTATTGAAATAGCTGCAGCCTGTACCACAGTGTGTGTAGCTTGCATCAGACTCTTCTGCTGACCAGTGCAGAGCCTGCTAACCTCCCCCAGTGTCTTCTCCTAGGACTTTTCTTTTTTTGGTTGTCTTTCAATGTTCTTTTTTTTTTTTTAAGATATTTTTTGACATGGGTCATTTTTAAAGTCTTTACTGAATTTGTTACAATATTAATTCTGTTTTATTTTGGGGTTTTTTTGGGCCCCGAGGCATGTGGGAACTTAGCTCCCCAACCAGGGATTGAATCCATACCCCCGCAAAGGAAGGCAAAGTCTTAACCACTAGACCACCAGCTAAGTCTGTCTTTCGATATTCTTTTCCCATAAAATGCATACTTTCCCCCCACTAGTTTCCCATTTCCTCTTTATTCTAAAGTAGCTTACATCAGTCATAAACCATTGCCATTCAGTGCTTTGTGCTTTGAGACAAAAACCATCTGTACTAATTCTGTGTCTGTTGGACGGAGGAGGAGGAGCGGGGGAGCTCATGGATCTCTTGGTTACTGGTTTGTGTTCTTAAAAGTGTGTTCAAGTTGCATTTCATCATTTCAGAATTCTCAGTGGATACAGACAAATTCCTACTTAGTATACAATATATGTGAGCTATTTAATGCATGTTCTCTGCCCATCTGCTCCTCCTGCAGGCCTTCAGGCTCCTGTGCTTGGGCTGGTCCAGGGATTGAAATTGTCCCCCTTCATCAGCTGATTGATCGGGACCCCCCTCCCCCCCCTACCCTCTATGGGGTGATGACCAAGCCAAGGGTGCACTTGGTCCCAAGTGTTCAATAACTTCTTTCATTAAAAAAATTAGCCTATTAATATTTCTTTCAATTCAGATAAGAGAGTTCTTTTCCACTGAAGAAGTTTCCCAGGGTCAGGCTGATGAAGATGATTCTCCTGCCAGAATTTATTAATACCATCCTATTAATATGGCCAGTAGAAAGGTCTGAGAAACAATGAGTAAACCATTATTGCCCATCAGTCTCTTCTGAGGATCAGGCTCTGAGGTTCTTAAATTTGTTCCAGTTTAACCAGAGAGCTTTTTAAGACAGAAAGCCACCCCCCAACCCCCACCCCACTTGGTTTCTGTCTCAGGAGTCCAGAGTGGCCCCAGTTATTTGCATTTCTAAGAAGCTCCCAGGTGATGCTGCTGCTGCTGCTACTGGTCAGGGCGTGGGTGGAACCCCTAGATGAGGAGGAAGAGCCAACTTTGCACAGGTGGCCGTCGGCTCTGCCTTCTCCCTGCTCTGATGAGGGGAGTGTCTGCTCGGAGTCTAAATCATAACGTCCTCAGGTGTCCCTTGAATGCACAGAAACAGAGCTGGCTGGCCTTCAGACACCTCGGCATTTATTGCTTTTGCTGCGTGAAGTGTTATCTCCTGTTGGTGCAGTGGGAGGAGTTAAGAGTTGATTTTTGGGCTAAATCATGGCACCCAGTTCTCCTTCCTTGGAGCCCACAGGAGGGCCTGCATGGATTGATAAAAGTAGCCATTAGGAAACTGCTCTGTCATGAAAACTGGTTGATCCTATGACAGTGACAGGCACTTGTCTCCTCACTTCCTGCAGCTTGTATAATTGCTCACCTCCTATTTTTAGTGGCATTGCTGACTCAAAATGAAAACCGATGCCAGACTGTGCCTCTCAGTGCCCTGTCTGCAGGGGACTGGGCTCTTAGGTGGGTGAGGCCGGGGGCTGGCGCAGGCGAGGTGGCCTGCTAGAAAGTGGATCTTTGGGCAGGGGGCCTGGGAGCCCCACCACTTCCACTGGCCCCTTATTGCTCCCCCCAACCCAGGCTGCCACCCAGAGGAGCCCTCTGGGGCCCCTGTTTCAGGGCACTGCTGCATGGAGTGTCTCACCATTGATGGGGGTCTTGCTGCCCCCCAGCCTGTCTTCACTCTTAGGGGACAGCTCAGCATCAGGTAGGCTGCAGGCACCTTTGGCCTCTGTTCTGGGCGCAGCTGATGGAGGTGGAGCCAGGTGGAGTTTGTCTTCAGCTGCTTGCCCCCTTTCTGTAAGTCCAGGTGGCTGGTGCTGCCAGCTGGTATGCAGTCAGGGCGTAGTTGGAGGATTGGCCCTTCAGCTTTGGCCTCTTGAGTTGTGCCCCAGGAGGGGTCTAGCCAGCTAGCTCATGCCTGTGTGTTCACAGGGATTCACAAAGAATCAGGTAGAACCCAACAGTCCTGCTTTTGTATCAACAGAGAGATGAACCTGAGGATGGTTCTCTTGTCACTGGAGCTTGGCAGGAGGTGAAGGACTCTGCCTTGGTGCTGCCCCTCCAGCTCAGGACACCCTGGGGCTCTGGAAATATACTGGACTAAAGTGACCATAATTGGAAGGTGCTTGATACCGTGTGAGCCACCCTGAAACCTGGTGGCCTGGGGCTCACCTGTCCTGCACCTACCTTTTCTCCTGGGTTAAAAGAAAGGCTTAGAGCAGAAGAGTTTTCATTCTTTCCTTTAGGATTTAAATCTAGTAATTTGTAAGAGTGATGGCTCAGTGGTAAAGAATTCACCTGTCAATGCAGGACATGCAAGAGACACTGATTCCATCCCTGGGTCAGGAAGATCCCCGGAGGAAGAAATGGCAACCTACTGCAGTATTCTTGCCTGGGAAATCCCATGAATAGAGGAGCCTGGTGGGCCACAGTCCATGGGGTCACAAAGAGTCAGACAGGACTGAGCACACACACATGCGCAATTTGTAAGAGAACGTTGACTTCGTCTGGAGGAGCCTGGGGAAGTAATGTCAGTTACAGCCACACTGTAAGGAATTGGCCATTTTTCCTCTCCTCCCTGTAACCTCGTCTGCCTTCGCACCCTGGACTAGTAGCGAGCTATGTGGACTTCAGGATGCCTGTCCTGAGGGACCGGCAGGAGTTGAGGGTGTGTGGAGTGTGGGCTTAGAGAATGCACTTTATCCTTCTCATGTCTTTACCAGCCAGCGCTTCCAGCAGTGGTATCTTGAGTCCCTGGGATGTCCTCACACTTTACTTGTACGATCATGTGTGTTGTTTATCGCATGTTTATATCGCTTTGTTTTATAAGATGAATGTCTCCAGAGTAAGGAGCATGTGTGATTGGTTCACTTAATGTCTGAGCTGATCACAGTGACCTCTGTAAGGAAGGGCTTCATGTAGGTTTTCATCTTTATAATTTTATGATTCGGAGAAATCAGTGCCTGGCATCCTTCCTGCAGCCTGTGACTGGGAGGAGCGTGCAGAGTCTGATCGGTGTGAATGTGACACAGCTGCTGTTAGTCACTGTTTTCATAGGACACTAAGTGTTTAAAAAAAAACTGTTTTTAATTGGAGGGTAATTGCTTTCCAGTGTTGTGTTGGTTTCTGCCATACATCAACATGAATCAGCCATAGGTGCACGTATGTTCCCTCCCTCTTGAACCTCCCTCCCACTTCCTATCCCATCCCACCCCTCTAGGTTGTCACAGAACACCAGGTTGAGTTGACTGTAGCCCACCAGGCTCCTCCCTCCATGGGATTCTCCAGGCAAGAGTACTGGAGTGGGTTGCCAGTTCCTTCTCCAGGGGATCTTCCCTTCCCGGGAGGTCGAACCCGGGTCTCCGGCCTTCCAGGCAGACACTTTAACTTCCCTGAGCCATGAGGGAAGCCCATCTAATTTACATATGGTAGCCTATACGTTTCAGTGAGACCCCCTCAACTTGTCGCAGCCTCTCCTTCCTCTGGGCTTCCCTGGTGGCTCAGTGGGAAAGAATCTGTCTGCAACGCAGGAGACGGGGGTTTGATCCCTGGGTTGGGAAGATCCCTTGGAGAAGGGAATGGCAACCCACTCCAGCATTCTTGCCTGGAGAATTCATAGACAGAATCCACAGACAGAAGAGCCTGGCAGGCTACAGTCCATGGGGTCATAAAGAGTTGGACACACACTAACACACATACACACTCCTTCCCTTACTGTGTCTACATGGCTGTGTCTCTGTTGCTGCTCTGCAGATGGGTTCATATGTACCTTTTTTCTAGACTCCACATACATGTGTTGACATATGATATTTGTTTTTCTCTTTTTGACTTACTTCACTCTGCATAACGGGCTCTAGGTTCATTCACCTCACTAGAACTAACTCAGATTTATTCTTTTTATGGCTGAGAACTATTCCATTGCGTATATGTACCACAACTTCTTTATCCATTCCTCTGTCGATGGACATCTAGGTTGTTCCCATGTCCTGTTAACTAGATGTTTTAATTGTATATTCAACCTTTGAGTAAATTCTTAAGGCTGTTGAATGAACTAATTTCACTTTGGGCGGGGGTTCAACCTGTTAAAAAGACGTTTTTTTTTGAAAGTATGTTCAGCAGCAGACAGGCCTTAGTGTCTTAGCAGTTGACTGTAAACAGCAAGCTTCCGAGTGTGTGCAGGGCTCTGAGATTCCTCTGCAGCCTCCTCAGCCTCTTCCTCTACCCAGTGAGGCCTTGACACCTGGAGGGAGAGGAGGTTCCCCTTGTGGCCCCACCAGCAGCACACTCTGTCACAGAGCTTTGAGGGCCTTCGTGTATAGAGAGTAGCCTGGAAGTTTCTGAAGGCCCTTCAAGCTCTCGCATTTTCAGATTCTCTAGATTCTCTCTCATTGCAGCATGATATTTCTTAGTTAACAGGATAATCAATTCAGTGTCATTTTCTGAAGGTAGAATCAAAGAGGGAATCATGAATATGTCAGCTTCAGGACTCATCAGTTAATGGCTAGTCTCCTTTCATCTAAACTGCCACCCTCTCCAGTGACTTTTATTTAAAGCAGACCCCAGATATCCTTTCATCTGAAAATATAGCAAATATTCCACTAGCAAAAATTCCTTAATCATACCAAATAGGCAGTTGGTGTTCATTTTCTAGCTATCTTAAATATTTTATTGAGAATTTACTTGATGAAACTGTCACGCGAGTATATGTTCCTCGATTCTCTGTCTCGCCACAACAAAGATTTGGAGTGACGGACATTAAAGCCCCCTCGGCGTGTCACAGCTCTCGGGTCTTGGATAGACCATGTTATAGCTCTCAGGTCTCAAATGGACCATGTTATAGCTCTTAGACAAATCAGTGTTACAGCTCTATTTTATTTAGAAGATAGCAGGAAAATCCATCTTCAAGGCGTGAGGGCACGTCCATCTAAAGACACGAGAAGAGCGCCCCAGCGCGTGGGAGAGAGAGAGAGCTGGCTCCTCTATTTATATGTTTCTCTCTCCCTGGGCCTGTCCTATGTAAATTGGGCCAGCCAGGAGTGTTGCTTGTTTTACCTGAGGTCCTCACTCCGGTCCTCGGACCTTCTTTTGTTTCATTTTCGCGGGCTTTTCCCTTCCTCGTCTGTAGCCACCACCATTTTGGACACCTTTTCCCTGTTCTACCTATGTAACAGAACCAAGATCCAAATAAGGTCTATAAATCTTCATTGTTGTTCAGTCAGTAAATTGTGTCCAACTCTTTGCAACCGGACTGCAGCACACCAGGCCTCCCTGTCCCCTCGCTGTCTTCTGGAATTTGCTGAAGTTCATGTCCATTGAATTGGTGATGTCATCCAGCCATCACATCTTCTGCTGCCCTCTTCTCCTTTTGCCTTCAATCTTTCCCAGCATCAGGTCTTTTCCAATGAGTTGGCTCTTCTCGTGGAGCTTCAGCTTCAGCGTCAGTCCTTCCAGTGAGTATTCAGAGTTTATTTCCTTTAGGATTGACTGGTCTGATCTTGCTATCCAAAGGACTCTCAAGAGTCTTCGCCAGCACCACAATTCAAAAGCATCAATTCTTCGGCGTTCATGTCCATACATTACAGTGGAATTATTTATTGATTTCTCTGCCCTCGCTCTCTCTTTTTTTTTTTTTTTAATTGTGGCTTGATTGGTTGGGGAAAATGGGTCTTTTGTCCTCACTTTGGGTTTCCTACCTGTGGTTTGGCATAGAGGCCCCCGGTTAGTGTTCTCCTGTGTGCCCTTGTGTCCTGGAAGCTGCTGGCCACAATGGAGAGCCGATTTTGGCAAGATGACTCTAATGTTGTGTGTGCTCCTGTTGGAGTGAAGCTGAATCTGGCCTCTGTACCATGATACTGAGTTAAATCTTGGAGATAGAGTTTTGGGTGAAGTAGGAAAAAATAGCTTTATTGCTTTACCAGGCAAAGAGGGCCACAGCAGGCTAAAGTGCACAAAACTGTGTGTCCCCCTGGAGCAGGTAGTGAGGAGTGTTGTAATCCTGGTTAAGAGGGCATGGGCAGCTCTGGACATTGTTCTGATTAGCTGGTGGTGAGGTAAGTGGGAGTCAGCATTCTCAGACTTGTGGTTCCAACAGGTCTGCGGTCTCCTCGCTTGTGGGCAGCAGACAGTTAACCTCTCCCAGCTGGTGGGGGTTTCAGTGTCAGCAGAGCAGCTCTAAGGTATTGTTGTGTGTGTCCCTTGAGGGGAACCAGGACCTGCCCCAAGGCTGCACTATTGTTTCTTGACTGCTCCTCCCTTGTCTCTGCATCCCCTCCCTTCCCAGATTAGCAACTGTTTGAGCTTGCCCATTGGAACTCAGGGAGACATGGAGGCTGAATGAAGCCTATTTCCTGTAATCAAGAATCAAGAAAGGAGGGGACACAGAAGCCTTTCCTGCCCAGGAGTCCCGCAGGGTCCTGCTGGGTATCAGGGGTTATATAGGAGAGGGCAGGTGTGGCGGTCTGGGCTCAATCCATGGTTCATTATTCCCATGGGATGCTGGTGCTCACTCCAGACTCCCATGCACTCACACCAGCCCGTCTGGACAGCACAAAGCTGTGTCGAGGGGCCTATTATGTAGGGAGGTTGGCCCTTTATTTGGCAGTGTTCACAAGTGGTGTTGCTTCCCCAGTATTGTCATGAGCGAGGTTTCTGTTTGGTTTTAGAGAAATCAGGAGCTGTGATTTCAGGAGCCGACCTCCTTGCTACTATGAGGAGCACCCAGCCGTGGCCAGTGCCCTCTCCCCAGGCTTGGTGGGGGAGGAGTTGAGGGGCCCCAGGCCCCTTCCACTAGTGCCTCCCCTCCTAGCTGTGCTCCCTTCAGCAGAAGATGGAATCTGGGGACCCGAGTCTAGGAGACATGGATGCTCACTCAGTACTCCTGAGCTGGGCTTTTTATCTGGGCCTTTTCAGTGGCTAAAGGTGTAGACTTAAAAAATAGTCACAACCTAAAAGTTATGTTTTATTCTCGGGGGGAATTTTTAGGACTTCAGGAGACAGCACCTCAAGTGACCCCGAGAGAAATGCTCCAAGGAGAATGGGGTAGGAGTCAGGTTATATAGAAGTCTGCAACAAAGGGCAGGTAGTCTGAACATCAAAACTATTTTTGTGAATTAAAGAAAACCAGGTATCTCATGTTAAGGAATTTAGTGCTTTTCTGTGTATGGGAGGATGTAAGATTCTGGGCTCACTGAAATCTTTCCTTTCATATGCATCTCAGCTATCTGGGGCCAGCATCCTTCATTTTTCACAACCTGAGTTCTTTAGAGCTCCTCGTAGGGAGTGGCTGCAGCCTGGTAGCTGCTGGATAGCAGCTATTGTCCTCCTTCCTGGGCACCCTCCAGGCTCAGGAATTCGCATTTGGAGGGCTGGAATCACTGGTGGCTGTGACATCCTGGTTTACTGATATGGCAGGAAATACTTAAATTTCTCAAAGATGGTTTCATTTACTTGTTTGTTTTGATTTTTTTTAAACATAATCTATTGTAAATTCACACTATTTCTAGTTCAGAATTAGAATTACAAGGTGTTTTAGTTCTTTGATTTTATATTTATATCCCTTTTCTCTTAGGCTGAAAATTTTTGTCCCTGGGAACACGAACATAATTACCTATTTGCTTGATTATCCCACTTTATTTATACACAACCCATAGAAATGTTTAGAATAGCTCCACCAATATTTTTACCCACACTGTGAGTAGTGAAAACAGCTGAAGATGTTTTTGTCCTCCAGGGTTTATCCCACTAGGAAACTGCAGCCACATGACTGTGTTTCAGAGTCTTCCAGAACAATTCCTCTGTGTGTTCATGCCACCACTTCAGTATATAATTTGGTTAATTTGTTTCCACTTTGCTTTTGATTTTTAGAACTTAAAAAATTAATATCAGTTTATAATTATGTAAACTATTTTCATGGTTCCAGAGCCAAAGAGGTGTCTGCAGAGAGGCCTGCTTTGTGTTTCTGTCTTCTCTTATTCCTTCCATCACTATTTTTAAAAGGGTTATTTTTCTTTCCCTCCTTTTATTTATAGCCTTGTAATGCAAAGTACATCCATGTCTTCATAAGTTAGATTTTTGTTTTTAAATTTTTATTGGTGTTTAGTTGCTTTACAATGTTCTGTTAGTTTCTAGTGTACAGCAGAGTGAAGCAGCTGTGGGTATACATGTAAACCCTCTGAATTTCCTTCTCATTGAGGTCACCACAGAGCACAGACTTGATAGCTCTGTGCTCTGTAGTAGGTTCTTATTAGTTATTTATTTTATACATAGTATCAATAGTGTTTATTTTTAATACTTGATGTTTTCTTAGATAAACAATAGCACAGTCTACACACGTACCCCAAACTAGAACTGGAAGATTGTCTTCTAATGATGAGGCAAGTTGTAGCTTAGTTAATCATGACCTTGAGTTAAACTGAGTATGCCTGTCCATTCAGTTATTTTGGACTGGGTAATTACAGCAACTAGGGCTTCCCAGGTGGCTCAGTGGTAAAGAATCTGCCTACCAATGCAGGAGACACTAGAGATGCAGGTTCGATCCCTGAGTGGAAAAGATCCCCTGGAGAATAAAATGGTAACCCACTCCAGTGTTCTTGCCTGGAGAATCCCATGACAGAGGAGCCTGGTGGGCTGCAGTCCATGGGGTCGCAAAAAGAGTTGGACACGACTAACCGACTGAGTATACACAATTACAGCGACTGCCGCCCGAACATTCTAATCATATTCCAAAATATTAATAGTTAGAAAATACATGAATATTTCTGTCTTGTTTTTGCTGTTGGAAAAATAAAAGAAAAAAGGAAACTTGGTCTGTTTAATTTACATATATTCTAGTTCAGTGGGTCTCGGCCCAGTGATTTCATCCCCAGGGGACGTGTGGCAACATCTCAGATGTCTGGGGATGTTTTTGATCATTGCAACTTCAGGCGGGGAGCCCTCAGCTCCTGCAGTGAATGGGGAGCTCCCCCAGCCAAGAAGTATCAGCCCTGTATCTGCCTCTGGTCAGAGACCCTGCACAATGGAAGGGGCCTCGAGACCTTGGGTCACCCCCTTCCCTCCCTCCCTCTCTCTGTCCCTCTGCCCTTTCCTCCTCCCTTCCCTCTTCCCTCCTCTCTCTTCCTTTTCCTCCCCTTTCTCTCTTCTTTCCCAGTAAAAGTAGATTTTTACGTCTAGGAGTATAGGAAAACTGTTGACAAAGACAAGCCAGAAGGACACCAGCGACTGTGTTTTACCACCTCGTGTGCAGAGAGTCCAGCACAGGAAGCCCTGTTCCGTTCAGTCTGGTGTAAATCCCGTGTGCGACCATGTGCTTTGCGGGAAGCTGATTCTGCTTCAGGGTGGGTCTCAGGAAGACGGGACGTCTTGTTTGGTGCAGGCACATGGATCACCGCCTGTAGGACAGTAGTGCTTGAAGTTGAGGTTGTGATGTGCTGACAGCACTGTGGCTTCACGGTGGATCCTGACGTGCTGGCCGCTTAGAAAGATGACCATTCAGAGGCGCATGTGGGTGTGGGCGGCAGTGGGCAGCTGGCAGTTCTGTGCCTCTTAGGACATTCTCTTGTCATTGACAACATTCTGCATTCCTCTGGGGGTCACTTTCCCATCTCTGGACTTTCCATGCCAGAGTCCTATGAGATGCTCACTTTCAACTAACAAAGAGGGTGAGTGGTCCTATCTCTGTGTGGTGTAACGTGATGTGGATGGGGTCTCCCTGCTTTTCTCACATCGGGGACCCTGAGGAGTATCAGAAAGGTGCCTGGTTGCCCCCAGTCACCACCAGAGCAGGGTGCCTGGAGTGTGATCACAGGGCGTTGGAGGCAGGTGTTGGAGGCAGTCGTGTCTGGTCCAGTGATGGGCTCGCTGGCCTTAGATCTTAGCCTCCCTTCTGCCTGTGGTGATGGAGGAGGAAGGTGGGTGGCGCCCTTCCTCTGGTTTCTACATCACTGCCCTTCCCCAGGTGCCACCCACACTCCAGCAGGTCAGCTCACCCAGCTGCACAGGTCACTGGTCAGCATGTGCCTGTGGCATAAGAGAGCACAGTACAGGCTGATTCTGTGGGAAGAAAGAGGTGTCTTTAGGAAAGTTAGTTGCTAAGGTGACCACTCATTGGTTTTTAGCCCTGGGGAGCTGGGTTTATCTGATCGTTTTGTTAAACATTTGCCAGTGAACTTCAACTCTTGTGACTGCTTTGAAAGGACCCGTGGGGATGGAGAGTACCCTGTGATGGTTACGGGGTGGTCCTGCAGAAATAGCCCAAGTCACCAAAATTCCTTTTGATTTTAACTTCATGGCCCAAAGACACAATATTTATTGTCCTTTGAACTCCAGTACTTTGGCCACCTCATGCGAAGAGTTGACTCATTGGAAAAGACTGATGCTGGGAGGGATTAGGGGCAGGAGGAGAAGGGGATGACAGAGGATGAGATGGCTGGATGGCATCACTGACTCAATGGTCGTGAGTCTGAGTGAACTCCAGGAGTTGGTGATGGACAGGGAGGCCTGGCGTGCTGCAATTCATGGGGTCTCAAAGAGTTGGACATGACTGAGCAACTGAACTGAACCAAACTGAGGCCCTTGACTGGAGTCTTATACCACCTCCCCTCCTCGTTCAGCATTTCCCCTGCCTCCCAAGGGTAGCCTTATAAGCCTTGGACACTGAGAACCTGAAGGGCTCACTTCTGTTTCAGTGTTTCTACTAACTCTGGAGGAAGCCCTTAAATATCGACAGGGGTCTGAAGCCTTGGCTCATTTTTTTATTTTTTAGGCACAGAAATCAATGGTTTGTGCTATTTTTGAGTGGTGGATATTGAACTCGGGGTGTAGGGCAAAGTGGTTTCTATGTCTCTCTAAAGAGGAGAAGCAGGCAGCTCTAGCGGCAGGTGGCCTTCCGATGGGGACAGGTGGGAGGCAGTTCTTAACCATTCCTGGGCAGGTGTGGGCGGCCGCGCTCTGGACAGCCAGCCTCTTGGGCTTCAGGATTGACAGGGGTGGTGGTCCTGGCCTTGCAGGATTCCTGCCCGGTGGTGGGGGAGGCATCTCCTAGCAGTGAAGGAAGACATTATGGGTTCATCATCAGCCTCCTGTGATCAGACTTATGGGCCAGTGCCAAGCCTTTTGTAACCATAATCAGTTAAGACAAAGCAAAGGGCTGTAAACTGCAGAATTCCGCTGGCATCTGCCTTCCCTTAGAAACAGGATGCTTCTGGGACTTCCCTGGTGGTGCAGTGGATAAGAATCTGCCTGCCAATGCAGGGGACTCCGGGTTGATCCCTGGTCTGAGAGGATCCCACATGCCGTGGAGCAACTAAGCCTGTACAACCCCTGACTGTGCCCTGGAGCCCACGCTCCACAACAGGAGGAGCCACCGAAATGAGAAGCCTGAGCACCGCAGTGAAGAGTCGCCCCCCCCACCAAAGCAGAACAACACGACAAAAAAGAAGCAGGATGCTTCTAGAAGAGAAAACCAGTTCAGAAACCTGGCACTGAAAACCTTTCAGTGTTGTAGCGTGGACTCGTTAGCTTAGGGTTTTATAACTGGCTAAAGGTTCTGGCGTTTACTGCAGGTTTCCGAGTGGTTTCATCGCCCTCGGTCAGGGCTGACTGCAGGGTGGCTAGTTGTATTCATCTGATTCAGTTCATTTCCTAGGAGAACCAATTACAACCCCATTTTCACTAATTTACGGTTGTAATCCATCTATTTCAGAGCCGGGATTAAATTATCGCCTACCTCCAGAAGATGTATGTTTGAACTTAAGTATCTGTGGGATTTTCATATTCTGTGAAAGACAAAGGGGTAAAAGTTAGCTCATTGTTTTGTTTTCTTCTACTTACTGTTATTATTTTGTTGGAAAATTTTTACTGCATGTATTTTTTTTAAAAAGGCAACTGAAACCTAATATCAAGGGAAGCCTTCCTCCTGTCTCAGGCACCCACATGACTTCATTGGAGCAGGACCACTGGTGCTTGTGTGTACATCCAATGTTCTGGAAGTAGCTAACTACCAGCTTAACTTCAACTCCTCTGTCCATGGGATTTTCCAGGCAAGAATACAGGAGTGGGTTGCCGTTCCCTTCTCTAGGGGATCTTCCAGACCCGGGGATCGAACCCAGGTCTCCTGCATTGCAGACAGATTGTTCACCATCTGAGCCGCTAGGGATACCCAACTACCAGCTTTACTCAGGTCATTTCACTTTCTCCTTATTTTTTCCCTCCCTTGTTCTTCCTGTAATACAAAGACATCTCTCCTTTACTTATAAAAAATAAAGTCATTGAATTGTACACTTTAGTTGGTGAATTTTTATGGTCTGTGAATTGCATTTCAATTTAATAAACAGTAACCTTAGAGTCTGGGGACTGATTAGGAGAGAAAAGATGAAGAGTGGAATACTTTCATCTTTATATCATCAGAGGTGGCTAGAGAGGTTCCCCAAAGATTTTCGCAGCTTGGGTTAAAAACATATTTTTATGGAGTATTTAGAAGGAGGAGCCTGTGGTGAGCCTGCCAGGGTTCCTGCTACATAGTTAAGTTCACTGGGGTGATGAATCTCAGCATGAGGAGGGTGAACAGCAGGTCAGTAATTGCAGGCAGCTTAACCAGGCAGCAAAATGGTAGTTAAGGTTCTTCATAGATAAATACATGTGTGGAAAAGAATCTGAAATGTCCTTACCTTACTTTTCTGAGTTGAGAATGTAAGTTTGAAGTCCTGTCTCTTTAGAACCTAGAGACATCTGTCTTGTTTTACAAGTGGATAGTTTTCAACGTGTGTTCACTCAGTCTTATCCGACTCTTTGTGACCCCATAGACTGTAGCCCACCAGGCTCCTCTGTCCATGGGATTCTCCAGGCAAGAATACTGGAGGGGGTTGCCATTCCCTTCTCCAGGGGATCTTCACGACCCAGGGAACCTGTGTCTCTCGGCACCTAATGCATTGGCAGGCAGATTCTTTACCATTGAACCACCTGGGACTTGCCTGTCATTCAGTGTCTGGTGCTGTTTAATCAAGCTGTTCCTCTCCAATAGCATCTCAGCCCGGTCCTTTCTGTCCATTTTGACACGTCCTGCCTGCATTCCCGGTGGAGCCGTGCCTGTCCCTTTGGATGGAGGACCATTGTGGGGAGTGATGGGAGTATGGGTGTCCCCAGAGTGTGGGCTGTTAGTTTGATTCTCCCCAAGGAAGGTGTCAGGTGCGTCCTGCCCTTGGCCATGGTCTGTACCACAGCATGGATGGTGGCCTGGAGACGGGTGTGTGGGGTTTGCAAGTGAGGAGAGGATGGAGGGGGGCGGGTTGTCCAGGCCTGAAGCAGAATGAGAACTTTTTGAGAACCTGCAGCGCTGGACTGCAGGTGGTGTGGAAGAGTGGACCAGGAGGGTCACCAGGGGCACGTGCCTCTGCTTCCTCTCAGAAAGCCACCTGCCAAGTGTAGTGTGAGGGGCCAGATGGGCTGTGCAGGTGTAAGGCTGCCTGTGGGGGACGCAGTCTCAGCCAGTGTTGTCATGTCTGGAGCATCATCGGCATGCCCACTCTCTGCAGTGGACATCCCTGCTGAGGCCACATGCCATGTGCAGAGATGATGTGGGGTGACCCACAGGGGCCTGAGGTCCGCGCTTGGGGCCCTAGCATCCACTCCTCTGTCTGTCTGCTTTGTGGGGGTGAAGCCTATGTCTGTCTTGTCTGTTGTATGTCCAGCACCCCGCATAGTGCTCAGAGGGTTTCAGAAGTACTTGCGGAGTAATTTGTCTTGAAGTCTGTCCAGAAGAGAGAACTTTTAGGAAACTTGTCATCTTTTGACTTAGGAAAGATTTGCTTGCTGACGAGGCCCTAAAGGAACTTGCAGTTCCCCTCACTGTTGGGAGGTTAGTCTCAGGAAGGAGAGATGAGACCTGCTTTCTAGTCCATCGTAAACTACCTTTATGTAAAACTATTATGTTCATATAAGACACTGCTCACTTGTCTCCTTTAGAGATTTTGAAATTCTGCGGCAGATACTAATGGGTACTTTGGATGGGAACATCTATTTTATTTTAGAAGTTATCTAGAAAAGTTGAACTGAGTTTTTTTCAGGCAAGTTTTCTTGCAGCAGATAATGCAGTACTGCCGTGTCACCTCATGTCTGACCTCCGTCCCTCCCTGGACTGAATCCCCTAAGAAGGATGGCATCTGTGTTGTGCCTTATTCACATACAGTGTCTGCACAGAGCAGATATGTGTCACATTTCCATTGAATAAGTGTGACTTCCATCTATTTATACCAACAAGGTTCTCCAAGGAAACCCAATGTCTGCGGCTAAATGGCAGTCTCTGCAGTGCCCAGCTGGAGAAGGAAATGGCAACCCTCTCCAGTACTCTTGCCTGGAAAATCCCATGGATGGAGGAGCCTGGTAGGCTACAGTCCATAGGGCTGCAAAGAGTTGGATATTACTGAGCGGCTTCACTTCATTCACTTCATACTTTATCACTGGAGAAGGAAATGGCAGTATTCTTGCCTGGAGAATCCCTTGGACAGAGGAGCCTGGCGGGCCGTGGTCCATGGGGTCGCAGAGAATCGGACACGACTGATGTGACTAAGCACGCACGCCCAGTGCCCAGCTGCTAAGATGTACACTGGGCTGTGCATCCCCTGGAAGAGAGTCCTTGTGTCCTTTGTCAAGTGTGAAGGCGTGGCCAGCCTCGTCACCTGGGTGCCCCTTCTTTCAGACAGGCCTGGTGTTCAGATGCTGAGGGTTTGGATGTTCTTGATTCTGTCCTCACTTTCTCCTCTTCCCTTTGCATCCCTTTGTTCTTACCTGGGGCTGATGTCATAACCAGCTGCAGGTGGTCTGATTCAGCAGGTCTTAGTGGGTTCTGTGTGCAATGAACAGGCAGTAGGGAAGGGGTGCCCTTCCATTTCTGAAATGTGTGGTTAGAACACTCCTATCAGCCCTTACACATCATCCGAAGGTAATTTTTGTCTTTTTGTTCAGTCATTAGGTCATGTCTGACTTTTTGTGGCCCCATATACTGTAGCACTCCAGGCTTTGCTGTCTACCACTCTCTCCCAGGGTTGGCTCAGATTCAT
Source organism: Capricornis sumatraensis (assembly GCF_032405125.1). Taxonomy (NCBI): domain Eukaryota; kingdom Metazoa; phylum Chordata; class Mammalia; order Artiodactyla; family Bovidae; genus Capricornis; species Capricornis sumatraensis. Next base: position 60,660,710 of record NC_091069.1, read on the forward strand.
GGTCCATTGAGTTGGTGATGCCATCCTGCCCTCAATCTTTCCTAGCATCAGGGTCTTTTCCAATGAGTCGACTCTTGGCATCAAGGGGCCAAAGTAT